>NC_079219.1:49803681-50152431 GCF_029633865.1 Lampris incognitus
ATGTGGTGGACCGGGAGATTCGCATCACGGATGTGCAGCCGACAAATCTGCAGCAACTGCGTGATGCTATCATGTCAATATGGACCAAACTCTCTGAGGAATGTTTCCAGTACCTTGTTGAATCTATGCCACGAAGGATTAAGGCAGTTCTGAAGGTAAAAGGGGGTCCAACCGGTACTAGCAAGGTGTACCTAATAAAGTGGCCAGTGAGTGTATATATATATATATGGGTAAATGTATGGAACCACTCTAGTAACTGACATTTGCATCTACAACAAGTTATAGCAGTCATGTTATTATCATGAAAACATTTGATTGATTTGCATGCGAACATGATGAACAAGAGAAAGAAGAAACCCATAAAGCCGTTAATGAGGCTGAAAGAGGAAACTTCACATGTGCAGTTGCTGGAAAGTGAGACTGAGAGTACAGCAGACTATGGGTGAACGTTACATGATTATTTTTTTTAAACCTTTATTCAGTTTCAGTCCGGTTACACTTCTAACACTCTTTTTGCTGTACCTTTTTCCCAGGTGGTTTACAATTTCATCTAGCAGACGCTTTTAGCCAAAGCAACGTGCATCGCAAGCTTTCCTGGCTGAGCACCCAGGGACAAATAACAGGATGGGCACCTGCAGTTTATCTTAGTGCAGCAGCCTGTCTGAGGTGAGAGGTGCTGAAACCGCATGATGTTGTGCACAGCCAGCAGCTACCGACACAGGAAACTAACTCATAAGACAAGCACACTCAGAAAAGGCCATTTTGCATTTGGTTGCATTAGACAGTTGCAAGCAACTGCGTTGAGTAAATTCTGATTTCTTGAGCTCCTATTAATAAATCAATTAACAAATCAATTACCAAATTTACCTTATTTCCCCTCGGGGGTGAATAACTTATTCTGGTTCTGAATAAATCAAGTTGCTTAGAAGTTATTTAACACAGCTGCATGGAGCCTCTTGACATAACATTTAAGTAAACCCAATATTTCCTTCTTTTTTTTCTTTTAGTGCACAACGATCTGTACACACTGCATTATCACATAGATGCACACGGGGAAAGCGGGTTTAAAGGTCACAGAGTTGATCGGGAGGGGCTCGTCTTTGGGTTTTCTGCAGGACCTCTTGTCATTTTCATTTTGGCTGCTGTATTTGCCTTCAACAAAAGCACTGAGTAAGTCTTTTCTGAATTTTTGCTGTAGCTGTTGTATTTTCGGTAGCTGAATTTAGCAGTGATGCATAATGCTTAGTTTGGCTCTTTTAAGAGCTACGCAGGCTGATAGTTGAACTACACAGTCGAGCTCGTGTAACTTCCTCTTAACGAAAGAGGCCAGCTGTAGTTTTATTTGTCTGCTTTTTGATTGTTTTATCATGTTGACCTAGATTGATGTATTCATAATTTTTAACAGCTTTTTTCATTCAACACATATTCATTCAACACAACACAAAGAACTTACAACTTGAAGGCAATGTGTATACAATTACACTTGTTTTAACAGTAATTTACATAGTACATATACATGTACAGCACATGCTTACTTACACCTGAGGGGGGGAAACAAGAAATAAGTGCAGTAGAATAAAAATACAAATAAAACTACATACAATGAAATAAATAAAAATAAGAATTTAAAAAAAAGGGGGGGGGACTTAAGTTCTGGCATTGCCTGTATTAAAGGTGACCATCTTTCAGCAAGCCTGTCTGTTTTCAGCTGTAATCTTGCTGTGGCTCCCTCCGTGACGAAGACATTTTTACCCTGCCTCTCCACTGCGTTATGCTGCTGGGCCAGGAAACTTGTCTTTTTTTGTTTTGTTTTGTTTTTTGCTATTAAAATCAGTATACTCAGTAAATATTTTAAGACTCTGTCTGTCATACTATCAGGATGTATATCCAGTATACAAAGTGCTGGATCTAGATATAAGTTTATACCCAAAACCTGTCTAATCTCCTTTTGGACATTTTTACAGAAATCCAGGAGTTTTGGGCAATCCCAGAATATATGTGTGAAGTCCCCCACCAATCCACAACCCCTCCAGCATAGTTCAGATGTATTGCTATATTTTGGAGTACATATTAGTATTAGTATTATTCGTCCATAGGGTTAGTGGTTGTGTCAGGAAGGGCATCCGACGTAAAATTTTGCCAGATCATTATGCGGATTGACAAGACGCCATCGGTGTTGTGCCCTTACAGGGTACCGATGGAAACTATCGATTCCGCTGTGGCGACCCCTGGGAAACAGGGAACAAGCCGAAAGGAGAAGAAGATTAGTATTAGTATTATTAGTATTATTATAGTATTATGCTATAGTATTAGTACTATAGTATAGTATTATATGTATATGCATTGTGTAGTATTATAGTATAGTATTATACTATAGTATTATAGTATTATTAGTATTAGTAATAATAGTATTGAAGTAGAAATAGTATTTTCTGACTCATTTGGCTTGAAAGCAACTGACCAGCTGAGTCCAAACTTACCAAATGTTGGACTCCCACCCAGGATATATGATGTAAGTTCCTGCATTTCTTGCTTGCATCCATGCTGTGGATTCCACCCTGGCTTTCCATGCCATTTTGGACAGTTAGTTTTCCCAGCACCCCCCCCCCCCCCAATCAGCACCCCCCCCCCCCAATCAGCACCACCACCACCACCTATTCCATAGTCCCTCATTTCCATACTCTGTTTAGCAGGGCATGAATGGCTCACTGGACTAATTTAAAGTGAATGCATTTGGATTCTGATCCATAATGGAGAGCGTACATTCTACATGCTCCCTGACTCATAATTTTAGATATGGATGCAATTGGTGCATCTTCAAGGTCATCTCTGGTTTTGCTGTGTTTTATGTGAGCCACCCCGAGCAGTGTGCTCAATGCCATCATTAGGTCTGAGGTGGAACTGGAAGTGACTGCTTTTCAGTGCAGGGGGCTGAGTGAGTTAGGTCACCTACACTGCCTACACTGCCTTGCAGAAACGTTATAATCTCAGATATGTTTTTATTTCAACCTCTAACATGTTTTTCTCCAGTTCATAGCTAAAAGTTTCCCATTTTACAGTGGCTGTTTCATGATCCAAAGATGAAGCAAAATCAAATGCAAACGTATTGTGATTTGCATTTAGAATTAATAGAAAAAATCAAGCGGGTTCTTCCTGTTACTTAAAATATCGTGGACTTTGAGATAAAATATTTACAGGATTACAGATGCTATTTGATCCAACCAACTACTTTAAATTTCAAATACTTTGATGAAAGCAGGCCTAAACACGATAAGTTCACGCTGACTTGTAAAGTATTAACAAATGCATGTTTAAGGTGTGCTATTGCAAAACTGGCGGCACGGTGGCATAGTGGTTAGCATGGTCGCCTCACAGCAAGAAGGTCCTGGGTTCGAGCCCCGAGGTAGTCCAACCTCGGGTGTCGTCCCGGGTCATCCTCTGTGTGGAGTTTGCGTGTTCTCCTCGGGTCTGTGTGAGTTTCCTCCGGGTGCTCCGGTTTCCTCCCAAAGACATGTAGGTCAGGTGAATCGGCCGTACTAAGTTGTCCCTGGGTGTGTGTGTATGGTGGTGGTGGGGGGGCCCTGTGATGGCCTGGCGGCCTGTCCAGGGTGTCTCCCCGCCTGCCGCCCAATGACTGCGACCACATTGTCACCTTCCAGTCAAATTCCCTCCATGCTGGGCTGTTGGTTAGTCCTGCTTTGAACGTTTCCTCTCATTTTTCATCTGTTATGATAATATTTGTTTCCAACTCCCATTTTTCTTTGACATCCATATTGTTATTGATAGATTTATGCTTTATACGTTTTTGATATGCTGCCTTTTTTGTCTCTTCATCTGTATATGCCATTAACAGTTTCTCTATGGTGTCTTACAAAGATTGTCCCATTCCTTGTGTTTCTGAAGGTAATGTCTTAGTTGTGGGACTTTCTAAAAGTCATGGGCTGGAAGACTAAATCCCTGTGTAAATTGTTCGAATGACTTCATGGTTTGTCCATTGAACACTTGTGCAGTGTATTCATAATTTTTATATTCTCCCAAAGTAGTGTGATTTTATTACTGAAATATCCCCAGTTAAGTTATTTCAGATCTCAGTTTGGTCGAGTTCAAGCTGTTCAGCCTTTGAGTGAAACAGAAGTTTAGTTTCATAATGATCACTCCTGAGCTTTAGTTTAGAGTTGTGATCCAGCTCAAACATCTGCAACCATTTATGCATTTTCTATATTTTACACACTTTGCTACGTTTTTCATCATCAGCCTTTATCCATGCATGTAATTTTGTTTTCGTTGTTTGAATGCCTGTTATGATTTTTAATGCTTTTGAGTTTTTTTTGCATTTTATGATTTTCATTCTTGTAACCTATGTTTTTCCTCATGGATTCTTTTATTTGTAGGGTTTTCTTCATTTTACTGAAGCCTGTTTGACTGTTTGGATAATGTCAGTTCTGCTTGGGGAATATGTAGTACTTCAGTAACATCTGGACTCATCACAAGGTGCCATGTGAGTATATATACAGATGGGTGGGTGACAAATTAAAGGAAAAAACAACATAAAGTGTCTTCGTAAGGTGTTGGGCCACCACAAGCCTCCAGAACAGCTCCAGTGCTCCTTGTCATAGATCCTACCAGTCTCTGAACTCTACTATCCAAAATATATTCTCTCATTTGGTGTTTTGATGATGGCGGTGGAGAGCGCGGTCTAACATGTCGGTCCAAAATCTCCCATAGGTGTTCAGTTGGGTTAGGATCTGGTGACTGTGAAGGCCGTAGCGTGTTAATTTTGATTTACATCATTTTCATCCTCATCAAACCGTTCAGTCAGCCCTCATGCGCTGTGGATGGGGGCATTGTCATCCTGGAAGAGACCCCTCCCATCAGGATAGAAATGTTTCACCATAGGATGGAGGTGATCAACTCAGAACAACTTGGTATTGATCTGCAGTGACCCTTCCCTCTAAGGGGACAAGTGGACTCAAACCATGGCAGGAAAATGCCCCCCACAGAATAACAGCGCCCCCGGGCCCCCTCACTGTAGGGGTCAAGCATTCCGTTTTTTCCTTTAATTGGTCACCCGTCTTTATATGTCTTTTATGATACCTATAATACCTGCTTTCATCTTCAGTGCGGTTAATGAAATTCATAAAGGCTCTTAGAGGATTACACTTCCTTCTGTTAAATAGTCATCTGTGTCAGATGACACATTCCTGTCGCAGAAAGAGAATGCCCCTCCACCATATGTCTGCAGGTTCGTGACCTCTGCAGCAGTCATTATTTTTAGATAGAAGACCACCTTGTCATTGTAACCCATACTGAAATGATAACAGATTATTATATTTGTGCTCATCTCCCTTAAAGTGTTACAACAGCTGACATTTTGCAGCTAATATTACACAATCTCTCTCTCTCTCTCTCTCTCTCTCTCTCTCTCTCTCTCTCTCTCTCTCTTACAGGCAGTCAGTTGACATCCTCTCTCAGTGGGTTAAACAGTATTAGTCCCGGTAGCCATGTCAGAGGAGATCATTAAGGACAAAACCAAACTGAAGCAGGGCCTGGTAAAGGTCCTGGAGTGTGTGGCTGCAATCTCATCAGCAGCAGCTGTGATCAACCCCATTTTTGGCTTGGCTGGCTCCCTTATCCGGTTGGTCCTCCATTACGAGGACAGTGAAGATATCTGCATCTTAAAGTGCAAGTTTGGCTCCATGAACCAGGCCCTGGCCCTGCTGTCACAGCAGAACCACAGCGCTCTGCTCCAGATAAGGAAGGAAACAGTGGATAGCCAGTACGGCCAGGTGGAGGAGAACCTGCGCAACCAGTTCCAACAGTTCATGGAGATGGTGAACGCGCGACCAGAGCACCTTGAGCACAAAAAGAATGATTTCAAGGACAGCTACACCAACGACCTTGGTGACCAGAACCTGCACACGCTCTACGAGGGTGTAGTGGGCACACCCAAGCTCTTCAGCAGGCCCGTCCTGGAGGTGTATCTGAAGTACTCGCACGGTGACCGTGTAACCATGGAGCGCCTCTGCACACGCCTGACCTACCTCTTCTGCATTGGGCTCATCGCCCTCATGGGCCACGCCTCCATCATTGGAGATGACGAGGAGGATCTGCGTGAGAAATGGGCGGCAAAGATGGAGCATGTGGAAGAGAAGATGCAGGAGGTCCTTTTGAGGTGCAAGTGACAAAGAAGAAGTGGACGATTCCTTCCTATTTGCTGCTTAGCTAACATGTTGAGGACCCTATCCATCATTCCCTCACCAACCCCCCCCAATAACACTGTGTATAAACCCTTTGTTCCCATCTGCTTGATTCAAACCCACACTATTGTAATAAACCATGTCTGTACAGATGCTGCTTATATTGAACTAATTTGTATTTCAGACAAGTTGTGATAGAGCTGCATACAAGCTTGCCGTTGAACCAATACTGAACATATAAGCACCATTAATTCCGCAGCCAATATTATCGGTTGATAATGTGCCCTCAAATTTCGATTTCCCTTTACCAACATCACCCTATTAGCAAGGGTTTTGAATATAATTACTCCATTGAAACTATTGTGGTTTGAATTTATGTATACACAAAGATCTGATTTCCAATCAGAAAGGTACTGGGTGTTTGATCTTACAACTTTTTCTCGGAATGCTAAATTTGATTCAGAGAAACAACATGCTATCAGAGAAAAATGTCTATATACATATACATCAACACAAAAATCTACACAACACATCTGGCTTCCTAAATATCAATATCAACTTTGGAAAAAGCAAAACTTCTTGTATCACTACGGCTGTAGAAAACCCCTCTCCTGATGGAGGAGATTGAGGCTGTGGTCTGTTGACAAGATTCACTTTTTAGCTTGAGAATAAACACTTCTGATATAGACTGATTAAGCTCAGAATTGTAATATACCCATTTAATCATTTTCTATATCTTACATATTTAGCTAGCTACTTTTTAGGATTTTGAACCTTTTTCCATATATGTATTTTTTTAGTTTCATTGATTGAATATCTTTAATGATTTTCAACAGTTTGGAGTTTTCCTGCATTTTATGAGTTTCATGATGTACATAACCTTTCTTTTGATTATGGTTGCCTTCCTTTACTATGGTTTTCTGCACTTTATTGTGTTGTGTTGGACTCCTTGGATAAAGTCAGTTCTTCTATGGGAATATATAATACTTCAGGAGAGGTGGAAAAAAAAACACATTCTTTACTCAAGTGGAAGTACAGACACGTGTGTAAAAAAGAGTCTGGTAAAAGTAGAAGTACTGCTTCAACTTCTTTACTCAAGTTAAAATAAAAAGTACAAGTTCTGAAATGTACTCAAAGTATAAAAGTAAAAAGTAGCCCTCTGAAGGACACTTCTATATACAGCCCCTTTTTTTGGACAACTGGCTTGTCATGGACATTACACCCACCAGAGGCCTTTTGTCCCGGTCGAGTCTCCCTCTCTTGTCTGTTTCACCTTGTTACGTCTGTCGCGCGTGATATGCGTGGATGGATACAGCAAGAGATTGTCTTTTCTATGTGTTGTTTCCCATCCATTTAGGCTGAAATCAGTATTGATGTTGGGAAGGCAAGCAATGCAAAATAAAAATAATCGCCCTCGAATGCACTAAAGTAACGAGCCTGTTTTGAAAATGTAACGAGTAGAAAGTACAGATATTTGTGTTGAAATTTAGGGAGTAAAATTGAAAAGTTGTAAGAAAAATAAATATTCAATTACGGACAGATACCTGAAAAATCTACTTACGTATGCTAACAAAGTATTTGTACTTCATTACGTCCTACCTCTATACTTTAGTAAGGTCTGGTATTATCACAAGGTGATATGCAAGTATAATACCATAACCTGCTTTCATTGTATTTGCTGTTAATAAAATTCGTAATGGCACTTAAAGGATTACACCTCCTTCTGTTAAATAAAACTTTGTATCAGATGACACATAACTCCTGTAACAGGATAAGAATACAGGGTCTAGATGTAGCTTTGTCTCATTCTTGCAGTGAAGTGTAACAGATATGAGTTAAGCAGAGACAGATTCTACACTGACTAAGGGAAATAAGGGATTGAGCTGAAATAGGGATTATTACATGACATAGAGGAAGGTGACAATGTGTTGTATTCAGTGTTGGGCAAGTTACTTTCAAAATGTAAGACATTACACATTACTAGTTACTTTAGTTTGCAAGTAACTAAGACTTTAGTTTAGGTTGCAGGTGGAGGAGAGCCTGGAGAGGTGGAGGTATGCACTGGAGAGAAGAGGAATGAAAGTCAGTAGGAGCAAGATGGAATACATATGCGTGAATGAGAGGGAGGGCAGTGGAATGGTGAGGATGCAAGGAGTAGAGGTGATGAAGGCGTATGAGTTTTAATACTTGGGGTCAACTGTCCAAATTATATTAGAGGGACGGCTCAGGTTGGACGGTTTGGAGGCAAGCAAAAGAGGCTGTGTAGAGAGGTGGAGGAGAGATGCTGGGTATATTGGGAGAAGGATGCTGAATATGGAGCTGCCAGGGAAGAGGAAAAGAGGAAGGCCAAAGAGGAGGTTTATGGATGTGGTGAGCGAGGACATGCAGAGGACAGGAAGAGATGGAAACGGATGATCCGCTGTGGCAAACCCTAATGGGAGCAGCCAAAATAGCAGTAGTAGACTTTCATTTGAAAGTAATTAGTTACTTTACGACATTACTGTCTGTGCAGGGTAATGTGTTATGGATTACACTACTTTTGCATTACTTTCACCAAAATAAATGCAAAAGTACGACAAGGCATTATAAAATGGAAGAGGGTAATGTAGTTCCATTGCAGGTATACTCAAAGCACAGAAGCTTAAGTGTATTGCAATTCATAAAAAAAAATCCAGCAGTGGATTTTTTTTATTGTATAGCCTAATGAAACCGTAGACCTGAAACAGGTTATATCAACTGTTCATATCAACAGTAATGTGATGACATAGAACAATTAAATAGCCTAGATCTTTTGAAATTAATGAATGGTCTTGAACACAGGTATGGGCAGGCAGACAAAGAGCAAAGTCTGATAAATTATGTTCTTGTCCTTTTCTTGGATAAACTGAAAGTTATGGGAACACGTAGAGTCTGACTGTGCAAACATCTCAGCCATCGAATTTCAGCAACAGGAAATTCTTCAGGGGATGTTTTTTCTAGTGGCAGACTTGGCGCGGTGTGGTTGACTTCTTAAAAAAAAATCCTTAATTCATTCATTCATTCATTTTCCAAACCGCTTGTCCTGCTCTCAGGGTCGTGGGGATGTTGGAGCCTATCCCAGCAGTTATTGGGCAGCAGGCGGGGAGACACCCTGGACAGGCCGCCAGGCCATCACTCAATTTAAGGCCTAAATACACCAGACATGGCTGCGTAACACATCTGCTGCAGAGGAGCATGTTCACAACCAACTGAAGCTGCTGCACTGACCATGGAAGTTGCGCACACCCGCAGGGGCCTCCGCACTGCTGATCTCCATTTTTATGAATATCTCATTTTGCCAGAGGTAATGCGACACAGTAATGCAACCTTATGGGATTTTTTTTTGTTAAAGAAGTAAGAAAGAAAGCTACTTTATTTTATCTATTGTTCAGTTGTTTGGTTACAATGAAATTTGTCTTCTGGATTTAACCCATCCTATTGTATAGGAGCAGTGTATTAACACTAACATGCATGACTTTTTGATTGCACATCCATCGAGCCATCCATCCATTATCCAAACCACTTATCCATTCTCAGCATCATGGGGATGCTGGAGCCTATCCCAGCAGTCATTGGGTGGCAGGCGGGAAGACACCCTGGAGATGCTGCCAGGCCATCACAGGGCCAACATACACACACACACACACACACATTCACACCTAGGGACAATTTAGCACGGCTGATTTGCCTGCCCTGCATGTCTTTGCATTGTGAGAGGAAACTGGATCACCTGTAGAAAACCCACACAGACACGGGGAGAACATGCAAACTCCACACAGAGGACGACCCAGGATGAGATGATCCCCAAGGTATGAATACCCTGGGGCTCGAACCCAGGACCTTCTTGCTGTGAGGCGGCCGTGCTAACCACGGTGCGATCATGCCGCCCCTTGATTGTACATCCATCCATCCATCCATTATCTTAACCGCTTATCCTGCTCTCAGGGTCGCGGGGATGCTGAAGCCTATTCCAGCAGTCATTGGGCGGCAGGCGGGGAGACACCCTGGACAGGCTGCCAGGCCATCACAGGGCCAACACACACACACACACACACACACACACACACACACACACACACACACACACACACACACATTCATCCCTAGGGATGATTTAGTATGGCCAATCCACCTGACCTACATGTCTTTGGACTGTGAGAGGAAACCGGAGCACCTGGAGGAAACCCACGCAGACACAGGGAGAACATGCAAACTCCACATGGAGGACAACCCGGGACGACCCACCAAGGTTGGATTACCCCGGGGCTCAAACCCAGGACCTTTGCTGTGAGGCGACCACGCTACCCACTGCGCCATCATGCCGCCCCTTGATTGTACATTGTACATTAAAATAAATCAATGTGTATCCATGATATAGTAGCAAAAATGATCTAGTTAATTCAGTACCAGTTAAAGCATTTACCACATAAAGTACTTGAAATCTTCTCAGAAAACTCCCAGAAATCACGGCTGGCAGGCAACCACATGCAACACAGACACAGTTGGTGCAGCAGGTAAACAAAACTAGGTTAAAATTTAGTATGTGGCTGGACTGTAAACCCAGACACTGATGATGCAAAAGCCAGGGAATTCTTAGTGCCAGTCCAAAGCCTGGAAAAATGGCGAGGGTTGTGCCATCCGCCATAAAACCTTTGCCAAATCAAATATGTAGATCATAAATAAGATTGCCATACCAGATGGGTTGATGACTGGGTTACCAACGACCGCCACCGGTACTGTTGGCCAGCAGGGTGCTGGTGGAAACTATGCTACTGTTAGGCAAAGGAGAAGGACAGGGGGAAGGCATGTCCAGAGCCACCAGGAGAGGAGGAAGGGTAGGAGTGTGGAAGTGAGAGTTGAAACTTTGAATGTTGGCACTATGACTGGTACAGTTCTCTGAACTGACTGATATGATGGAGAGAAGAAAGGTAGGTATATACTATGTGTGAAAGAGACCATGTGGAAGGGGAGTAAGGCCAGGACCATCAGAGGTGGTTTCAAACTCTTCTACCATGGAGCGAATGGGAGGAGAATGGGGTAGGGGTAATTCTGAAGGAAGAGTATGTCAAGAGTGTGTTTGGAGGTGAACAGAGTGTCTGACAGAGTGATGAGTATGAAGCTGGAAACTGAAGGTGTGATGATACCAGCACATATGCCCCGCAAGTTGGGTGTGAGATGGAAGAGAAAGAAGAATTCTGGAGTGAGTTGGATGAAGTGGTGGAGAGCGTACCCAAGGAGGAAAGGGTGGTGATTGGAGTGGCCTTCGGTGGGCTGGTTGGTGAAGGGAACAGTGGTGATCAGGAGTTGATAGGTAGGTATAGTGTTAAGGAGAGAAATGCGGAAGGACAGATAATGGTGGATTTTATGAGGATGGAAATGGCTGTGGTGAATACATATTTCAAAGAAGAGGAAGGAACACAAGGTGACATACAAGAGTGGAGGAAGGTGCACACAGTTGGACTATATCTTATGCAGGAGGCGTGATCTGAAAGGGATTGGAGACTGCAAGGTGGTGACAGGGGAGAACGTTGCTAGGCAGCATCAGATGGTGGTCTATAGGATGACTTTGGAGATCAAGAACAGGAAGAGAGTGAAGGCAGGGCCAAGGATCAAATGGTAGAAGTTGAAGAAGACTGTTGTGTGGAGTTCAGGGAGTAATTAAGACAGGCACTGCATGATAGTGAAGAACTGCCAGATAGCTGGGCAACCACTGCAGAAACAATGAGGAAGACATCTAGCACTTGGTGTGTCATCTGGTCAGAAGAAAGAAGACAAGGAGACTTGGTGGTGGAATGAGGAAGTACAGGAAAGTATACAGAAGAAGAGGTTGACAAAGAAAGAGTGGGATGGTCAGAGAGATGAAGAAAGTAGACAGGAGTACAAGGAGATGTGGCCTAAAGTGAAGAGAGAGGTGGCAAAGGCAAAGGAAAATATGTATGGTGAGTTTTATGAGAGGTTAGACACTTAGACACTAAGGAAAGAGAAAAGGACTTGTACCGATGGCTAGACAGAGGGACCGAGCTGGGAAGATATGCAGCAGGTTAAGGTGATGAAGGATGGAGATGGAATGTGCTGAAAGTGAGCAGAGTGTGTTGAAAAGGTGGAAGGAGTACTTTGAGGTACTGATGAATGAAGAAAATTAGAGAGCGAGAGAGAGAGAGAGAGAGAGAGAGAGAGAGAGAGAGAGAGAGAGAGAGAGAGAGAGAGAGAGAGAGAGAGAGAGAGAGAGAGAGAGAGAGAGAGAGAGAGAGAGAGAGAAGGTTGGATGATGTGGGGATAATGAATCAGGAAGTGCAGTGGATTAGCAAGGAGGAAGTGGGGGCAATCATGAAGAGGATGAAGAGTGGAAAGGCGCTTGGTCCAGGTGACATATTGTGGAGGCATGGAGATGTTTAGGAGAGATGGCAGTGGGGTTTTTAACTAAATTGTTTAACACAATCTTGGAAAACGAGAGGATACCTGGGGAGTGGAGAAGAAGCATAATGGTACCGGTTTTCAATAACAAGGACGATGTGAAGAACTGTAGCAACTACAGAGGTATAAAGTTGATCAGCCACAGCATGACGATATGGGAAAGAGTAATAGAAGCTAGGTTAAGAGGAGAGGTGATGACCAGCGAGCAGCAGTATGGTTTCATGCCAAGAAAGAGCACCACAGATGCGATGTTTGCTTTGAGAATGTTGATTGAGAAGTATAGAGAAGGTCAGAAGGAGTTACATTGTGTCTTTGTAGATTTAGAGAAAGCATAAGACAGGGTGCCGAGAGAGGAGGTGTGGTATTGTATGAGAAAGTTGGGAGTTGCAGAGAAGTATGTAGGAGTGGTGCAGGATATGTATGAGGGAAGTGTGACAATGGTGAGGTGTGCGGTTGGAATGACAGATGGGTTCAAGGTGGAGGTCGGATTACATCCAGGATCGGCTCTGAGCCCTTTCTTGTTTGCAATGGTGAAGGACAGATTGACAGACGAGATCAGACAGGAGTCTCCGTGGTCTATGATGTTTTTGGATGACATTGTGATCTTTAGTGAGGGTAGGGAGCAGGTTGAGGAGAGCCTGAAGAGGTGGAGCTATGTTCGGGAGAGAAGAGGAATGAAAGTCAGTAGGAGGAAGACGAAATACATATGCGTGAAAAAGAGGGAGGTTAGCGGTATGGTGAGGATACAAAGAGTAGAGGTGACGAAGATGGATGAGTTTAAATGCTTGGAGTCAACTGTTCAAAGTAATGGGGAGTGCAGAAGAGAGGTGAAGAAGAGAGTTCAGGCAGGGTGGAGTGGGTGGAGAAGAGCATCAGGAGTGATGTGTGACAGAAGGGTACCAGCAAGAGTTAAAGGGAAGGTTTACAAGATGGTTGTGAGACCAGTTATGTTATATGGTTTGGAGACGGTGGCGCTGATGAAAAGACGGGAGGCAGAGCTGGAGGTGGCAGAGTTGAAGATGCTAAGATTTTCGTTGGGCGTGATAAGGAAGGACAGGATTAGGAACAAGTATGTTAGAGGGACAGCTCAGGTTGGACGGTTTGGAGACAAAGCAAGAGAGGCACGATTGAGATAGTTTGGACATGTGCGCAAGAGAGATGCTGGGATTATTTGGAGAAGGATGCTGAATATGGAGCTGCCAGGCAGGAGGAAAAGGGGAAGGCCAAAGAGGAGGTTAATGAATGTGGTAAGGGAGGACATGCAGGTGTTTGGTGTGACAGAGGAAGATGCAGAGGACAGGAAGAGATGGAAACGGATGATCCGCTGTGGCGCCCCCTAACGGGAGCAGTCGAAAGTAGTAGCGGCAGTAGATAGATATGGCTGGACCGCGACTACATTTAAAAAGCGACTGTTTTGACATTGGTTCCGTGAATAGCGGGTGTACTGGACAGCAGTTTTCAACGGTTAATTAGTGCCAATTTATTTTTTATATGAAATAATTACCTTGCTACAATCACTGCCGCCATGATCACTGGGTGGTCTGGGCGTGACATCCCTTATAAAGGCACTTCAGTTACCACCAACTCTAAAGATGCAAATAATTTTCATTCCAATTGCGTGTGGCTATTAGCGGCGTCTCAGTAATATCCACGAGCACAAATACATATATAAAATACATATATAGGAGGGTTTCGTGCAGCGTCATCGCAGAGATGCGTGTGCAACTAGGGGGCAGAAAGAATCTACAGCGCAGAGATTTTAGCCAGTAGTGGGGCAGCTTAGCATAAAAAATGTGCATTTTGTGATAAAAGCGTCAAACTTGGTACATATGTAGCTTAATATATTTAGAAGAAATTTGGATATGGAGCCACTGAAAATTAACACCGTAGTGGCCATGGCAGGCATGGACGTTATTAGATTGCTTTTAGAGGGGCTGTGGCCTCCCTAAATTTCATATCAGCCATTATGATAGGACAGATGAGAATGTTACCTTTTCAGAAATACCAATATTATTGTTCTGGTCCAAATAGTACCAGAGATATGCCATTTTACATATCGGATGTCACCAATGCATGTTGAAAAAGCTAAGTTCCCAGTCACTTCTGAGACATTACTCATCTATACACTCTGTATAGACATCTATACCTAAACACTCCTCTATTCATCTATACACTAGTATAGACATCTATACCTAAACACTCCTCTATTCATCTGCACACTCTGTATAGACATCTATACCTACATACTCCTCTATTCATCTATACACTAGTATAGACATCTATACCTAAACACTCCTCTATTCATCTATACACTAGTATAGACATCTATACCTAAACACTCCTCTATTCATCTGCACACTCTGTATAGACATCTATACCTACACACTCCTCTATTCATCTATACACTAGTATAGACATCTATACCTAAACACTCCTCTATTCATCTATACACTAGTATAGACATCTATACCTAAACACTCCTCTATTCATCTATACACTCTGTATAGACATCTATACCTACTCACTCCTCTATACATCTATACACTCTGTATAGGCATCTATACCTAAACACTCCTCTATACATCTATACACTCTGTATAGACATCTATACCTAAACACTCCTCTATTCATCTATACGCTCTTTATAGACATCTATACCTCTTCTGTACGGCAAGGTTTAGAACCAGCGATTGCAGGAAACAATACACAATTCAGTACTTCAACAGTGTTTATTCTATTTATTTATTTTTACAAAAGTAACTGCTTATCAACTTAGTTTTGTCAACATGCATTGGTGCCATCCGAAATGTAAAATGGCATATCCCTGGTTCTGTTTGGACTAGAACAATAATATTGGAATCTCTGGAAAGGTAACATTCTCGTCGGTCTTGTCATAATGGCTGATATGAAATTTAGGGAGGTCACAGCCCCGCTAAAAGCGGTCAATAACGTCTGTAACTGCTTCACATCAGTTGAGCACAGCATTGGTTTTTGGTTCCTACCTTACCTCACATTTAGTAGGCTTTCACCGGGGCGGAACTAATCTTCATGACGTGTTACCAGGGGATTGATTAATGTAAACACAGAGAGAAGCGCGAAAAACGAGGTCATATTTCACGCGCAAATAAATATTGAGAGATTTGTTATTTCATGATCGAATTGTAAAGAAGAACAAGATAGCTTACAAGCAAAACAAGACCTACTAGCCCCTCTAGTGTCATAGGCAGCCTACGAGGTATGTTCATTGTTTACATTTGACAGTAATGTTGACTGTGTTAACTAGCTCAACAGCTAATGGTAGCTAGCGTTCGGCTGTATACTATTGTGTATAAAACACGCGCTGTAACGTTATTCATTCACTCATTCATATCTTTTCTTTTGTACGCAGTTTTTTACGGGGTTGTCCAACCAAGACAATAAAGCCCAGTATTCTAAACCGAGAACTCATGCCTCGTCGTGTTCATTGCTAGAGGAGCTACAGTAAAAAAACTCGACTGCTCTGCATGAGAAACGTCAGACGAAGACGGCACCTGTACCGACAGCAGCGTTCCGCAGCATTCCACAGACGAGCGAACTCGCAGCGCGCGCGCAGCCCTCTACACAGTGGCGCCCACGGGAAACGGTTCTGTGTTACTATTGTGTTGCAAGCTGCAACTAAGAGACATTGTAAGGCTCTACACAAGAGACTGACACATTTGCATACTAATATTGAAAGGTGCATTCATTTTCTTTTTTCATTTGTGATTTAAGTTAAATGGTAGTGTGCTGTAACCAAGAGACTAAGCATTCTACTCCAGACGTTATACACTCACTGGCCACTTTATTAGGTACACCTTGCTAGTACCGGGTTGGACCCCCTTTTGCCTTCAGAACTGCCTTAATCCTTCGTGGCATAGATTCAACAAGGTACTGGAAACATTCCTCAGAGAGTTTGGTCCATATTGACATGATAGCATCACGCAGTTGCTGCAGATTTGTCGGCTGCATATCCATGATGCGAATCTCCCGGTCCACCACATCCCAAAGGAGCTCTATTGGATTGAGATCTGGTGACTGTGGAGGCCATTTGAGTACAGTGAACTCATTGTCATGTTCAAGAAACCAGTCTGAGATGATTCCAGCTTTATGACATGGCGCGTTATCCTGCTGGAAGTAGCCATCAGAAGATGGGAACACTGTGGTCATAAAGGGATGGACATGGTCAGCAACAATACTCAGGTAGGCTGTGGCATTGACACGATGCTCAATTGGTACTAAGGGGCCCAAAGTGTGCCAAGAAAATATCCCCCACACCATTACACCACCACCACCAGCCTGAACCGTTGATACAAGGCAGGATGGATCCATGCGTTCATGTTGTTGACGCCAAATTCTGACCCTACCATCCGAATGTCGCAGCAAAACCGAGACTGATCAGACCAGGCAACGTTTTTCCAATCTTCTATTGTCCAATTTTGGTGAGCCTGTGCGAATTGTAGCCTCAGTTTCCTGTTCTTAGCTGACAGGAGTGGCACCCGGTGTGGTCTTCTGCTGCTGTAGCCCATCTGCCTCAAGGTTCGACGTGTTGTGCGTTCAGAGATGTTCTTCTGCATTCCTCGGTTGTAATGAGTGGTTATTTGAGTTACTGTTGCCTTTCTATCAGCTCGAACCAGTCTGGCCATTCTCCTCTGACCTCTGGCATCAACAAGGCATTTTCGCCCACAGAACTGCCGCTCACTGGATATTTTCTCTTTTTCGGACCATTCTCTGTAAACCCTAGAGATGGTTGTGCGTGAAAATCCCAGTAGATCAGCAGTTTCTGAAATACTCAGACCAGCCCGTCTGGCACCAACAACCATGCCAAATTCAAAGTCACTTAAATCACCTTTCTTCCCCATTCTGATGCTCGGTTTGAACTGCAGCAGATCGTCTTGACCATGTCTACATGCCTAAATGCATTGAGTTGCTGCCATGTGACTGGCTGATTAGAAATTTGCGTTAACGAGCAGTTGGACAGGTGTGCCTAATAAAGTGGCCGGTGAGTGTATATTGTTGCACAATAGGTTATCATTAATGGATTTTCTTTCTTTAAAGTTTAACAGTCAGTTTTGATGGTTTAAATTGAGTAAAGCTGTTTAATCTACAAATATGTTAAAATATCTAGATCAAAGTTGTTGAAGATAGCTACTCAGCTAAACATCTATCTACTATAGACCAAGTCACTCAGTTTAACACAAGATTAGAGCTAACGCACATAACTAAAGCATATCAAGTAAAATGGCAGAGCTTAAGTCGGACTCTGACAATAATAGAGAAGGCGCCGAGGGTGGCAGAGAGGGTGTAGGTGAAGATGTGCCGCAGCAAGACACAGACATAGAAAAGGAAGTTGACGGCACAAGAGCTGATAACCACGATTCCTCACAAGAGCCACAAAGAAGCCAAAGAGTCCGGAAGTTAATGGAAAGGGGCCAAGAACTACACGATGTGCAAGTAAGAAGATTTGAGCATCGTTTTAGTGTGAGCTATGATAAGTGGAAGGCTATCGCTAAAGATGCCAAAGAAGTGCAGATTGAACAATGCTCAAATGACCTGCTGCATGCGCACATCACAAAGATAAGTAAAGCCTCGAAGGATCTAAACGTTGTCTATGATGAGTTAAGGCGTATGGACAGGCCCGACCATGACACACGCTGCAGAATCGACAAGTGCGAAGCAGTCACAAGGATGCTCATTGAGACTGCAAGAAGCCGTCTAGACACAAGAAAGGACGAAGGACAAGAGGATGAAGTGCAGGGCGTGAAAGAGGAAATGTCTGAATTCAAGGCTGCGGCTGCAGACAAATTAAGCACCAGCTCTTACCATACCGGGTCCTCCGCCCATTCTGAAAGCAGCTCCTCTCAACACACTAAGTCCTCCACTCATTCTCGAAGCAACTCCTCTCACCACACCAAGTCCTCCGCTCATTCTCAAAGAAACTCAAGGGCCATATCGAGACATTCAAGCCGGTCCTCTGCTAAAGTACAAGACGCTGCTGCTGAAGTTGCTGCCAATAAAGCCACTTTACAAGTACTGCAAGAGCGGAAGATCGAAGAACTTCACGAACTCGAAGTTGAAGCCTCCCAGAGACAAAGAGCACTAGAAGCTAAGCGCAGAGAAATAGAGCGCCTGGAGACCATTAAGAAGCTAAGGGCTGCCCAGGCGCAACAGCAAGTATATGACCAGAGTATCTGCTCAGACAAAGAAATATCTGAGCTGCTCCATCAACGTGCCACTCTGAAGGAGAAAGTGAAAGGCAAGGACGAAACTCTGAAGGAGAAAGTGAAGGTCAAGGAGGAAAGTAATCTACAGCACCAGTCTTCGCCACAAACTGCGACACATTCAATGCAAGCAGACAGCACAGCAGCTATTATCAGAGCGTTCGCAGAGTCCATCAGTGCGAGTCGTCTTCCCGTACCTGAACCTACAATATTCAACAGCGACCCACTTAGATTCAATGATTGGAAAGTTTCCTTTTAAACACTCATTGACAGGAAAAACCTACCAGCTGAAGAAAGGATATATTATCTACAAAAGTATGTGGGCGGACTTGCCAAGAAGGCCGTAGAGAGCTACTTCCTGCTAGGCACAGAGTCAGCCTATCATGCAGCATGGACTATCCTAGAAGAGAGATACGGGAATCCATTCCTCATCGCCAAGGCCTTCAGAGACAGGCTTGATGCATGGCCCAAGATAAGTTCCAAAGGCAGTGTGGAACTTCAAGAATATTCTGATTTCCTTCGCAGTTGTGAGGCTGCCATGTCCCAAATGAAGAGTCTTGAAATACTCAATGACTGCAACGAGAACCAGAAAATGCTTGCTAAACTTCCAGACTGGCTGACTTCAAGATGGAACAGGGAAGTTGTACAAATGGAAGAACAAAATCAAGGGTTCCCAAGCTTCAGTCAGTTCGTCAAGTTTCTCACGCGTGAAGCCAAAATCGCTTGCAACCCACTGACATCTCTCCCTGCTCTAAAACCAAGTGAAGGCGAAAAGGTTTCGAGAAACAGAGGGCCCGCAAGCAAAGGCGCTGGCAACCAACTCAGACGAGAAAGATGTCGCTACCAGCTGTGTCTTCTGTGAGAAGGAAGGCCACAGTCTACACAAGTGTCGTCAGTTTATGGAGGAGACTATCTCAGAGCGAGTCAAGTTTGTTCAAGAGAGGAAATTGTGCTTTGGCTGTCTTAAGCCTGGCCATTGCTCAAGGGACTGCAAAAAGAGGAAGACCTGCAAGATATGTGACACAAGCCACATCCGACATGCCTTCATGATGACCGCACCAAGGAAGAAAGAATGGCCGCAAAACCTGTAATGTTTGGAAACAGGATCGTCTATTACGTTCGTTAGTGTGCGAACCGCTGTGCTAATTCACGGCCACATTCACGGAAACTCCTACTTCCGTTTTACTAGTGACGTCACTGATCAGCTGACCAATCATGTAGCTTCAGTGCCGTCGTTGGGCGCCGCTAGCTGGAACCGTCATGGGATAGGGACATTCGCGTTCAAAGGGCTGGGCACTACAACCAAAAATACGGCTCCACCCCACCTACACGATGCGTCGCGTCCATGCCTGGTGCATTTTGGGGTTGTAACGCGTTACTTGACATAGTAACTGCAACATTACCGAAATCCTATTAGAGACGCGTTACATAACGCGTCTCTAATAGTAACAGATTACTGTAACGCATTACTTACCCACAACACCGGTTGTATTCAGTTGTGCAGCCTTGTATGCAGCTCAGGACACAAGTATTAGTTAAAGTGGGAGTAAGTTTACAAGTTAAGAGTGGTGGTACCAGCACAAGTCATCATCTAGCTGTCATCTGTCACTCAAGTAACTAGGTAACTACATACAAGCTAAATGCAGTTACCATACAAGTTACCTATGCTCCAGTTTACTAAATATATATATATATAAAAGCCCAGTGAATCAAGTAAATTCTTTATGAGACAGTACGCAAGCCTGTTTCATACCATAAGCAATCATATATATATACACACACACACACATACACACAGCACTATCTATCTATCTTCAATTTTCATTTATTTATTTTATCTTTATTCTTGAAGAAGCCAGGTGGAAATGTTGGTAGTAGCCTAAAAAGTAAACAAGTGTTTTAACTGGAATGTTGCCCATTGGGGACAGTTTGGAAAACTCTAGGCAAGGAAAGGAGTTGAGTAAGATTGCCCGGTCCCTATGCCACTGCTCCTACACAGAGCAGCTGACCCATGATTGTTTGGGTGGAAAAGTAAATGATAAGGCCAACTCAAGAGGAAATGAAATGTTCTGGTTTGCTAGTCCGGAAACACCCACTTTTCTCTGTTATTATGTGGCCTTGGCTTCTCTATGTTGGGAGGCTGATGTCACATGACCTTACTTTGCACAGCATCTTACACACCAACGAACAAGTGCACAGAAAAACTGCATTCCCACTGGGTCATTGAAAGGTCGTGTGACAGGATGGAGCAATTGCTTAATAGAAAGGAAAGGTAAACAAAAGGTGAAGATAGAGCTATGTTTAGCCTCCTAGCTGGATATGAGAAATAAAGTAATTGTGGTGAGAGAGAGAGAAAGAGAGAGAGAGAGAGAGAGAGAGAGAGAGAGAGAGAGAGAGAGAGAGAGAGAGCGAGAGAGAGAGACCTTGATAAAACTCATATAAACTGTACATGATGCAAAATGTGTATGCTGTTCGTGTGAATGATGTTAGATCCTAAATGATGATTCTCTGATAATTCATTCAAAGATATTCTGCTGGATCAATCCAACCAAAACATTTCCTGCCAGAAGTGGGGTGACTGTAATGAGAAATAAAAAAACGAACCTTATCATTCAGGAAATGAATGCTGTCATTTGGGATACATGAATGCTATGTGAATGTAATAAGAATTAGGTAATAATTATCAAGGCTTTTGGTGCTGTTTGAAAGATGGTGCAGAACACTTCAAGTTAATGACAGTTTAAAAATCCCCTATGAGGCAACTGGATCGCCACAGCAGCAACATGAATATGAGCACAGACGGGTAGAACAAATGAGTCTTAATGTACGCCAAGCAGTTTGCTTTGGATTATCAAATCAATGTGTGGACTGTTTTAAACATCTTCTGTTATTGTTACTGACATTTGATAGATATAATCTGTGTCTGAAATTATTTTATATGAAACTTTTTCTTTTTGTTGTCATCTTGACAGGGCTCCCTTGAAAAAGACATATTTTGCCTCCATGGGCCTTTCCTGGCTAAATAAAGAGTAAATATAAAATAAAATATTAGATCATGCTCCTGACCAAATTATTTGCCTTTTTTAATACTTTTTGACAAAGCTGTAAAAAAATTGTAAGTCAGATAAATAAATGAATAAATGCCTATATGTATGCGTTAAAACGGCTCCTCGCACTTTATTTACAACCAGGTGGGGCTGAAAGGGGCTGACCACACCAAACTGGTGAACAGGCAGATGGGTGCTTTTAATCAGGCCTGAATTACTCTTCCATGGATATGATTTGGCCACACAGTCCTGCATTGAGCCCAGCCTATCAGGTGACCTCAGGAACGCAGAAAAACATCACGAGGCAACAAAAAGATTTCGCCGACATGCAGGGACACATTGTACTGCCTCGTGTCACCTCATCGTAACCTTCATTTTTAACTGAATTCAGTCTCAGTGGCAATAACATTCATTTCATTGCTTAAAAAGGTCAGAAATCTCTAATCAGGTGGCTCGTTCCAGCAGTATGCTGGCTGCATCAGGAGGCCCAGAAGGAAACACGCGACAGCAGATGGGCTGTGAAGGGCTTCTGAGATGTATCATGTTGTTCATGATACTGAATACTGATTAATTTAGGCACTAAAACTAAATATATTGGGTTCTGATGAGAAGAGCTTTAGCATAGTCCACTGGTGTTTGAAGAAACTGAGGTAACTCCTCACTGAAGAAGCGTGAGAGAAAACCCAATGACGTTAGCATGTTACCGAGCTCCTCTTTGTTGAATATCTGAACATGTTTGGGGTAAATTTTAAAGAAATAGAAAATGTAAAGTACAAACATGCCTTGGTCGGTAGCTTGCAACATTGAGAGCGCTTATGAAAAGTTCCTACTGCCACTAGGAGGCACCATGCAGTCTGCTGGAAGAGTAAGTCATGCCGCCACATAGACTCAATACTGAGAAGCTCCACCGGTGTCATCTTCAATACAGAATAGCAAAGATACGTAAGACAAGGTCAACTTCCACAGACAAGATGGTGGAAAGTGACCAGTAAGCCAGCGAGTATCAATTAGACTAAGTGTGTCCTCTAGTGCAGCAAAATTGTGTAAAAAGGGCTTGATGTTGCCACCCCAGCGCTTCAAGTCTTAATCACTATGTGCTGATCAGGCGTGACGTCAGAGCATTTACACAAGGGAGGGGATTTCTCTGGGAAGTTCAGATAGTTTCAATGGTGGCATTCATTGTCCATGGTGAAGGAATCCTGCTTAAAAACAGACTTTCAATTATCTCAGTTGTATGAACTCCCCAGAAATTAAATCTATATCATAATCTCTCTTCCTGACTATATCTATCATGGGTTTACCTTTCCTTTAAGTCCTCCTACAAGAAGAAAAAAAATCAAACAATCACATCAAATTATGATAAAAGATTCCTGTTAGTCTTTTTTAGTTGCTAGTCAATGATTTTTATGTCTTGTTTGTCTGCTACTGTATGACGCACAGTGGTCAAGTCCATCTATTTGTGAAGCAAATGTAAATTCAGCCAGCACATTTTTGAAATAACAGAAACAGGCAAAATTGATAGTTACACAATTACAAAAATAACATAGATGCTTTTAATCAGGCCTGAATTACTCTTTCATGAATATGATTTGGCAACACAGTCCTGCACTGAGCCCAGCCTATCAGGTACTCAGATGCAACCTGTATCGTAGGTTTTCTATTCTAACAGGTGGTTCATTACAGTCATTTGTTGTTACAGGTCTAAAACCACCATGGTTAGAGGCTGGAACAACTGACACAACCGATGAACGTAATGAACTACCTGAGAGAGTAGAAAACCAGCAGCACTGGTGGTATCTAAGGACCTAACTGAGAACCACTACATTAGACAATGTTAAGGCAGGGGTGGTCATTGTGGTACAATGGGATTTGTCATGGCAACCAACCTCTTCTTCAGGTGCAGATGACTTCTATGAAGAAATCATCTGCACCTTTGTAACAAGTTGCTGACCAATCAGATTGCTCTTGTGAGACCAGTTGTCTTCTGAATCCTCGTCTTGATTGTCCCCATACAACTGGCTGACAGTAGTGGGTGGCCGTGTGGACTCGTTTTGATAAAGGAAAACCAACAAATGTTTCATCCATTATTGGATAGTTCTCTCAGAGTGGTTTTGAAATTTTCTTTTTCAGGTCTTTCATATAATATTTCTTCTATCTTAGAATAATTCTTTGTTGAATATCTGGAGGGGCATACAGTCAAAAGACAAACCGAAGCAAACAGCTTAAGTAGAGAATTGCATAAGCTTCACTGAGATCCCATGGCAGTTGTCTATATCCCTTTTTAAATAATACCTTGACTAGGGTAAAACTTAAGAATAACAAAAATTTCCACATGTACTTCATCCTCGATGAACAAATAAGGAGCCATAAAGAGGAAACTGCGGTTGTGAAAAGAATTTCTGAATCGCTAAACTCTTTTTATTGTAATCCCGGGCCTCAGTTACTATCTTACACTTAAGTCCTTTTTGTCTCTCCATATAACTGCGCTCCTCTGTTGCTCCCTCCTTGTAATAGCCCAAACAAGAACCAACAAGCACATCTGGCACCACCATATGACTGTGTCAAAGACATTCTGAAAGTGTGGAATTTTATAGATTGCATCACAGTTAGCTCTGGTGTTGCTTACAAAGCAGAACCATTTCCAACAATGCGTTTTATTGTTTTTGCTTTGTATACTTTTCACTTACTTGACGAATAATGTCTTCTGTGTCTCTTTCATAGCCAAGTTCCCAACAAATATGCTGGTGCAAAGTAAATGTTTGTCAGGTCACCATCTCTACTCAAGCAACTTTTACAATAATAACAGAACGGTTTCTCTCGCGAGGAACCACAGAGGGGCTGAAACAACCTCGAGGCGTGGTCAACACGCCATACACCCTTGTTGTCAAAGACAGCGTGGGACTATGAACCACGGTATCCATGAGGGGAAGTCAGTGAACCAAAAGTCAGCAAATCAGACTCAACAACAACAAGTCAATTCAAGTCAATTGTATTTGCATTGCCCAATATCACAAATTACAAACTTGCCTCAAGGGGCTTTACAGCAATACAACATCCTGTACTTAGACCCTCGCATCGGATAAGGAACAACTCCCTTAAAAAAAAACCTTTAATGAGAGAAAACATGGGAAGAAACCTCAAGTACAGCAAAAGAGGGGGGATACCTCTCCCAATACGGACAGACGTGCCATCAATACAACATTGAAAGAGGATAACAGAATTATAATGGAATTACAAAATATATGATGACTGTGATGAGGAGGACACCAAGCAGTGTCCAGATGCCACCAGAATACCAGGACCTGAGCCACGTGACCACAATTTCCTTGTAGACCTGGCAAGAGGGCAGACTACTCATGCACACAAGGGAGACTCACATCACACCATTCACAAGAAAAAGCAAGTCACACATTGGAGAGAGAGAAGGATACAAATTGAAACAGGATAACAAAATTATATGGATTTATAAGATACATAAAGAATGTGAGGAGGAGGATGCCAAACAGAATCCAGGTGGTGACCACCATCACCATGAAAACCTGGCAGGAGGACAGACTACATATGCACACAGGGAAGACTCACATCACACCATTCACATACATAGGAGAAGAGACAAAAAACGAAATTATTCAGAGAGCAAAAGACATGTCAGAGAGAAGAGAACAGTTGCAATAATCAATAATATATACTCTATAATCTCATCAACAGAACAGTGCTTGGTGAATTCACTGAGACAGAAACCGACCTGCCATGCAATACAGGTCGTGATGTATTCAATTTAAAGGCAACTAATTGTAGGTTAAGGCAAAAATATGAGTTTTAAATTTGGATCTAAAGGACTCAACAGACTCTGGTTGTTTACGGTCTCGATGAATGCATTGCTCTGGCCATCCAGATTGACAACCACCTCTGTGAGCGTCAGAGGGAGAAGATGGTTAAGCCTTCCTCCACTATAATATCTTTCGCCCCTTTGTCTCATTCTTCTTCTCTGACTGCCTGTGTTTGTCAAATGTTCCCAGAACCAGAACCCATGCCACTTGGCTGGATCCTGACTGTCTGTTTCACAGACTCTTCCCGAACCAGAATCCATGCAGCTTGGCCGGATCTGCCTCTCTCCGCAGGAACAACAATGGCGTGTCAGCTCTAAGAGCTGCCGAGCTGTGGTCAGGCTGGTCATTTCCTCACCACCGATGCCCTGCAAGAGGGGGCGGTTCAACAGTAGTCAGGGGAATACTGCTGGGCCAGACCACTTCCTGATCGTTCCCAGCTAGATACCACCCTAGTGTGGCAGGGCTAGTCATTCCCTTTTCCAGCTCTCCTTGACTCGGGCACCAATGAGAGCTTTTTAGACCACAAGGTTGCCACCCAGTTGGCTCTGAACACTGTCCCACTTGACCCGTCTCTCCCTAAATGGCCAGCTCCTTGCCGCATCACTGAGAAGACTGTTCCTGTTCTTCTCTATCTCTCCGGTGACCACAGGAGAGAATCATTTTCAACCTCATTGACAGTCCGAGTATCATTTTCCACCTCATTGACAGTCCCCATTCTCCCCTGGTTCTGAGCCACCCCTGGTTGAAACTCCACAACCCTCAGATTGACTCATCTACTGGTAAGGTAATTTCATGGAGCTCATTTTGTCATACCAACTGTTTGTACTCTGCTCCTGTTCCTGCTCATTCCTTATTATTATTATTATTATTATTATTATTATTATTATTGTTGTTATTATTATTAGAGAAAAGCACCCCCCCCCACTCAGGCTAACAGTAAATCTGTGATTGCAACTATTCCCCAATTCTCTGTGAATGGTACACATGGCCACTGTAACTCTAGTTAATGGTCACGGCAATTTGTATATGCAAATCGATCATTGGTTTGGTCGTTATGCAGCTGTATTGTTTATAAGGGTGGGGATACCTGCAGTCAGTTGAGACTGATGAAGTCACTTAGATACGTGATGAAACGTTTCTCCTAACAAATGTTGTGATCAGATGAGCTGACTCAACTTTCTGGAATTTCCTTACCTGGATTATTGAGCATGCATCTAGACGTTCATATAGATATTTTTCTTCTATATGGGTCAAAAGTTGTTGACATACAGCTCTCTCCAGTACTTGAGAAAAGAATGGAAGATTAGAGACTGGTCGATTGTTATTAAGAGACCCTGGATTGAGGTGTGGTTTCTTAAGTAGAGGTTTGACCACAGCTGTCTTAAAACTGCTGGGAACAGTGCCGTTAGTAAGTGATAAATCAACAATGTCTACCATTGTAGGTCCCAGAGGTCTTGAAAGTTTTGCTGATAAAGGGTCACGTAGACATGTAGTTGGTTTAGAAACTGACACGAGCTTAGTCAAAGTATCAAGAGAAATAGTCCCAAAAACTGTAATAACAGGGACTATCTGTGACTCATTGTATAAATATGAATTTGGTAAGACAGGAGTAGTTGCAGAACTAATTTTGTTTCTGATCTCATCAACCTTATTGCAGAAAAAGTCTAGAAACTCATGTGCCCTGAATGGTGAGAAGCTAATAGACAGATGCCTGCTTTTCAGTAAATTTAGCTACAGTGACAAAGAGAAATCTAGGATTATGTTTAATATTGATTAAGCAAGACAGAGATGCTGCTTTGACAGCAGATGAGGCACACGCGTGTTTCAGTAAACACTCATGCCAAAATAGTTTTTTTTATGATCAGTAGTTTTTATTTTCCTTTAACACAAATACAGGCCATGACGTCACACATGGATTACAGAGATGGAAGGAACAATTTAACAGGGCTTACTAGACAATATCAAGAGACAGACACATTTGGATTAAGGGCGATCATAGGATGAGTCTTAACAGTATACAAGACAATAGGAACAGCAGATAGAAAGTTAAATAAATAAAATAAAATAAAAACATAGTTGGCAGAAAATAGTTTTTTTTAAAAACTTCCAATTTTGATTTTCGCCATTTACCTTCCAGTCTCCTGCAGGCCTGCTTAAGAGCTCGTGTCTCATCGTTAAACCTAGGTGTAGACCTCTTTAATCACCTAGCTCTATTAGAGAGAGGTGCAACTGAATCAAGGAGACCAGAGAGGGCCACATTGAAGTCACTAGTGAGATTTTTTCAACAGAGTCAGACACTACACTGAAAGGAGCCAAGGCTTCAGGCAGCTGCTGGCCAAATGCAGCTACAGTGGAGGGAGCAGTGTGGCGAGTGGCAATTACATCTGTGCCGACATTAACAGGACAGGCCAATGATGCTTCAAATTTGATGAGAAAGTTATCTGACACAGAGGATGTTGCTGGCAAGACAGTCAGATCAGAAACAGCTGTCCCTTTAGATAAAACCAAATCAAGGGTGTTACCACTGCAATGAATCGACTCTTGAACAAACTGAGTGAACCAAAAAGTGCATCAGCAAACGCCAGAAAGGCTTTACTTAAAGGATCACCGGCCTTATGCAGATGAATAGTTCAAAATTGTTCTCAGATGGAGGGGTACAATTTAAGAGGAAATTTTAATTTTAAGAAACACTGTGTTCATACCGCTCATATGTGTATTTCAAATTATGGCGTAAGTTCGTGGAATGGTCTAGATGAAGAAGTCAGGGAAAGCACAAGTTTAAATCAATTCAAAAAGAGGTATAACAAATATTTTAAAGAGGTACAAGGATGAGGAGGAGGTTTGCCATAGTGGATGCTGTTATTGATGTTTCTTGGAAATCATTGTTATTGTTTTCTTTCTCTGTTTTTTTTTGTGTTGTTTTATTGTTTTTATTTTTTATTGCTTTCGTTATTTTTTTTATTGAATCATTGTGATATGGTTATTGAGAATGACATACTCTGATGTGTAAAAAAAACTAACTTTATTATTTAGGTTTATTAATTGAGCATTAGAGAGAGGGCAGGAAATTCCTTCTGCTCCTTTTCGAACATAGAAGTCTTGTTGGATTCTCTATTGAGAATTCTTGTTGAATTCTTCTGGTTTTGTTTTGATCATTTGTTGTTTTTTTTATCTATAATTTATCTTGGGAGAGAGATCCCTCCTCTGTTGCTCTCCCTGAGGTTTCTTCCTAGTTTTTCTCCCTGTTAAAGGTTTTTTGTTTTTGTTTTTGTATTTTTTGGACAGGATGTTGTGTTGCTGTAAAGCCCCTTGAAGCAATTTTGTAATTTGTGATATTGGGCTATACAAATAAAATTGACTTGACTTGAAGCTTCATTTAGTGCAAGGAAAACGTTTGGTTTCAGCCATATGTTTCACATAACGCAATCATATCAAAACGATGTTCAAGAATCAGATCATTTATGAGCTTTGGTAGACAGTGAGCTGATATTCATGAAACCAAATTTAAGCATCTTGTCGCAGTTATCAGTAGTAGGGAGAACTGTAGAGCTACTACCACTACATGAAATATTCACTGGAATTAGAAAGCCATGGACACTGACACGAGAGGCGCCGGATGCTGAGTACAAATGAAAATCAGCTGCAAAACATTTTAAGCTCAGTTGAACTAACACAATGTGTCAGATCATTATGCGATTAAAAAAGGTTAAACTCAATAAAAAATATTTTTAATGTTTCTCCAAGTCCCTACGTAATATAGCAAATCTGAAATGACTAATTCACTGATTTCCTTGTATTGTGAAACCTTCGGTAAGTATAAATTCCCAAGGTTCACATAATTTTGCGCACAAGGATGTTCAGTGTATTAAGTAAAATAATCCAAATATATTTAAACTATTTGTGTTTTCTCTTAATCATGTCATATTTTATCAGAAAATGTAGCATAGATGAAGATATTGTAATGACCTGTGTCTAAAATATGTGAAAAACAGACTTCCAAAGAGGTTCACAAACGTTCAATCACTACATATGTAATTTGCCAATATGAATATGTAGATAGCTCAAAAAATGGTTAATATTCCCTGGCACCACAGTTAAAGGCTAATTATCTTAACAAAGTTTTTTTCTTGTATGTTTTTTTCTTCTCTCTTTTCTCTCCGTCTCTGTCTTGTTTTATGTCAGTTAGGTTTGATCAGTGTTAAACGATGGGCAATCAAAACGATATAAATACTCTCTAGACCGGTAGGCAATCACCCTGCCAGGGCTGGGGTGTGGTGCAGGAACCCGCTCCAGCCGAGTAGTAAGCCTTCTGATTTGACTGATCAGCTAGTCTTTGGATCAGGGCTTTAATTGGTAGAATCAGGTGTGTTACTGCTTAGACAAGCCAAAACCTTCACTCACACTGGCCCTAGTGATCAGTGGGTGTCTGGTAAAAAAATTCCTGCATGGGTCTTAATGTTATTGTGCTCTTGAGCAAGGTGCTTCACCCCAAAACCTCTACAGGGGTGCTGCACTGCACTGTATAAAACATTATTAACAAGACAATTGATCAAACTTGTTCTTTCTACATTTTACCATCATCAAGTGCGGGCAGCAGTCTAGGCCGCAGATAAACACCACACTTTCACTGCTGCTACTGCACGTCAACATTAATCAGAAGGGCTGCTCTGATTAGAAACTTAACAACTTATAAAAATACATCATCCGGACGGCCTCCACGCACAGCCCCTGCACCTCCATCCCCAGCAGCACCACCTCCACCTTCATCCCCAGCGGCATCACCTCCACCCCTAGCAGCACCATGTCCATCCAGCAGTACCACCTCCCCCTCCATCCCAGCAGGACTTTATTATCTGCAGTGGAGTGTCATCATAGAATGCCTTTAAAGTACACTATATATCTTATTCCACTCTTAGATGGTGCGCCACATCAGCCTGGAGAGACTGACTGTGGGATATTCGTGTTGATGGTAACTGGTCTTACAATTGCTATACCATTGTCTTTGTGTGTGTTAAAAATTGCACTTGTTAATACAACACGAGTTTCGGTTTTGTATTTCAATATGCCCTCTGTGACCCTTGCGAAGCCCTTTGATTTGCTGTGGTATATTTTGATCAATTTATGGTTATTTGTTGAGCAAAAAGGACTGTGAGAACACAATTTAAATTTTATGATTAAGATTTTCAGTTGCCATCTTTTATCATTCTGATATGCCTGTAATCAGGTGGTGGTGGTGCCATCGATTACTTCAGACCTTTCCTCTGGCAAGGTATGGTATTGGGATGGTATAAAGTATATGGTATAAGGTATGGGATGAAAATCTCCATTATGTGCATTCCCAGTATACAGATAATTTGTAATCAATGTAAAATAATACATGCTGGAAAAGTATTTTACTGTTGGTCACTTTTTCTTCGAAGTCAAGTCCAACAGCCAATCGCCCAAGAAATGATCCGACCAGAGCCTGACGTCATGGAGGTCACCCCATCTGAGCTTGACATCATGGAGGTCACCCCAACAAAGAGATGTACAGGGAATGTTTATGTATTGGTTGACTATTGTTTGTTTATGTGTGTATTTTTCTTGTTTCATAAAGGTGTTTATGAGCAGCACTTGACTAATTACGTTATTGTTGGAATTTCTGATCATTTTGGAAAAAGAACTCAGTGGTGATGAGAGGATTCAGCTGGCCTGTGAGAGGGTGGAGGAGAACCGACACCTCTTTGCTGGGAAGGTTCGTCTACCTTACCTACCTATCCTGAGGATGAAAGCGGTGCTTGCACAACCCTCACTTGTGACATGCAAAGCCAGATGTGGGGTAGATCTATGTACATTTTAATAGTTTGTTCTTGTAGTTTTAGGTTTTATGTAACATTTCTTGGATTTTAACCCATTAAAATTTTGTGGGAAAAAAATTGCTCTTGAAACAATATAATAAAATAAAATTTAGTATCTTATTCTGTCATTGTAAAAAAAACATTTTTCTAAATTGATAATTGATTCAAAGTATGATTTTTATGTTAGCTTTACATCTTGCTAATCAGTGTTAATAGAAATGGAATAAATCCAGCAACACTTAGAGGGCAGAGGAAGAGTATGTGACTAATACATTTTTAATTAAGTAAATCTTCCGGTCTACTCCCAAGCATTGCTGGGGTGGTTGCCTCGCTACCAGTCTCAGAGCACACTTGTCCTCTTGTTTTTCTTTAGTGTGGCAAAGTCACATGGCTTGTTCCAGACTACTGGACGGGTTACTCAGGACCATTTGGTTAAGACAGCATAATGCATAGCCTATTATATGAAGGCAGAGCCCATCCAAAATTATATCCAAATTATATCCACAGCTAGCATGCACTGTGTAGTACATGTATTCATTTTTCTTGCTTGAGGTGGAGACCCTAGGTGTCCATTTAAGGCAAAGATGAAAAAGCCTAAGGGCCACCTCCGGTAAAGGTCATTAGTATATATAAAAACCTCCCTCTCGCCCTTTTTTATGTGGTGTGTGTCTTCCTCAAGCTTGGGTCCTCTACCAGAGTCCTGGGAGTTTCAGGGTTCTGCTCAGTATCTTAGCTGTTCCTAGGACCACATTCTTCTGGGCAGAGACCTCAGATGTTGTTCCTGGAATCTGTTTGAGCCACCACTCTTCCAGTTTGGGGGGTCACAGCCCCTAGTGCTCCTATTACCACTGGGACTACTGTGTATTTCACCTTCCACATCTGATCTAGTTCTTCCCTCAGCTCTTGGTATTTCTCTAGCTTCTCATGCTCTTTCTTCCTGATGTTGCCGTCACTCGGGATTGCTACAACGATCACTCCTGCTGTCTTCTGTTCCTTGTTGATCACCACAATATCTGGTTGGTTAGCCAGCACCTGCTTGTCAGTCCAGAACTTGAAGTTCCACAAGATTTTAGCTCTGCCATTTTCAACCACCTTTGGCCTTGTCTCCCATTTGGACTTGGGGACATCCAGTCTGTATTCAGTACAGATATTCCTGTACAGATGTTCCTGTACATTACCCCAGGCACTTGGTTATGTCTTTCAGTGTACACCTTCCCAGCTAGCATTTTATACCCTGCTACTAAGTGCTGGACAGTCGCAGGGGCATCTTTGTACAGCCTGCATCTTGGGTCGTGTCTGGTATAGTAGAACACTCCCTCAACTGACCTGGTGTTGAGTCCCTGTTCTTGTGCTGCTATGATCAGAGCCTTTGTGCTGTCCTTCAGTTCAGAGTTTTCTAGCCACTGGTAGGATGCCTCGATATCAGCCACATCTATTTGTCGGTGGTACATCCCAGGGAGGGGCTCAGTCTTCCATGATACATCCTCTTCTTCTTCCTCCCCATTTTCTGTCTTCTGCTGCCTGAGGTATACACACATTGGTTCATCGTTGGGGTGGGGGCGCTCTTTCTGATGTACTCGTGGCTGTTCCTTGTTTCATCCTGGATAGTGGCTCTGACTCACTAACCCTCAGCCCCCATCTTTTCTCTTATCGTACACTCTCAGGCTGTCGGACTTTGGGCAGAACCCTCCATCACAATGCTTGCAGGGTTCCACCCAAAATCCAGTAGCCTGAGACTGTAAGAGAAGCAGAAAATATATTTATATATAACAGACAGGTGTGATAAATTATTTCTTGACCTGCAAGGGCAACTGAGTTCCCACATTTACCTGCAAAAGCATAGGGCAGATTAGGTAACCTAGGGTCAAACTTTATTACATTAATTAATCAGTTATGATTGAGATTAATTCACAAATAGCCTACATCTTAATGCTGTGGGGGGGGGGGAAGGCAGGGGTCCACACAGTCATTTCTCACATTGCTTACTTGTAAGTCTAGTCATGCCATTTGTCATAGAACATGCTGGTGGTATCATGAAAAATATCAGAGAAAAATAAGGTACTGCAGCTATGCCAACATGTAAAGTTCCACGCAAGTCTTGCGGTTACTTTGACCTAGCCATTGCGCATCAACAATAAACTGATTTTTTTCCCATTAGTTTAAAGTACGATCTGAAGAAGGGCTTGCATTAACGTTTACAGCCAGTGGGTGACGCCTGACTAGGTCCCGACGTGAATTAGCAAGAGGGGTGGCACGCAAATAGATCCAGAGAAGCTCCATCCATTTGGCTCTGCAGTGAGGGCCACTTGGGACTGTTTGGAGTCCCCGTCACGTCTAACGTAATCCCAGCCGAAAGAAGCTGCTCTAACTCGCAGACACCTGCCTGTAACTGCCCAACAGTCGCCATGCGCCATCATTTTAACGAGGATGCTCCGACTGCTAATGCAATAAAACTCAACGAGGCTGAGCTCCGAGCTGGCAAACAGACTCGGAACGGAAGACTGTCCACTAACAGTAGAGTCGTTTGAGAAAGAAAACGAGCGAATCTAGAGATAACTGAACTAAGCAAAGAGAATAACGTAATCAGTAGGACAAATGAAGAGAAGAGGAAGGAGCGAGAGAGAATAAACAGCAGAGTAGTTATCGATCTCACGAAGCCGGAAGCCGGAAACTCGCATCAACAATCAGAAAGCGCAACAGCGACGGATAAAGTCGAGTTTAAAATGGAGTTTGGACGTGTTAGCTTGACAATCTGACTTTATTTTTGAGGAAATTCCTTTTTTTTCCCCGAGGAAATTAAATCATATTTTAAAATATTTGGCTGCCCCCTCCGAGAATCGCCACCTTAACGTGTAGGAAGGCTGATCCTGCGAGCTGTGTTGTCGGGGGCGGCAGCTCCTGGTAGGGTCTCCCAAGGCAAACTGGTCCCAGGGGAGGGGCCAGACTAAGAGCGATACCCAAGAAACCCAATGAAAGAACACCAGCAGAGCCTACAGCACCTCGCCCGGAAAAGGGAAACCGGTGCCCCCTACTGGACAATATGGTACGGCTGCGGCCTGGAGCCAGACCTGGGAAGGGAGCGCGTCGGCGAGCGTCTGGTGGCCGGGCCTTGGCCCGAAAAAACAACCCACCCCCGTGGACCCATCACACGCGGGGATGAGCATTGGGGTAGGGTGCAATGCAGGCCGGGCGGCAGGCAGAGTCGGTGACAGGGGCGTGCCGACTTCCGGTAACGCAGATTGGTCCTCGGGACGGTGGACTGTCACCTCTCTGGCAGGGAAGGAGCCTGAGCTGGTGCGGGAGGTGGAGCGGCACAAGCATAAAAATGCATTAACGGCTTAGTCAAATTCAAGTCACCAACTAGCTGGTGAAGATGGTGGAACACTGAACAGCTAAAAAAAAAAAAGCCAGATGAGTTTCTTCATGAGATGGTGGGGACCAAACTAGTGCTCAAACAAGACTATACATACAGAGATAAATACAACTCAGAAATAATGCTACTATTGCTCTGTACTGGCTGGGGGGGAAGAACAGGCTTAAAAAAACTACTAAGGCTACTGCCTTAACTTTATAAGGCCAATGTCTACAGAATGTTGTGCTGCCCTCAAGTGGCCAAAAGTAATTAGCATATAATTCTTACAACTTTCTTCTTCAAACAAACTCATGCAACATTCAGGAGAGGGCCGAATGTGGTTCCAGCATTGCTCAGCATGACAAATAACCACGCAGCAGACTAAATGGGGTTCTGTTCCTGGCAGTTTGTAGACAACGGTCTGCAGAAACTCCCACACTGGTGCGCACTGCTTTGGGAAATGAATGTGCAAAACAGAAAAGTTAAAGCGTATGTCCACAGCACCAAAGAGAGTATTTTGCTGTAGTGGTTGTCTGCCCACAACAACAAAGGCTTGACAGCGCTGACTGTTGTCTCCGAGGCCAAGCACAAAAGGGAAGGGTTTAGCAATTTCACTCTCCTCCAAGTATGCAAGCATGTTATATATATATTTATATATATTTTATTGTCAATACATATTGATACATACCCTGTTATTAAAACATCTTGACACAATTTTTGACCTTTTTACTTTTTGTTATCCTTCACCCATACAGAAAACACAGTGTGCACACACACACACACGCACACACGGTGGTGTTTTGGCACGACATACCAATATTAAATACTCAGAAATGCATGCATCAGTCCGTGTCCCTTCCTCTGGTAGAGTCCAAACAGTAGTTCTGTTTTCCGTGGATTACAGCTCCAGTTCTGAAGGTTATCACCTTGGTTTAGCGGTGTGCCTCCTCGGGACATGTTGGTAAGGTGAGTGTTTTCTGAGAGCCATTCAGACTGAAGCAGTCTCACCCGTGCTGCTGTGTCAGCACCTTACCTGCTGCTAAACATAAAAACACGGCTGAACCGGATTCTAACTTACCGGGGTATCTGTTAAGGCCTTCTCTGTACAGGGAGTCCGGCTAACCGATATGCACAATGGCAAAAACTACAAAAAATAAAAGAAAAAATAAGACCCAGGCTGTTAACAAAAAAGACAAAAAATGATTTATCGTTTAAAACAGTTCCCAAAGAAAGCCTCGGCAGAGGAAACACGTGTGTGTGTGTGTGTGTGTGTGTGTGTGTGTGTGTGTGTGTGTGTGTGTGTGTGTGTGTGTGTGTGTGTGTGCGGTTGTTGTTAGATGGAGTTGTCAGGCAGCTCTGGGCAGGAGTGGTCTCGGTTAGAGTCAGGGTGGGGGTTAGCCAATCGGAGGTATGCGAACGCTTCCGTCACACGGCGCAGAGCATCCCTCCCGTCCCTCTGGTAGACCCAGTCTAGCACCAACCCATGTGTGTGCCCCCCACCCAGGAAGTATGTTCGGCTGTGAATGATAATGAACCTGCCAACATTGCGCTACCTGCTGGTTGAACTCTGCCATAGGCGGTCCAGTGTCTTACAGGTCCATATACTCTAGTTACAAACGTATGCAAAACACCCCCCCCAAAAACAAACCCAACTTAAATTTTTTAAAAAAAACAATCCCCCAATAATGAATGCTATCATCTATTTGTTTTTGAGAGAAAGAAGAGGCATGGCTATGTGTATTGTATATTTAATTTCTTACAAATTTATGAAAATATACAGCATGTTTTCAAGAAAACGCAGGAGTGTTCATTGAAGTAATACTTGGGGTAGTATTGGTCGAGGATCAATGACCACACCGGGTTATAGGACTCAGGTTTAATCGTGGCTCAGTAGGCAGACGTAATAACCATACATGGTAGTGGTGTAACCATAGTAACAGTCCGGGTAGTACATAACACCTAGTGTAGTTCCAGTGGATATACATGGCATTATATCACTACATCCCCCCTGTTTAGTTTTCAATTTTTACAGTATCAAAATACTCTAGAACATTCGGTTATATAAACCAACATATCACACAATTCCAATGTGGTACAATCATTGATCAGCATTGTACAGTCATGACACAGAGGTTGCCTTCTCTTTTTTTTTTTTTAGACAACACACTCCGAATTGTCCATCTCAAAAAACAATAAACATATTCAGAGCCCTCCTTTTGTGTGTGATTGTCTCTACTCATAGTCCTTGTAGTGAGCTGGTTTGGAAACAGCTCTACCATATCTTGTGCGTACTGTCTTGTGTGTTTCATAGGTTTGGGTGGAAGAAGTTCCAGCTGCATGAGTGTCCTGTTGAGGTTCTGTGAAGGGGGTTCTTGCGCTCCTCAGTGCATGGGGGTGGTGAATTTCCCGCAGGTGGCTCCTGCCACGTCTGAGTTTGTTCCCATTCGATGTTTGCACAATGTAGCTCCTTGGCTCATCGCACTTTTGTACGACGGTGGCTGGATACCAAGTCCCTTTTTCCTTGTTTAGGACAGATACGTGCTGTCCGGGACCGAGTGGAGGTAGTTCTCTGCCACTGCTGCGGTCATGATGTTCCTTCATGTTTGCTGTTCTCTGCTCCAGGTGGAGTCGGTTTTCCTCCTTGCCTGGGTCCCCTCGACTCGGCAGCAGGGTGGTGACTGGCCTTCCGAAGATCAGTTCTGCTGGTGATGGTAGTTTACTGTCGATGGGTGTTGCTCTGACCTGTAGTAAGGCCACTTGTATGTTACCTCCTTGTCTCATGGTTTTCTTCACAATGGATTTGATGTGTCGCACATGCCTCTCAATGAATCCATTGCTTTTTGGATAGTGGGGTGAGCTTGTCACGTGCCTGATTCCCCAGTCAGCCGTGAATTTCTGGAACGCGTACCCTGTGTACTGGGGTCCATTATCTGTATGTATCTCATCAGGCCTTCCAAAAAGAGACATGTACATTTCCATTTTTTGTGCAACTGCCCGGCTGGACACAGGCATGGGCATTTCATCCACTAGAGGGAACTTAGAATATCTGTCCACAATCAGTAAATACTGATGTCCATCGATCTCGAATAGATCAGAAGCTAGGGATTGCCATGGTTTTGACGGTGTGTTGTGTGGGTTGAGAGGTTGCTTTGGATTTGCATCCTGATGTTCCACGCATACGCTACATGACCTGCAGACTTTTTCGATGTCATCGTTCATTCTGATCCAGTAGACACTTTCTCTCGCCAGTCTGAATGACCAGTACTCACGTAGTTGTCTTGGTAGAGCTTTGATGTTGTCCGGCCATCCCTGGTGGATCAGCTCTTTCAGTGCATTGAGTCTGGGGTCGCTGGTGGTTTCCGTGCGGAGTGCGTCCTGTTTCTCGGGAGAGAAGTTTATCATTGCAACAGTGAGCATCTCCGGATCCTCAACTTCTGCCTCTATTCCGTCAATGCGCTCGTCCAGCTCGATGTTGCTGTTGTTCTCAGGGTTGGGTAGTCGGCTGAGTGTGTCTGCCAGGACCATCTGGTTTCCTGGTCGATACGTGACCTTGTAGTTGTATCCTTGTGTTTTTATCAACATTCGCTGAAGCCGTGGCGGGGCGGCATGCAGTGGCTTTGTGCATATGGCAACGAGGGGTTTGTGGTCTGTAACTACAATGAATGACTTCCCATACAGGTAGGTATGGTATCGCCGCATTCCATAGACCAGTGTTTCTCAACCGGGGGTCCGCGGACCCCTAGTGGTCCGTGGTGTAATTGCAAGGGGTCCGTGAAAATAAAATATCTTTAAAAAAAAAAAGATCCTATGACATTTATAGAAATAGGATTATTTTACTCAAATGTGACTGAGACCTTTATCTACCTAAACTATAAAGGGTAACAGGACTTTTTTCTCTAATTACATCTGTTTCACAAGTGTAATTTATTGTATTTTAATAAGAGATCTCGCTCCCGTTTGCATTTTTAAAAGCTACTGCATAAAAATTCTGTTTTGTTACATATATCTGAAAGTTACTGCATAAGAATTCTGTTTTGTTACATATATCTGAAAGTTACTGCATAAGAATTCTGTTTTGTTACATATATCTGAAAGTTACTGCATAAGAATTCTGTTTTGTTAACTATATCTAAGTTACAACTGAAAGCTCTTATTTTTGCCCCAAAGAGTGAATAAATGCTATAATGCAATTTAAAATGCAGTTTCTACTGTTTCTATCAAATTGCAACCCCCCTCCCCCAAGATCAGGTGGAGGGGTCCTCAGGGTAGATCAAAAATACGCAGGGGGTCAAGGATCCCAAAAAGGTTGAGAACCACTGCCATAGACTATGGCCAGCATTTCTCGCTCTATGTTGCTGTACCTGGATTGGCAGTCGTCCAGTGTCTTTGAGCCAAAAGCTATGGGTCTTTTGTTCTGCACTAATGCCACGCTCAGTCCTTTCTGTGATGCATCGACCTCAAGTGTCAGAGATGTGCTTGGATCATAGTACTTCAGGCAGTCATGTTCGTTGATAACTGATTTCAGGTCCTCAAAGCTCTTTTGGTGGTCAGTGTCCCATGTCCAAGGCACGTCACTTTTCAGCAGCACCCTCAGTGTGTGTGCTTTGTCTGCGAACTTTGGGATGTAGGGTGACAGGTAGGTCAGCATCCCCAAGAATCTGCTCAGTTCATCTTTGTTCTGGGGTGTCGGCATTTTCTGGATGTCCCCGATTTTGGCTGGGTCAGGTTTGATACCTTTGTCTGTGTACAGGTTGCCAAAGAATGAGATGCTTGTCTGTTTGATTGTGCACTTGTCACTGTTGAACACAATACCTGTCTTGGCTGCTCTCTCCATCAGGTTGGTCAGGTTCCTGTCATGCTCCTCTTCGCTTGCTCCGTAGACTGCGATATCATCGGCTATGCTGACGACACCGTCGAGCCCCTCCAGGATTTGGTCCATCTTTGCCTGGAAGAGATCTTGAGAGACACTGAGACCAAATGGCAAACGTTTCCAGCAGTATCTACCAAATGGAGTTCGGAATGTGGTTAGCAGTTGTGACTCTTCCTCCAGGTGTATTGACCAATATCCAGCTTTTGCATCAAGTTTGCTAAATATTTTTGCATTTGCAAACTTCGGGTTCAGTTCCTCCACAGTAGGAATCTTGTGTGGGCATCTCCTAAGGCTGGCATTAAGCTTTTGGGGGTCTAAGCATATACGAAGGGAACCGTCTTTCTTTGTGCTGTATGCCAGACTTGAGCACAAATCTGTGTGCTGTTCTACTTTTCTTAACACATCTTGTTCGACTAGGTTATTCAGTTCATCTTTCAGTTTGTCTTTGATGTGAATGCTGCACTTATGTGGTGGGTCTATGAATGGTTCAGCATCCTTTTTCAGGAAGAGCTTGGCCTTTCCACTGAAGTTGCCAATTTTGTCAAACCGGTCTGGGTATGCTCTCTTTAGGTCTGCACTGTTAGATATGGTCATTTTGGGTTTTGTCTGTCTTGTGTTGACTTTTTTCTGGTTTGCATTTCCTTTCTCGGTCACTGCATCTACATTGACAGTCACTAGGTTTAACAGTTCACATGTTGGCAGCCCAACTATGGCTGGCCCTGGTACGTCTACAACGTAGAACTTTGCATTGATCCATTTGGATTCTTTGTACTGGCATGGAATGTCAATGGTGCCTAGGCAGGGGATGGCATGACCACTGTATGCAGATAGCCTCCTGTTGGTTTTTTTCAGTCGTTTCTGGGTGCATGCATTTTCACCGTACATCTGCTTGAAGGTACGTAATGGGAGTGTGTTGCCTAACGCACCTGTGTCTATCTTCAGACGTAGTGTGTATCCACGACCAGGTAGGTCAGGTGGTGTCACCTTCAGGACTGTGTACGCCTCCTCTCTGGCCGGCTTGCTGTCTATGCTATGCATGCACTTTTCACTGATAGTTATGGAGTGGAACTGTTTCTGGTAAGTACTTTCGTTCTCACTGTCTGTTTCACTGCTACTCTCTACAGCATGTATGCGAGTCCTGCTCTGTTGCTTTTTGTCTTTATAGGTTTTGCGCTTGTGCTGTTTGTCTTGTGGTGTGTGGGACTTACTTCCCCCGCTCGTGCTCTGGCTGGAGTGTTCCTGGCACTCTCGTTTGGCCTTCCTGCAGCACTGCTCCCAGTGACCTTTTGCACCACACGCATTGCATTCATCATCATATGCAGGACATCGACGTGGTTTGTGGCTTCTCCCACAGTTACGACATATGCGGTCCCTGTCCACAGCGTGGATTCTCTCATTGTGTGACAGGCTAAGTTTGTCTAACTGTTCATTGCCTGCTGTCAGGGCTTCATATTTTCGTCCCTCGGCCAGAACATCTGCTAAGGAATATCCTTTTGGTTTGCTGTATAGATCATTCCTCAGGGCATCATGGGGAGTGCTCGCAATAATAAGCTCAATCATACGCTCGTTAAGCTCTTCGTCTGAAAACTGACATTTCTGTGCTAGTGTTCTGGCTCTGGTCACAAAATCATCAATATTCTCATCTGGTTTCTGTCTGTGTTGCATCAGTTGCAGTCTATGGATTCTGAAATTTACGTTCAACTTTAGCTGTTTTTCAAAGAAGTCCCATAGTTTGGCAGGCTTTTTCTTTTCATCATCGGTGAGACCACTGGTGTTCAGTCTTTTTAATCCTTCATCTCCGATTCCACGACATATTTTCCTAGCTTGTTTAGCTGCACCATTTATTTCTTCATCTTCTAAATACAGAGTCATTTTCTGTTTATACAGTGAAATTGCCTCACCCAGATCCGGGTCTGACCAATTCATCGTCGGTAGATGCGATGCCATGACGTCTCCTGTTGCTAGCTAGCTAGTTAGCTTTGCGGCTAGCTCAGCTCCTGCGCACTCTTGCTTGAATGATGACAGAAATTATCCACGAACAATTTTATCAGTCTATCTTCATTCTTCATAGAGAGTATCCCACCGCTGCCACCATGAAGTAATACTTGGGGTAGTATTGGTCGAGGATCAATGACCACACCGGGTTATAGGTCTCAGGTTTAATCGTGGCTCAGTAGGCAGCCGTAATAACCATACATGGTAGTGGTGTAACCATAATAACAGTCCGGGTAGTACATAACACCTAGTGTAGTTCCAGTGGATATACATGGCATTATATCACTACAATCATGTTTGCACAGGTGTATATTAATTATATCGTGTATATAAACCTATTATAAGGTTAAAAAAAACTCAGTTTTCTTTTCTTTGTCACGTTCTCTCAAATTGAACTGGATTTCTTTGTGTTTTTTTTTTTTTTTGGGGGGGGGGCATTTTCTCCCCAATTGTATCCTGCTAATTACCCCACTCTTCTGAGCTGTCCCGGTCGCTGCTCCACCCCCTCTGCTGATCCAGGGAGGGCTGCAGACTACCACATGCCTCCTCCCATACATGTGGAGTCGCCAGCCGCTTCTTTTCCCCTGACAGTGAAGAGTTTCACCAGGGGGACATGCCGCGTGGGAGGATCACACTATTCCCCCCAGTCCCCCCCCCAAAAAAAAACATGCGCCCCGACCGACCAGAGGAGGCGCTAGAGCAGCGACCAGGACACATACCGACATCCGGCTTCCCACCCGCAGACACGGCCAATTGTGTCTGTAGGGACGCCCGACCAAGCCAGAAGTAACACGGGGATTCGAACCGGGGATTCGAACCGGCGATCCTCGTGTTGGTCGGCAATGGAACAGACTGCCACACCACCCGGACGCCCCAAAATGTTTTCTTAATGTCGATAGATAGATAGATAGATAGATAGATAGATAGATAGATAGATAGATAGATAGATAGATAGATAGATAGATAGATTTACATGACCCTGTATTCATAAAAATTGATTCGCAGTGCCGTCTCACATCACTTCTGTAGTCTTCTTCTAGACTGTGCAGTCCTTCAGCAGTAAGCGATCTGAGGTCTTGGTCGTCTGAAACAGAGGTTTAAGATTACTGTACATGCATTGGTAAAGCTGGGTGATAGTGTATTGCTCAACACAGATTCGGGACTTTAGGCATCCAGAATAAATTGACCCACCACGTCACATCTACCTAAATTTTGTAATTTCAAACTAAGGGAGCAGCGAAATGAAATATTTCATTATTTCAGGATCCCCATTAGCTCATGTCAGAGGTGATTTCTGCTCTGCCAAAGAATGAGACAGTGACCCGACTCTTTTTGTGATGGTTATAGATTTAGCAGTGGTAACCAAATCATTATCAAAGTTATATTCATTCAAGGTTTGTTTAAGGCCTCCTCCAGGGACATCATCACCCCAATCAAATTTGGTCATATTTTCTATTATGTGTTAAGATGCCTATGTAATTAATATTGGAATTTGAATGTGGTGACCCTCGAATAGGCTTTGAAAAAAACCAAGGAGCTAAGAGACTAGTTGAACTTGACTACTTCATGTCCTACCTCCATGTTCTCTTTCTGGTTCCTCCTCAAGGCCTTGATGCCCAAAGCAGAGGCAGTAAAACTGAGACAAACCTGGAGAACTGCCAGGATGATCAATAAAACGTCTAGCCCACTAAACAGCATCTGGACAGAAAAGAACACCGTTTCGATGATTTCAGTAAAAGAGCAGAGAAGATTTTGTGCTCTTTCTAAACCCGTTTTAGTAACTAGCAACTAAGTGGAAGTTCTAGTGGTACCAGGAAACTGTGCAAAGGTCTCATATTGCTTAACATTAGTTGGACATGAGCTAGCTTACAATATTGAAAGGCTTCTATATTGTATAAATGAGGCCAATGTCTCATCACATGTCTGAGGACCAATAAATGAGTCGGAAAGGTTACACAACATTCAACATTTTGAGATGATGTTAAGTCACAAGGTAAAAATCAATGTTTTGGTCACTGGGCTCTTCTGTCTGAAAAAGGTTTGAGAGAATTACACATTGCTCTTCTACTCTATCTGAGATGCTTCTGTGCTGAGAGGCGTGTGGCTCCTAATCATCAATGAATTTCGAAACGTAAGCTGCTATGAGGAGTTTTGGACTGAATATCAGTCTCCATTCAATTTTGTCACCTCTAGATGGCCCACAAAGTCAAACGACACCATTCCTGAGAAGATTAGATGTATAGCGATTTCTTGTCTCTTTGTTGGATTCCTGGCAAAATCTGATGAAAGTTATTTACGCTACACAGTCGGGATACACAGCTACAATTACAGATACATTACGTCTTACAGACAGCTGTTTTCCAAAACACCACTAAATCGCACTCTTCTCTCCAAAACACATGGACAAGCTACCAGAGGTTGAACGGAGATCTTCGTAACGACAGGAAATGCTTATGTGAAATGAAGTGGGGGGGGGTTTCTGCAAAACACAACCATTTGTTCTCCACAGGGGGGCATAACATCAACAAAAATCTAAAATTATTCATAGCAGCTTTAACATAGCTACTCTTAAATCCACTCAGTTGCTTGGCGTGGACCTTCTGCCATGGTCATGTAAATGGAGAAATGGTCAGGACAAATGGCTCATAGCTGGTGGGCAGGTGAGCAATGCTTGCTCATGTCATATTGTTGCCCTTCTATTAAAACTTTATTGCCAATGACTTTTCACACTCACTATGAAAAGCTCTTTGCCCTCCCTGCATTTCTCCAAGTACGTCTCCTGTATGGCCTTCTCCTCGACAGCCCTTGGGGATAAAGTTCCTTCGTAGTGGGTCCGGTTGTAACACATCCACCGAAGTATTCTTCTCAAATTTGCCAAGTTGATGGAGCAGAGCACAATGGCTGTAATTGCCAAAGCAACTCCCACAAGGTTCATTAATACACTGACAGCCACCTAAAGTGAGCAAAGATCCCCAGATCATGGTCAAGATAAATCCATACTCAGAATCACCGATCGCTGTATGAATGTCACACGATGAAATGGCAATTCAGTGATATAATTCAAATAAAGATGCCAAAACTGTTGTAACATTTGTTTTCCTGAAAGCATTGATCAATTCCCCCAATGGCAGGATTTATTTATGATCAAGATAGAACTGAATGACTAACCAACTCACCACACAGGGACTGGGAAACTTCTCACTCAGAATGCACATGACACCGAACACCATGAACTAAAGAAATAAAGAGCAAATCAAATTTTTAACTTGGTTTGTAGTCTAATATGGATTCAAAAAAGCAAATGTCAATATGAAATTAATATTATTTTACTTACACAAATCCCAGGCCAATAATTACGCACTTGAACTGTCTCGCGAGACTCCCGGATAACTCCAAACCCAACGTAGAACAACCCAACCATTATTTGCATTGTCTTTGAAGAGGAAAAAAAAGTAAAATAGAATATATTGTACAGTGAAAGTAATCATTTTTATCCGTTAAGACAATTATATATAACACACTACTATTTATTTGCCTATACAACTACTACAACCACTAATACTTCTAAAACACTAATACTTCTCTGATGTGTTTGGGGGGAGAGTTCCAGAGGGAGGGGGCAGCAATGGAGAAGGCAGCAATGGAGAAGGCTCTGTTGCCCTAGGTCCAGTGCTTGGTCCTTTGTGGTGGAGACAGGAGGTTAGCGTTGGAGGAGCGTAGGCTGCGGGAAGGAGTATGGTAGAGGAACAGGTCAGTGAGGTAGGAGAGGGCCTGCTTATAGAGGGCTTTGTGAATGAGGAGAAGGACTTTGAATTGGATCCATTGTGGGACAGGGAACCAGCGGGGGTTCTGGAGAACAGGGGTGATGTGGTCACAGGAGCGGGAGTGGGTGAGTAGGTAGGCAGCAGAGTTCTGGGTGTACTGGAGTTTGTTTAGGAATTTGATGATGAGCTGTACAGAATGCTGTTGCAGTTGTCAGTTCTGGGTGTGATGAAGGCATGGATCAAGGTTTCAGCAGCAGAGAAGGAGAGTGAGGGGCAGAGACGAGCTGTGTTTTTTAGGTAGAAAAAGGCAGTTCTGGTTATTTGATTGATGTGGTGTTTAAAGGAGAGGTTGCTGTTAAAAATGATTCCAAGGTTGCAGATGTGTGGGGAGGGAGACATAATGTAGTTATCGATGGTAAGGCAGAAGTTGTGATTGGTTTTGGTAAGGGATTTGGGACAGATGATAATCATGTCAAATTTATCACAATTTAGTTTGAGGAAGGCTGGCTTGCGTCCATGATTTAATTTCAGTGAGGTAGTTGATCAGACTGAAGTAAATTGTAGTGGTGATGTATTTAGTAGAGAAGTAGAACTGGACGTCATAACAATGGAAGTGGAGACCACTACAATGCATCATGTTACCAAGGGGGAGCATGTAAAGGATGAACAGAACAGGACCAAGCACCACACTCTGGCGGACGCCTTGGGACAGAGGAGTGGTGAAGGTGGTGCAGTTCTTGATGTTGCTGCTCCTGCTGCTGCTGCTGCAGTGGGTGTTTCAGTTAGGCTGGGTAGAATGATGTTCTTGATTGCCAGTCCAACACCATGCTGATGTTGTCCGCCAGGGGAATAGCCTCTCCAGAAAAAGGTGTACCCTTCTCTTTCTCTCTCTGAGGGAGCCTTCACCCAGGAGCCTGGTTTTGCTGAAAGCAGTGATGTCCACGTTGTAGCATCTCAGTTCCTCAGCAATCAGCATGGTTTTTCGATGTGGTCTGTTGTCATCATTACCAAGGAGAGTCCTAACTTTCCATGTTGCCAATTTGAATGGGATCATTTTCTTGTTTTTACCACAGGATAGAATTGCTGGTAGGTGCAGTAACCTACCCAGGTTGGCTGAGTGGACAATTTTTAGGTCACGTTTTCTAGGCCCCTCCCCAATTGGGGTGAGTAGTGTGGTCCCTAAATAGGGCTGCTCAGTCACATGGGGTCTGCCGAAAGCAGGTGCTACTCAATCCCAGCTACTAGCTACCATATACCCCATGCCGCTGGGGTATATGGTACACACACATTTAGAACATCAAATGGGCCTATTAATGGGTCTGTTATTGCAAAGCCAAATCATGACATTACCATTGAATATATTTCATGTCTTTCAGTGTCACGCATAGAGTCCTTGTCTTCAATGTCAGTCCAGCTGACAAATCTTAGAATACACACATGTAGCAGGAACCAGGAAGTACTCAACAAGCTTACCATATGAGATTTATCCATGCCTGTCATATTTGATTTTCCACCACCAAGAACATATCTCATCCCTCTTTCTTCACAAAATGTAAAACATATGTTATAGGGCTAAGTATTACTTAAAATCATTCTGTTTTTCTGTTTAAACTTTATTTCTGCAAGTCTGTCTAGTGTCCATTGGTTGTGTTATCAGTAATAATAATGCTACCATTTTATTACTATTGAATGTGTATAAGCCTTGGTTTCCAACACATATGAGAGGTACCACTTACCCCCACAACTGTGAAAGTACTGCCTTGCTGCCTTCTTATTGCCTTGGACATGGCGCAGCACACTGGACTGTAGCAAAGGGCTCCAATAATTTGACATATTGGTGGACATGCCTTTTTGGAGTCAGATTTCACAGTGAACACTGTCTCCCCCTCACTGTTAGTCATGGTCACAGACATCCTGGTGAAGAGACAGAGCTGGGGAAGACAAGAAGAGGTATAGAAAACAGATGATGTTTGCATAGATAAATCAATATAGGGGTTCTTCCAAATACTGTATTGTCGTATATGAATCACATTGTGTTTAGTATTAGCAGTCGATGGAATGGATTATTCCTCTCGGTAAAAGCAACATTAAACCCAGGAAAGCATGCCACTTTTTGCAAACACAGCTAGCTGGATCCTTGCAGGGTTAACTCATTTTTCAGGATGTGAGAATTTCCTGCTATTGTTTGCACACTGTAAACACTCCTTAGCTATTCAAATGATGGAAGGAGTTTTTACACCGCATTTAAAGAAATACTAATATGTCCAGGACTGAATATGCCGTTAAAGCACTACTATCATGTCACTTTTTGTTTTTGTTTGGGTTTTCTTGCCATTAATCTAACATAGGATTTGTGCTGTTAAGGGGGTTTTTTTTTCCCCTTGTTAAATTTGTAATCATTCCCCTGATGGTGTCGCTAGTGTTTGCCTTGGTTTGAAGATAACTTCAGCTGTCAACAGTTTAAAAACGGTTAAAATCATCACTAATTCATCCGTCAATCATGAATCATTTATTAGAGATTTGGTAGGCTTACAAGTGATTCTATTATAAGTTGAAGAAGAGGAATCTTGCTGGGTTAAAGTTTTAGGTCATAATAATGTCAGGGAAAACAAACATCTCAGGCTTTGCTAAAAATAAATAAATACATACATACATACATGCATACATACATAAATAAAATTAAAAAGATAACACAGAAGACAGGACTGGATGACAGCTACTACAGGAGAGCAGCATCAGTCTTACCTGCCGATATCCGTGTGTGTTGGTGTGGGGTCAGCAGTCCATTCTGATGATGGGATTTACTGGTCGTACCTCCTCCACCAGGAAGACATGGAGGCTTAACCCTTTCCCTTCCAGCCTCCGCAAACTCACAGCAATAAGGCAAAGCAAGGCAAGGCAAATGTGTTTGTGTAGCACAGTTCAGCATCAAGGCAATTCAAAGTGCTTTGCATAAAAGATAAAGGGCATTAAGAGAAGCAACATAAGGAAATAAAAATGCATTTAAAAACAAATAAAAAGAGTAAACGTTACAGTGCAGTGTAAGATGAAAATCAAACGCTTCAAGATTTATGTACCAAAAGGCAGCGGGCGGCAGAGAGGAGAGTCCTCAGCCTGGATGTAGAAGACCTGAGAGTGGCAGCAGACCTGCAGCTTTTTCCAGATACGTGGTGCGTAAAAGCTGCCTCTTTCTCCATGTTTAGTCCATGTTTAGCTTTGACTCTGGGGGCAGAAAGCAGAGAACAGTTTGTTACCATGAACTTAGAATCTAAACTTGCTATCAGGCCATTGAAGACTATATATCTAAACCTGCTCCCGACAACCCTGAAGCATTTCTTTGCACTGATATTTGCCTCAAAATTACGACACGATGGGCGTCCCGGTAGTGTAGCCATCGATTCTGTATTCCTACCAACCCGGGGATTGCTGGTTCGAATCCCCGTGTTACCTCCCGCTTGGTCGAGCATCCCTACAGACACAATTGGCCGTGTCTGCGGGTGAGAAGCCGCATGTGGGTATGTGTCCTGGTCGCTGCACTAGCGCCTCATCTGGTCGGTCAGGGTGCCAGTTCGCGGGGGGGGGGGGGGGGGAAGACTGGGGCCTCCCATGCGCTACGTCCCCCTGGTGAAACTCCTCACTACCAGGTGAAAACAAGCGGCTGGCGACTCCACATGTATCGGAGGAGGCATGTGGTAGTCTGCAGCCCTCCCCGGATCAGCAGAGGGGGTGGAGCAGCGACCGGGACAGCTCGGAAGAGTGGGGTAATTGGCCGGATACAACTGGGGAGAAAAAGGGTGAGGAAAAAAAAACACACAATTTCACACCACTAAGTCAAATGGGGCGGTGATTTCAAGAAATTAACTAAGAAAAGGTAGACGTAAAATAAGAAAATGCTAAAAATTGGAGTCGGAACAGAAACGACAGCTCAGTTGTGACAAAAGTGACATTTGTTTGATTCAGATTTTATTTTGATCAGACTGCATTTCATAGGTATGTTCAGTAAGGCCAGTGCTCTATCATTTCTTCCTACCCATCAGAATCAGGTTTATTGGCCATGTAGGTTTGCACAAGCATGGAATTTGACTCCAGTTTCGTGGCTCTCTCAGTGTACTTAACATGGAATAACAACACTACAACACAACAGTCTTCACATATATACACAAGGATGGACTTATACAGGTGACATAAGAGGGCATAAGGGGCAGTGGTGCAGAGAATACATCAGAGATGCTGAAATAGATGTTCGCAGGTCACTTACATACAGCATGAGGTGGCTGGACACGACAGAGTGTACCAGTACATGTACAATGTACAGTACAGTATACACAACATGGTTGGCTTTATTTGACAGTGTCAAGTGTTCATTTGAATGACAGCCTGTGGAAAGAAACTGTTTTTACATCTGGTAGTTTTGGGGTACAGTGCTCTGTAGCGCCTGCCAGAGGGGAGGAGTAAGAACAGGTTGTGACCAGGGTGTGATGGGTCTGCAGTGATGCTGCCGGCCTGTTTCCTGAGTCTGGAGGTGTATAAGTCCTGAATGGAGGACAGGTTGGCACCAGTGATTTTCTCTGCAGACCTAACTGTCCGTTGTAGTCTGTCCCTGTCCTGTTTGGTGGCTGAACCAAACCAGACACTGATGGATGTGCAGAGGACAGACTGGATTATTGCTGTCAAGTGGTGCCATTGCACAGTGTTGTTGTGTTATTGCACAGGCGCTGGTTAAGGTTAGGGTTAGGCCTTGGGTTGCAAGTACAATACATTTGCGCTACAAATGGCAGAAAAAATTGAAAGAACACTGGTAATTCAAAATATCAGTTGTAATTTGCCTTCACCAACGGACATGTTGGGAAATATTCCTCTGTTTGTCCTCAATGAAGCTCAACGGGGCACAAACATGAACACATTTAGACACTTCGTGTTACATGTTCTCTGGTTTTTCAGTGAATTTTCCCTTTACTCAGCATCTGAGAGAGTTGGCAAGAAAACTATGACTATTATTATCCAGTTGAATGATTCTGTAAAAGGGATGTAACACCAACACGAAATATGAAGAAAGAAAACATATGCATGGAGATGAAACTGGAAAAATATTTGATATTATAAAAGAAAGAAAACTAAAAACATCCTCGTCTTCCAGTCTCGCTCAGTTATGCGGCTGTACTGTGGCCTTAACCAGGGCTGCGTCGAAGACGGAGGTTACAGAAAAAGCAAAGGCTTCATCGCCCGGCGAGGCAGGGGCAGCAAAGGGAAAGAGGCCGTGCTATAGTGGAGACCGCGCCACAACTTGGCTGATGGAGACCCGGGCAGGAGAAAGGGGAAATCGGGATGAGCAGGGAGTAAGACCAGGACCAAATAGGGAGCCGGGAAGACAATTCATGGGGACAGGCTGGGGACCAGGACCAGGGCCTGGGCAGAGCGGGCAGGAGTGCGGAGACCAGGGTTAGGCGGGTAAACAAAGAGTAGACGGTTGTGCAACATGGAAGGCTGGAAGTGTAGACTGGCTGAGCAGGCTCTGCGCTCTGATAAGGAGCTGTGCTGGTTACAGCCGAACAGCTGCAGGTGGGGACCTCTGCTCCGCTTGCAGCTCGCCTGGCTCCCGTCCTGAACACACACAGGCAACAGGGGGAGAAACTAGAGCAGGGGGTGTGGGGGGGGGGGCACAGGGGCGGGTGTAACGTGTAGATCCTTGATGTGTTAAGAAATGCAAATACACAGGATGCACGTGAACAAGATACGTTTGGGCAACACGTGTTCACATAAAGTAAGAAAGGGGTACGTGGGCTAAAATAGCTCAATCTGAAACCCTGCTAACCTTCCGTATGATTCTTCAAATGTGTGTCGCAATTTCAAACTGAGCTAAACGTTTAAAGCTCAGTCCGTAATGGCATGCTACTGCCACAACACAAGCGCTCTGCTGACAACAAGAGACAACACGCACTATCTCGCCATCATCCGGTCAACATTGCTCAGTTCAGTTCAGGTTTTACTTATCAAATGCACAACAATACATCGCGGTAGACATGCTGGCAGTGAAATATTTAGGCATCAAGCACACGTCATAAAAACTAAAAAAAAAATGTTAAATTTAAAGTTAAAACCAAAAATAAAAAAAACAAAACTGCAATCAGAAAATTAACAGAATAAAACTAACAGTATTTACAGGCCAAAAAAAACCCAAAACAAAACAACTAAAATCTTAAACTTAAAATCTAAAATTTAACAATCAGGACTTGAAATGTGACGATATTTACAGAGGTGGATAACATGTAATAAATATATAAAATGTAAAAATACACATTGTAAGAATGGTAAAGCAGAAGAGCGAGCAGTGCAGAATAAAGTGAGGTCTAGTGACCGAGGGGGGGGGGGGGGTGTGTATGTCTACACTCTAGAGTCAAGTTGTGTATATGAAAGCTGCCGTCTGTGACTTTCCTCTCTATTCTAATCAATTAGAAACGAGATGGCACTGTGGTACTTCCGTTCGACAGAAAGCCATTACAGTAAAACAGTGTGATACAGTTGAATGTAGGAGGCAGTGAGAAATAGACCTGTTGAAACTAATTTTCTGGGACTACAAACAAGGTGTAGCGCCATCAGCTCAGCAGTAAATAGTCTGCACCCTTGTACAAATGTGATCCTGGGGCCAACAGTCAATTACAAATTACCTGTTGAAAAATGTATTCAGTATTTTACTCTAAGTACCACAATATTAAAATAATGTAGATGAGAAAAAGAGAACAAATCTCTCTGACCAAGGCACTCCATGTAATTAAAAATGTCATATATGCCCTGAAGAAGGCCCGAGCCGCTACGCGTGGGCATTTTTAGGTCCTTTTTGGATATGTCTAAGTTTCAATAAAGACATTTTTAATTACACGGAGTGCCTTGGTCAGAGAGATTTGTTCTCTTTTTCTCATCTGAAACTACTAACCTTGGACCAAAGAGCACCCAACAAATATATTACTTAACTACAGAGAGGACTGAGCACGCCACTGACTCCAAACATATTAAAATGATGTAATCTGATAACTTTTAGTTACTTTTGGATTACCTCAATGCTAACGCAGGCTCCACCAACATTAGTTGACATGATTGACCAACATTAGTTGAAATGTTGATATGAAACATGTTTTGTTCAGAAACGTCAAGATTTAACGTATCCCCAGTTTGCAGAAACACATTATGTCAACATTTTATTCTACCAACTGGGCTGAATAATCAGTATGGCATTAGCATGTGCCCCAGGATAGCTAGCTAAACTGGAAAGTGACAGGACAACTCAGTGTACATGTACCATACCTACATGACTTAACAACATCAACATGCTGTAGGTCTTCACGGCACTGCGTTACATGTGTAATTAGGATATTGTAGCTTTGATAACACTTACCAGCTCTTGATTAAGAGCTATGTGGAGGCTGATATAGCCGTCTTTGAGTAACAGACACTCACCACAGCAGTACTGACTGACAATACTGTTTTCATTCCAGGCACACAATAACTGGGAGTGCAGAAGAGAGGTGAAAGTAGTGGTAGTAGTAGTAGTAGTAGTAGTAGCAGTAGTAGTGGTAGTAGTGGTAGAGTAGTAGTGGTAGTGGTAGTAGTGGTAGTAGTGGTAGTAGTAGTGGTAGTGGTAGAAGTGGTAGTAGTACTAGTGGTAGTAGTGGTAGTAGTGGTAGTGGTAGTAGTGGTAGTGGTAGTAGTAGTAGTGGAAGTGGAAGTGGTAGTGGTAGTAGTAGTAGTGGTAGTGGAAGTGGTAGTGGTAGTAGTGGTAGTGGTAGTAGTAGTAGTAGTGGTAGTGGTAGTAGTGGTAGTGGTAGTAGTAGTGGTGGTAGTAGTAGTAGTAGTGGTAGTGGTAGTAGTAGTAGTGGTAGTGGTAGTAGTGGTAGTGGAAGTGGTAGTAGTGGTAGGGGTAGTAGTGGTAGTGGTAGTGGTAGTAGTGGTAGTAGTGGTAGTAGTAGTAGTAGTAGTGGAAGTAGTGGTAGTAGTAGTAGTGGTAGAGTAGTCGTGGTAGTGGTAGTGGTAGTAGTGGTAGGGTAGTGGTGGTAGTGGTAGTGGTGGTAGTGGTAGAAGTGGTAGTAGTAGTAGTGGTAGTAGTGGTAGTAGTAGTGGTAGTGGTAGTAGTGGTAGTAGTAGTAGTGGTAGTAGTAGTAGTGGTAGTGGTAGTGGTAGTAGTGGAAGTGGTAGTGGTAGTGGAAGTGGTAGTGGTAGTGGTGGTAGTGGTAGTAGTAGAAGTGGTAGTGGTAGTAGTGGTAGTGGTAGTAGTAGTAGTGCTAGTGGTGGTAGTAGTAGTAGTGGTAGTAGTAGTAGTGGTAGTGGAAGTGGTAGTAGTAGTAGTAGTGGCAGTGGTAGTAGTAGTAGTAGGGGTAGTGGTAGTGGTAGTAGTGGTAGTAGTAGTAGTGGTAGTGGTAGTAGTGGTAGTGGTGGTGGTAGTAGTGGTAGTGGAAGTGGTAGTAGTAGTAGTGGTAGTGGTAGTAGTAGTAGTGGTAGTGGTAGTGGTAGTAGTGGTAGTGGTAGTAGTGGTAGTAGTAGTAGGGGTAGTGGTAGTAGTGGTAGTAGTAGTAGTGGTAGTGGTAGTAGTGGTAGTAGTAGGGGTAGTGGTAGTAGTGGTAGTGGTAGTAGTGGTAGTAGTGGTAGTGGTAGTAGTGGTAGTGGTGGTGGTAGTAGTGGTAGTGGAAGTGGTAGTAGTAGTAGTGGTAGTGGTAGTAGTAGTAGTGGTAGTAGTGGTAGTGGTAGTAGTGGTAGTAGTAGTAGGGGTAGTGGTAGTAGTGGTAGTAGTAGTAGTGGTAGTAGTAGGGGTAGTGGTAGTAGTGGTAGTAGTAGTAGTTCTATTAGCATTTTAATTCTGATAGCCAGCATGGAGGAGAAGCTGTTGCTGGCTATCCTGTCATGACAGGCTGAACGGGAGCCTGTTCAACCATAATTTGGACAACCTTAGATGTCCTAATTGGAAATACATGCATCAGGTTGTGACTTGATTTTGGATTAAAACATGTCATATGAAAGATCCATTCGAAAGTGCAGAGAATAGGCTACCAATCAACACCGCATGACCATACGTGAATGTTTGCTTTTTCTTTTCTCTTCTTTTTTTTCTATTTCTACATTAGAGACAGTTTCCACCTGGAGGAAAACTTGTCAGACTGGTCAGATTTATCACCCAATAATGGCTTTCCACAGGACAGCATATTGCTGCATATATGGTGTGAGATGTGGCCCTAAAAGTGTGTGTGTGTGTGTGTGTGTCTATTTATCCCTCAATCCAATCAGCTCTGTTGTTCACTTGGTCCTGATAAGGCAAAAGCACAAACCAGGCAGCCCACAACACAACACGACACGTCTGAACACGACTGTAAATGCTTTCAATACCTTTGCTGCACTGCTGAGTGTTGCAGTCCATCATCCATCCATCCATCATCCATCCATCCATCCATCCATCCATTATCCAGACCACTTATCCTGCTCTCAGGGTCGACCGCTTATCCTGCTCTCAGGGTCGTGGGGATAGGGAGCCTAACCCAGCAGTCATTGGGCGACAGGTGGGGAGACACCCTGGACAGGCCGGTAGGGCCATCACAGGGCTCTCTCTCTCACACACACACACACACACACACACACACACACACACACACACACACACACACACACACACACACACACACACACACACCTAGGGACATTTTAGTATGGCTGATTCACCTGACCTACATGTCTTTGGACTGTGGGAGGAAACCGGAGCCCCCGGAGGAAACCCACGCAGACACGGGGAGGACACACGCAAACTCCTCAGACAAACTCCATTGCGCAGTCAGCATGCTTGGCAATCATAAGTATCTGAAGTGATTCTACATGTCTGGGGATTACTTCTTCTTTCTTTCAACCCACAACCACTTACAACAAAATGAACCAAGAGCGCCCCTCAATGTATAAAATAAACAACATCAAATTACAACACAGGTCAGGCAAATAGGCCTTACTTAATAGTCCCTAGGTGTGTGTGTGTGTGTGTGTGTGTGTGTGTGTGTGTGTGTGTGTGTGTGTGTGTGTGTTGCTCCAGTTCTCTTTAACATCTTCCTCCTGTGTGTGACATTGCTGCTCCACGAGGAAGTCAGGAAGGACAGTGGGGTTACTGTGGACTCCAGACAAGATGGAAACCGATTTAACATCCGTAGGCTCCAAGCGGTCACAAAAATGACATCTGAGCACATCATCGAGCTACAGTACGCAGATGACTGTGCAGTTGTGGCCCACATATTGAAGGCACTACAAGCTACCCTTGCAGCTGCTGCAAGGGCGTATGGTAGGCTGGGGCTCTATAAACGTGGCGAAGACTGAAGTAGTATGCCAGTGGGCATCTACTCCTCCATCTCATTCACCAACCTTCACCATCTCCGATAAACCACTCGCAACAGTGGAATCCTTCAAATACCTGGGCAGCTTCCTCTCTGACGACTGCAGCATCGACAGGGAGATACAAAACCCGATTAAACAAGCGTCATCCTCTTTTGGCAGACTTAGGAGAAGGGTCTTTCAAAACAAAGACCTCAACCTCCACACCAAAATATCTGTCTACTTGGCAGTTGTCATCACGACTCTCCTCTACAGCTGTGAGGCGTGGACCCTGTACAGCCAACACCTCAGGATACTTGAGGCCTTCCACATCAGATGCCTACAATGCATCCTGAGGATAACCTGGCGTGACCGAGTGCCCCATACTGAAATACTCCGCGAGACCAACTGCATCAGCATGGAGGCCACCGTCACCCAGCACCAACTTCGCTGGCTCGGCCACGTCATCAGGATGCCGAAGGAGCGCTTACCGCGTAAAGCGCTGTATGGCCAGCGACATCTTGGCCGCCGCTTGGCAGGGGGCCAGAAAAACGGTACAAAGACCAACTGAAGATCATCATAAAAAGGTGTGGTCTGAACCCGAGCCAGCTGGAGGACACTGCCGCCCAACACTCCATCTGGCGGCGGCTCTGTCAACAAGGGGTGCAAAAGCTCGAGGAGGACCGAGGTGATCGACGGACCAGAAGACGTCTGAAGAGACATGAAGCCACACCTACACCCCCAGACCCAGTCAGTGCTCTCACCTGTTCTGTCTGTGGTAAACAGTGTGGGTAGCGGATTGGGCTTTACAGCCATAAGACGACTCACAAATAACAGAGGCAGGATTGTCACCGTTGGAGACGACGGACAACCTTAAACAAGTGTGTGTGTGTGTGTGTGTGTGTGTGTGTGGGTGTGGGCCCTGTGATGGCCTGGCAGCCTGTCCAGGGTGTCTCCCCACCTGCCGCCCAGTGACTGCTGGGATAGGCTCCAGCATCCCTGCGATCCCAGTTGAGATGAACGGCTTGGATATTGAATGAATGAAGCATCATGTATTATAAACCATAAACATTACAGGGGCGTCCTGGGTTCGGCCCCCGAGGTGGTCCAGCCTTGGGGGTTGTCCCGGGTCGTCCTCTGTGCGGAATGTGGAGAGTGTTGCAGCGAGTGATATATATTTATAACTATATATATATATACACACACACATACACACACATAACATATGTCTAAAATATATGTATAAATAAAATGTATAAATAAAAAACATGTATGAATACATGTATAAAACAAACTTTAATACATAGCAGAACAAGCTTGTTTCCTACGTCTATCTTAATAGTCCAGTCCTCGTTTGTTGAGCACTTTTATAACACCATGGACGGTTTCCTAAAAAAACGGTATTTATTTATTTGTTTTGTTTTGTTTGTTTGTTTATTTTAGAAAATGTATGCATCTCCTGTCTATACATTTGTAGCCCACTTCCTCAAAATTGCGTGAGCAACACCCAGCAGCTGGCTGCAAGCGACAGCGACCTGGCGACCGCGAGGGGGCGCTGCCGGTGTGAGCGCGCCGTTCCGCTCCGCTACAACCCGGAAATGTCAGTGAGACTCGTGGGACTTGCGTGATACTTGATAATCTATCCGCGTAAAAAAACCCCAACAATTTCTTAGTTACACTAATGTTATTCATGTGAAGCCGCCATTTCGAGTTGGTCTTGTTGGTTTTTAGGGTTACAACCACAAGCGACCGGCGGGGCGGGGCGGGGCGGGGCAGGGGTGACCTGATTCGTACACGCGCGTCTGCCTTTTTAGAAAAGCCAATAGCAACGTGAGGGCGTCTGTCTTCCGGCCCGGAAGAGATCTTTTAAACCAGAACCAGAATCAGAATACTTTATGGATCCCCGAGGGGAAACTGGGTTACAGGCTGAATACGGAGCCAAGAGGAGGTGCAGAAGTGTCGTTTTCTCTCAGACCGCTTGAATTACAACATGCTGAAAGGTTATTGTGGAATTTTTGTCCAGTAATGCCATAAAAAACTGCACACCTCAGCTTTATGGCACATTGGCTATGTGTGTGTGTGTGTGTGTGTGTGTGTGTGTGTGTGTGTGTGTGTGTGTGTGTGTGTGTGTGTGTGTGTGTGTGTGAAGAGACTACTGTAATTGCAGACGTCACAGTGGCGCAGTGGTTAGCACAGTCACCTCACAGCAAGAAGGTCCTGGGTTTGAGCCCCAGGGTAGTCCAACCTTGGTGGGTCATCCGGGGGCTCCGGTTTCCTCCCACAGTCCAAAGACATGTAGGTCAGGGGAATCGTTGTCATACAAAATTGTCCCTAGGGGTGAATGTGTGTGTGACAGCCCTATGATGGCCTGGCAGCCTGTCTCCCCGCCTGCCGCCCAATGACTGCTGGGATGGGCTCCAGCATCCCCGTGACCCTGAGAGCAGGATAAGTGGTTTGGATAATGGATGGATGCATGGTATAATTGCACATTCATTCATCCATTATCCAAACCGCTTATCCTGTCGTGGTGATGCTGGAGCCTATCCCAACAGTCATTGGGCGGCAGCCTGGGAGACACCCTGAACAGGCCGCCAGGCCATCACAGGGCTGATACACACACACACACACACACACACACACACACACACACACACACACACACACACACACACACACACACACACACCTAGGGACAATTTAGGACTGTGGGAGGAAACTGGAGCACCCAGGGTGAGACAATGGGAGAACATGCCAACTCTACAGAGAATGACCCGGGACGACCCCCGAGGTTGGACTACCCCAGGGGTCGAACCCAGGACCTTCTTGCTGTGAGGCGACCGTGGTAACCACTGCACCACTGTGCCACGTAATTGCACATAAGCTGGTTTATTAGTATGACCCACCCACCACTATACTGCATCATCTACACCAAAATATCAATATGCATAATAGAATTAATTCCCAAAATATGAATAAAATAGGTGTGTACACCGGTACTACAATTACTTTATCAACTAACCACTCATTACAATTAATAAACAGAAGAAAAATACCTCAATACTGGAACATTAAATTCAATAGTTATATATAATGGCACCAGGCCCACACTTTAATAACCTATGCCATTCAGAATACTTTGACGTCAATATCTAGTCAACCATACTGGATGGAATAAGCTACATGCTACAAAAACAAAAAAACAGTTTCTAAATGTCCTCGGATTTCTATTGGAAAATAAATTCATTTTTGTTTCATAACAAAACAGATGAGGTGAAATGGTGTTCTGTCGCCACCCTCGGGTCTATGGAAAAAGTAGTGAAGGGCATCGTGGCTCTTGAGACTCTGATCCTGTTTCAACTCTACCAGTTCTACCAGTGCAACCGTGCCTGGAAGACTCAAAAAAAAAAAGACTTAATGTGGTCAAACCTGAACAACGGGGCAAACACAGTCACATAATGGGCTAAGAGGCTTGTTTAATTTGCTCCCACAGCAAAAGGCAAGTCAAATTTATTTGTATAGCCCAGTATCACAAATTACAACTACAGAAGATTCAGTTGATGACCCAGTACACGGTGTTGCATGATACAACACCGTGTACTGGTGGTAACTTAGAAGGTGTATGATGATGTTATTATATTATAAGAGAAACATGAGCCTGGAATCCAAAATAAAATACTGAAAATAATGTTCGGTGGTCCCAGATGAACATGGATTTTATATATATTTAATATATATATATAAAGATACATGTAGGGGAAAAAAAGTTTAGTGCATTCCAGTACAAGCTTGTTTCATGTGTCGCACACTCATCAGGTGCCAGTGATTAAACGACAAAGAAGAACACAGTAAATAAATATTATGTTGCCCCGCGTCACGCCCCTCATTTCAATGGACAGCAACCAATGAGAGGATAGAAAACATTTGAAATATTTGAAATGTTACAACCAATGGGGTAGGTATATACGTATATATATATATAAACTTTGTTAAAAGAAACACTCAACGGTAGGGAAAGTGCTCAACAAATGAGCAAATAATCCAGTGAGTCAAGTAAATTCTTTATAAGACAGTACAAACCTGTTTCATGCTATAAGCAATCATCAGCTGTCAATAAAACTACTCGAGTACAAAAATCCTGTAAAGTACTACTTGGAGTAGCTTTATTGACAGCTGATGATGGCTTATGGCATGAAACAGGTTTGTACTGGCTCATAAAGAATTTACTTGACTCACTGGATTATATATATATATATATATATATATATATATATATATATATATATATATATACAAAGAAGGATCTCATTGTCCATAATCCTGTCAAATACTTGACTTTAAGAAAATTAAATTATATGTTAGGTCATTTCTAAAGGCTACTTGATATGTAAGCTGGTAACCTTGGATAAACAACTTTAGTCAGATTCAAACCAGAGTGTTTTATGTAGTATCCCCCTACCATAGCACACCTAATGTATGTTTCCAGGGTGGTTGTTTGCAGTATTGTAATACATGGGGGTAGATTTTCACCACGGGTGGGACTCTCAGCCCTGACAATGTTAGTTATTTTCTTTTTTTCTTTTAATCTTCACCATGTAGGTCTGCTTAGCCAATCATTTGAGTTTCTGGTGCATGCTTCCTGTTAGTATGGAAGAACAGATTACTTTTGATTAATTTATCAATTACTTATTACTTATTGACTACTTTTCTTTTTTTGCTGTTTACTCTTCAGTTATCATTTATTTCCTCCACTGTAAAATCTTTATCACCTAGTGATGAATTCTTCTTCTTCTGTCTCCTCCTTTACATACCTTTGTATTGCCAAAACAAAGTACCCTGCTCAGCCCTACATTCTGTGTAGGAAAGACCCTTTTTCCTGTATTCTTCAATTTCGTCTTTTCTGATGACATGCCCTACATTTTTTTTCTTCCTGTTGAACGACAACCAAACAGAAACTAAAGCTGTGCTCAGTCTTTGCCATCAGATGACACCAGGAGTGAGGCGTGTCTAGCCTGGAGGTATGCACGGGGCAGAAGGAGGCGTGGATAAAGTATGAGGAAAGACAGCTATGTGCTGTCATGTACAGACCTGAACCTGGAGCCATCCGTCACAGGACTAGAGGTAAGTGTCTGAGACCATCTCTGTAAAGTAATAGATAGATAGATAGATAGATAGATAGATAGATAGATAGATAGATAGATAGATAGATACTTGTCCAACCTGAGATTTGTTTTCGTCCTTTGTGCAGAGCCTCACATGCAGTAATTACATGTACACATACTATACATACCACATGACACGCACAGAGGACAGGGAGACAACAGTACATCAACACAAGTGTTTAGATGTTCAGTGAGTTTAGAACTTCAGTGGCAAAGGGAACAAAACTCCTTTTAAAGCAGGCCCATCCTCAGGTGAGGGACCTGTACCTGTGACCAGAATGTACCAAGTAATGGCTCTGTCGTATCATGACATATATCCAATATCTGTGACATGTTAACGTTTGTCATGAAGTTGCAGGTCAGCGGTTTGCTCTCTTCTGTTGTAAGAAAATGGGTCTTTTCTGAATTTTCATCACCATATAGGGCTTTATGTTGGGTAAAACCTTTTACAGCGGGTTATAAGGCTATATTTATGCAGGTGTATAGTTGGCTATTGTACATGAAAACATGGGCAGAGGGGTAATTGAACGAGTAGTCTATAATGCATCATTGTGATAAATAGCCTACTGAAATTCATATAATGTACTTCTCACTTTGCTTTAGTTAACTGGTTTCCCAACATAACTCCATGTGAAATTCCACATCCTGGTAAGTTCTTACTCAATCCATGATACACATCCTCGTCAGCCAAGGTCACCCCTCATTTGAATATTGCTTTTCAGTCCTTGAGGAATGTTGACAGGGTGTTTTAATTTAAATATAGTAGGCAGACTGAAAAATCTCAGTGCCTTTTCATCATAGACTAGGTTATATTGAAGCATTTACTCCAACTTTATTCCTTCTTTTCATCCAGATGGCATATTCTACCAGCACTCTTGCGGCAGGTTGTTTTGGGAAGGTATACAAACAGAAGTACAATGACACCTGGGCTGCGATAAAGAAGGTACCACAGCAACTGATCAGCAGAAAAGACCTGGAAAGGGAGTGTCAAGTCTACAAGTCAGTATAGTATGACCAAAGAAAATGGTTAACTGTTATATAAATGCTTGCAGCCTCAAATATGACTGCTTAGTCAACACTAACTTTGCGGTTATCAAACTCTAACAGAAGAAAAAAATGTTCTTTGTTTGGCCATATTCAAGTAAGAACAAGTTCTTTCAAAGTTATTACAGACAATCTGGTTTTAAGCCTACCAGCCAAGGCCTTAAATCTGCCACTATGTCAAAAATGGCCCCATGATATCTTTTAAAAACCGTACCATGGGGTGTCCGGGTAGCGTAGCGGTCTATTCCGTTGCCTACCAACATGGGGATCACCAGTTCGAATCCCCATGTTGCCTCCGGCTTGGTCAGGCGTCCCTACAGACACAATTGGCCATGTCTGCAGGTGGGAAGCCGGATTCTGGGTATGTGTCCTGGTTGCTGCACTAGCACCTCCTCTGGTCGATTGGGGTGCCTGTTCGGGGCGGGGGGGGAATAGTGTGTTCCTCCCACGCGCTACGTCCCCCTGGTGAAACTCCTCACTGTCAGGTGAAAAAAAGTGGCTGGTGACTCCACATGTATTGGAGGTGGTAGTCTGCAACCCTCCCCGGATCGACAGACGGGATGGAGCAGCCACCGGGACGACTCAGAAGAGTGGGGTAATTGGACGAATTGGGGAGAAAAAAAGGGGGGGGTGTACCATGTGGCTCTTTTCAGAATTTATTTAAGAATAACACTTTTCAAATGTGATATGTAAACGTTAAATGGTTTACCTCATCTTTCTCACTTGCTGACTTGTTGATACGGACCCGCAGTAAGGCGAGTCATCCTAACATAGTGAAACTCCTGGGTGACATAACTCTGAAGGACTCAAAATGGATAATTCCACTAGAGTTCATCTTCGGAGAAGATTTAGAAACCACCATCTTCAAACCAACCAAGTCGAAAATACAGGTAGGCTAATATCGCAGGTCGTTGTCCATCACTGAATGAAACGCTACCAGGATTATTAGTGACTGAAGTGTAGGCAAACCATCCTCTCTCTGTGAAAAAGACAAAAATTAGAGTTGAAAATTGCAATACTTTAAGGATTTCAATTTCACTTTAATTGTGCAAAGGAGACGCAGAAGAAGGTGAAGGAACAGTTTAAAAAGGTCTTAATGACAGTCTTAGGGTTAAGGAAAAACAAATGCTAAATAAGCTTGTGCAACACAATACCATGACGTCAGAAGTAAACAGTTTGCACATTCAGATCATATTTCTGTTGTTGATATCAACACGACTGAAAACGCTCTTCCGTTTCATCAACAGATGACTCCAGCTAACAAGGGCACTATCATCACAGGCATGTGTGAAGGGCTGCTTCACCTCCACAGCAAAGACATTGTCCATCAAGACTTAAAGCCCGAGAACATCATGGTGAGTACCAGCCTCAGAAACATGTCAGTTTGATTTATTTTCAGTTCAGTTCAAAGTTACATCTGCTCAATGTGCATTATTCTCTTTCATATACAGATAATCTGGCCTTGACAGGCCTAATACGTTTCCTCTTCCAGGCCTACCTTACTTCTTTAATTTTCTACAAGCAAAACTAAAACTTATTTGTGGTATTGTCCAGCTGTTATGAATCACTATTATGGAAATTGTGCCCTTCTACTACCTGTCTTTATATGATATGATATGATATGATTTACAGTCATTCAATTTACTTTGGTCTTCCTACATAATTTTTAGTAAAATGCTCAGAGTGCAGGCAATAACACTCTGACTGCCTCAATCCATAGCTCTGGTCGCTTGTAAAGTAGATGATGGAGAAACTGAAGCTTGTAAATTACCAGTCTGTTGGGGTTACAGCTGAATGCCTCAGGTATGAGAGACAAACTGACACAAGGTTTCTTCCACTGTCCTTTCAGGTGGAGCACAGCACTAACAGAGCTGTTATCATTGACCTGGGCTTGGCCAAGTTTTTCCGGAATGGTTTAAATTCTGCCATAGATATGGGAAATGAAGCATACTCTGCCCCCGAGGTGCTGCAAAGGTGCAGCCAGCGTGATCAGCGCTCAGACGTGTGGGCGATGGGGAAAATAATCACAGAGCTGTGTGCGCGGGTCAGACTTTACACCCCCAGCGTCGGTCCTGAGAAAATCAAGGAGACTCTACGGGATCAGCCATACTGCCATGCCGTCTGCAGGATGGTGGAGACCAACCCTTCTCTGAGAGCATCCATGGGTGGGGTCATAGGTGACATAAGAAGGGCCGCTGGTGGGGGGATCACTGCCGGGCCTCTTCAACGGGGGCGACTTCAGCCACCGCTGCCGCACACGGGTATTCGAAACCGCACTACATCACCCATGAACAGGTCTCCATCACCGCTGAAATTTGAGCGAGCAGCTCCTCCAAAACCAGTAGGTCCAGCCCACACTCGGCCCATAATGCACCGCTCTCCTTCCCCACGACTGACTAAAGACAAGAACAAGCACCAGGCTCTAGTTCCTGCAGGAGCAGGAGGCCTCGATCAAGACTTTATGAAGATGATGCTCTACCAAGAGGCCTCTAAAGACCTCCCCCACAGCCTGCCAGCGACAGGCATGGTGAGGGTGCGGCGCTATGAGGCGAAGAACGGGGAAGTGGAAACGTGGGAGCAGAAAGAGGTGGTGATGCAGGGTGGACAGATCATCAAATATGATGATATAAAGTTTATAAACAAATAAGAACAGAGGTTGGCTGTAAAAACGTGCCCAGAGGCTAGCCCTCATGACGTTATGCTGTTATACAGGATGCTGGTTAGATGGTGCTTTCAATGGTAGGTTGAACTTTAACCTTTGAAATCTTCTTTAACTTGGCACCATGAGAGAGCATGTAGAATACATTTCTACCGAGCTTGACAATTAACTGATATGCACCCACACCTTTTCCCCCTATCATTACAATGGTCCTGAGGCATGCAACACAGGTGTTAGAAATGTGGAACGACGACAGGAAATCTTACAAAGACTTTCATCATACTGTGACATTTTACATTATTCAGACTTTTTGAATCTGACCAGGTTCCAGCATAACGTGAAAAAAACTATTTGTAAATACTTTCCATCATTTGAATATCTATAAGAACTTTAACAGAACTGTGAACACTTATTCATAGTATATTTTGTGTATATCAAAGAATAAAATAAACATCTTCAGTAATTCTTGAAATATATGCTTTCTTTTTGGTAGGTATTCATGCTTAGGATTCAAAATAGTCAGGCAAAGGGCTGTCTACTTTATTAACAGGTTAAGCTACAGCAGGTTATCTGATTAAGCAACATGACCGGTTTCGTCATGATAATATGCCATATATTCGGAGCACGAAATATTAGGTCATGACAATAGGGCCCACAGTTTTCTGTACAAACACTAATATTTTTGTACCTGCGATATTGATGGAGCTCATGCAAAGTGATTATTCTCTCAGCAACAATCATACTTTGACAAATACTCCCCCCTTTTTCTTCCCAATCGTATCCGGCAAATTACCCCACTCTTCCGAGCCGTCCCGGTTGCTGCTCCACCCCCCTCTGCCGATCCGGGGAGGGCTGCAGACTACCACATGCTTCCTCTGATACATATGGAATCACCAGCCACTTCTTTTCACCTCACAGTGAGGAGTTTCACCAGGGTGATGTAGCGTGTGGGAGGATCACGCTATTCCCCCCAGTTCCCCCTCCCCCTCGAACAGGTGCCCCAACCAACCAGAGGAGGCACTAGGGCAACAACCAAGACACATACCCACATCCGGCTTCCCACCCGCAGACACGGCCAATTGTGTCTGTACGGATGCCCGACCAAGCCGGAGGTAACACAGGGATTTGAACTGACGATCCCCGTGTTGGTAGGCAACAGAATAGACTGCTATGCTACGCCCTGACAAAAGCTTTTTTTTTTTATCAGTCCAGCATTTTAAAATACATCAGCATGCCACGAGCAAAAGCACCAGTTTGATTCATGAGGAACAGGCCAAATGTAAAATATCAGTGTCTTTTCTTTAATTCACACAACTACCCTGTCTCTTTTGAAACCGGGGGGGAAGCATTTCACGATCCAGTACTTCTGTTGAACTTTACACAACTCCACCGCCATCCTGTAAAGTACGGTGGGAAGTGTGCCATTGATTCTGGTTGGAGTGACCCGGTTTACATGATCAGGACTTGTGCTTGAAACAGAAAAGAAAAATACCTTTTGAATAACTTATACATCCTCACTTAATATACAAAGGATTGTCAGTTAGCACCATTGAGTACCATTACTGAACATCTGATCTCCTCACACTTACAACAGTGGAATTCAAGACAATTCAAGACAATCTGAATTATTACTTTGAAGTTTCAGCGGAAGTTAAGTCAGGTAATGGTCATGACCACCCTCCTAAGTCACACACGCATATATATATATATATATATATATATATATATACAGTGCATCCGGAGAGTAGTCACACCCCTTCACTTTCCCCACATTTTGTTATGTTACAGCCTTATTCCAAAATGGATTAAATTCCTTTTTTTTCTCATCAATCTACACACAATACCCCATAATGACAAAGCGAAAAAGATTTTCTAGAAATTTTTGCAAATTTATTAAAAATAAAAAACTGAAATATTGCAGGTACATAAGTATTCACACCCTTTACTCAGCACTTGGTTGAGGCACCCTTGGCAGCGATTACAGCCTCAAGTCTTCTTGGGTATGAAGCTACAAGCTTGGCACACCTATATTTGGGGTATTTCTCCAAATCTTGTCTGCAGATCCTCTCGAGCTCTGTAAGGTTAGATGGGGAGCGTCGCTGCACAGCTATTTTCAGGTCTTTGCAGAGATGTTCAATGGGGTTCAAGTCTGGGCTCTGGCTGGGCCACTCAAGGACATTCACAGACTTGTCCAGAAGCCACTCCTTTGTTGTCTTGGCTGTGTGCTTACGGTCATTGTCGTGTTGAAAGATAAACCTTCGCCCCAGTCTGAGGTCCTGAGCGCTCTGGAGCAGGTTTTCATCAAGGATCTCTCTGTACTTTGCTCCATTCATCTTTCCCTCGATCCTGACTAGTCTCCAAGTTCCTGCCACTGAAAAACATCCCCACAGCATGATGCTGCCACCACCATGCTTCACTGTAGGGATGGTATTAGCAAGGTGATGAGAGGTGCCTGGTTTCCTCCAGACGTGACATTTGGCATTCAGGCCAAAGAGTTCAATCTTGGTTTCATCAGACCAGAGAATCTTGTTTCTCACGGTCTGAGAGTCATTTAGGTGCTTTCTGGCAAACTCCAAGTGGGCTGTCATGTGCCTTTTACTGAGCAAAGGCTTCCATCTGGCCACTCTACCATAAAGGCCTGATTGGTGGAGTACTGCAGAGATGGTTGTCCTTCTGGAAGGTTCTCCCATCTCCACAGAGGAACGCTGGAGCTCTGTCAGAGTGACCATCGGGCTCTTGGTCACCTCCCTGACCAAGGCCCTTGTCCCCTGATTGCTTAGTTTGGCTGGGCGGCCAGCTCTAGGAAGAGTCCTAGTGGATCCAAACTTCTTCCATTTACAAATGATGGAGACCACTGTGCTCTTCAGGACCTTCAAAGCTGTAGAATTTTTTTTGTACCCTTCCCCAGATCTGTGCATCGATAAAATCCTGTCTTGAAGGTCCACAGACAATTCCTTTGACTTTCATGGCTTGGTTTCTGCTCTGACATAAACTGTCAACAGTGGGACCTTATATAGACAGGTGTGTGCCTTTCCAAATCATGTCCAATCAATTGAATTTACTACGGGTGGACTCCAATCAACATGTAGAAACATCTTAAGGATGATCAGTGGAAACAGGATGAACCTGAGCTCAATTTTGAGTGTCATAGCAAAGGGTGTGAATACTTATGTACATGCAATATTTCAGTTTTTTATTTTTAATAAATTTGCAAAAATGTCTACAAAACCTTTTTCGCTTTGTCATTATGTGGTATTGTGTGTAGATTGATGAGAAAAACAAGGAATTTAATCAATTTTGGAATAAGGCTTTAACATAACAAAATGTGGGGAAAGTGAAGGGGTGTGAATACTTTCCGGATGCACTGTATATAGATATAGATATGGAGATAGATAGATAGATAGATAGATAGATAGATAGATAGATAGATAGATAGATAGATAGATAGATAGATAGATAGATAGATAGATAGATAGATAGATAGATAGATAGATAGATAGATAGATAGATAGATAGATAGACGTAGATATAGATACACTGCTCAAAAAAATAAAGGGAACACCTAAAAACACAATATAGACCTCGATGATGAAATATTTCAGCTGAAAATCTTTATTTATTAGACAGAGGAATGTGTTTAGAGCAAAATAACCTAAGAATGATCAATGGAAATCTAAATCATTAGCCCATTAAGGTCTGGATTCAGAATCATACTCAAAATCAAAGTGGAAAATGAGAACATAGGCTGATCCAACTTCTGTGGAAATTCTTCAAGACGATTCAAAATGAGGCTCAGTAGTGTGTGTGGCCTCCACGTGCCTGTATGCACTCCCTACAACGTCTGGGCATGCTCCTGATGAGACGACGGATGGTCTCCTGAGGGATCTCCTCCCAGACCTGGATCAGGGTCTGGTCAACTCCTGGACAGTCTGTGGTGCGACATCGCGTTGGCGGATGGTACGAGACATGATGTCCCAGAGGTGCTCGATTGGATTCAGGTCTGGGGAACGTGCAGGCCAGTCCATAGCATCAATGCCCTCGACATACAGGAACTGCTGACACACTCTGGCCACATGAGGACGAGCATTGTCATGCATGAGCAGGAACCCAGGGCCCACTGCACCAGCATATGGTCCGACAATGGGTCTGAGGATCTCATCCCGGTACCTAATGGCAGTCATGGTACCTCTGGCTAGCACGTAGAGGTCTGTGCGGCCCTCCAAGGATATGCCTCCCCAGACCATCACTGACCCACCGCCAAACCGGTCATGCTGGAGGATGTTGCAGGCAGCAGAACGTTCTCCACAGCGTCTCCAGACTCTCTCACGTCTGTCACATGTGTTCAGTGTGAACCTGCTCTCATCTGTGAAGAGCACAGGGCGCCAATGGTGAATCTGCCAACCAAGATGTTCTCTGGCAAAGGTCAATCGGGCTGCATGGTGTTGGGCTGTGAGCACAGGCCCCAATTGTGGACGTCGGGCCCTCATACCATCCTCATGCATTCTGTTTCTCACTGTTTGAGCAGAAACCTGCACATTAGTGGCCTGTTGAAGGTCGTTTTGTAGGGCTCCGGCAGTGCTCCTCCTGTTCCTCCTTGCACAAAGGACCAGATAGCGGTCCTGCTGCGGGGTTGTTGTCCTCCTGCGGCCCCCTCCACGTCTCCTGGTGTACTGGCCTGTCTCCTGGTACCTCCTCCATGCTCTGGACACTGTGCTGGGAGACACATCAAATCTTCTTGCCACAGCACGGATTGATGTGTCATCCTGGATGAGCTGCACTACCTGAGCAACTTCTGTAGGTTGCAGATACCGCCTCATGCCACCTCTAGTGGTGAGGGCACTAGCAAAATTAAAAACTAACCAAAGATCGGCCAGAAAAGATGAGGACAGGCAAATGGTCTGTGGCCACCACCTGCAAATCCATTCCTTTTATAGGGGTTGTCTTGCAAATTGTCTAATTTCCACCCGGTGGAAATTAGACAATTTACCAACAGGTGAAATTGATTCACAAATCAGTGTTGCTTCCTAACTGGACAGGTTGATATCTCAAAAGTGTGATTGACTTGGAGCTACATTGCATTGCTTATGTGTTCCCTTTATTTTTTTGAGCAGTGTATATAGATGTAGGAAAAAAAAACTTTTATTAATACATAGCAGAATAATTCTTTTTCCTACATCTACAGTGCATCCGGAAAGTATTCACACCCCTTCACTTTCCCCACATTTTGTTATGTCACAGCCTTATTTCAAAATGGATTAAATTCCTTTTTTTTCACATCAATCTACATACAATACCCCATAATGACAAAGTGAAAAGGGGTTTTGTAGAATTTTTTGCAAATTTATTAAAAATAAAAAACTGAAATATTGCAGGTACATAAGTATTCACACTCTTTACTCAGCACTTGGTTGAGGCACCCTTGGCAGCGATTACAGCCTCAAGTCTTCTTGGGTATGAAGCTACAAGCTTGGCACACCTATATTTGGGGTATTTCTCCAAATCTTGTCTGCAGATCCTCTCGAGCTCTGTAAGGTTAGATGGGGAGCGTCGCTGCACAGCTATTTTCAGGTCTTTGCAGAGATGTTCAATGGGGTTCAAGTCTGGGCTCTGGCTGAGCCACTCAAGGACATTCACAGACTTGTCCCAAAGCCACTCCTTTGTTGTCTTGGCTGTGTGGTTACGGTCATTGTCGTCTTGAAAGGTAAACCTTCGCCCCAGTCTGAGGTCCTGAGTGCTTTCGAGCAAGTTTTCATCAAGGATCTCTCTGTACTTTGCTCCATTCATCTTTCCCTCGATCCTGACTAGCCTCCAAGTTCCTGCCGCTGAAAAACATCCCCACAGCATGATGCTGCCACCACCATGCTTCACTGTGGGGATGGTATTAGCAAGGTGATGAGAGGTGCCTGATTTCTTCCAAACGTGACGTTTGGCATTCAGGCCAAAGAGTTCAATCTTGGTTTCATCAGACCAGAGAATCTTGTTTCTCATGGTCTGAGAGTCCTTTAGCTGCTTTCTGGCAAACTCCAAGTGGGCTGTCATGTGCCTTTTACTGAGCAGAGGCTTCCATCTGGCCACTCTACCATAAAGGCCTGATTGGTGGAGTGCTGCAGAGATGGTTGTCCTTCTGGAAGGTTCTCCCATCTCCACAGAGGAACGCTGGAGCTCTGTCAGAGTGACCATCGGGCTCTTGGTCACCTCCCTGACCAAGGCCCTTCTCCCCCGATTGCTCAGTTTAGCTGGGCGGCCAGCTCTAGGAAGAGTCCTGGTGGATCCAAACTTCTTCCATTTACGAATGATGGAGACCACTGTGCTCTTCGGGACCTTCAAAGCTGTAGAAATTTTTTTATACCCTTCCCCAGATCTGTACCTCAATACAATCCTGTCTCGGAGGTCCACAGACAATTCCTTTGACTTCATGGCTTGGTTTCTGCTCTGACATGCACTGTCAACAGTGGGACCTTATATAGACAGGTGTGTGCCTCTCCAAATCATGTCCAATCAATTGAATTTACTACCAGTGGACTCCAATCAACATGTAGAAACATCTTATGGATGATCCGTGGAAACAGGATGAACCTGAGCTCAATTTTGAGTGTCATAGCAAAGGGTGTAAATACTTATGTACATGCAATATTTCAGTTTTTTATTTTTCATAAATTTGCAAAAATTTCAATAAAACCTTTTTCACTTTGTCATTATGGGGTATTGTGTGTAGATTGACTGGGAAAAAAAAGGAATTTAATCCATTTTGGAATAAGGCTGTAACTTAACAAAATGTGGGGAAAGTGAAGGGGTGTGAATATTTTCCGGATGCACTTTATATTGATATTCCACTCCTCATTTGTTAAGCACTTTTATCAACACCATTGACGGTTTCCAAAAAAAAAACCGGTCGTGGCAATTATTTAATTCCACCCTGACATTAAGGAGGAACAAGACAAAAATCTCTTCCAGTATTGTCACACGATTTTGATATATGTTCAATGAACAGATGCATCCAAGCCCAGGTGCTTGAATGCGCCCCAATTAATACAGTACAGTCTCTCTTACAGGGCAGCTGTCTGTTCTTCCCCTCCTTATCTTCCAGCTCTCAGCCACCAAGGCCACTTCTGAAATTAGTGTGTACACACTTGCGACACTCAGTGAGTCTCCCATATAATTCCTCTGCCATCAACCAACAGCTAAAAACAGGCCTTTATTTGTGCACCTGGAGAAGACACTTTATAAGACTAACTTTGTTCTGTTACACATGGACTTTAAGCATCTATCTAAGCAATGTGAGGTCATACATGGTGAAAGATTAAAAGTGAGCAAACATCAAATATGAATTGTTGCCATCACAATCCCCCCTTTAGATTACTTTTAATCAACAACAAATCCCCTAAATAAAGCCTCAAAGAAAACATAATGGTTCTACATCCTGGGGAACATCTTACCTCACACAGAATGACTGTGAGGCCTGTCTGTCAGTTATAAGTCAACTGACATGCTTCAGATTTACATCAAAAACACGCCATATACTCTCAGCAGTCAGACAGAAGTCACAACGATCCCTTGTCCTCTCCAACCAAACATCTCCCCTCACTCTTGACTAGAAATGAGTAAAAGACTCGAGAGGTGACCTACACTAATCTGAGCGGTTACATCACAAGAAAAACCCAGTGTTGACATTTGGGAAAAACTTATGTGAATGCTCAAAATCCATCTAAAACACAACATAGTCCCCAGTAACATTAAACAATGATTATAATGATGAAACAATAAACGAGAGATATACTCGTAACACACACATGTAGATTGGTTACAAATTAGCTAACTAAGCATTAACATAACGAAAGGAGACAAAACCAATAAATTCAAATAAAGGAAAGGGTCTTGGGGAACTACTTTGTTAAATTAAGTGTCTGTAGACATTTGCTAAAAGTCCTTATTATCTTCACTATCATATGATGGAACCCAGGGATCAGGAAAATGTTGAACCTGTACAGCATTCAGTTGAGATCACCTTACATACACCACCCTGAGGCTAACAGAAGATCCAACGCCATCCTATTTCCAGTTGCTACATGTCCAACATCTTCTAAGCATCTCACCGTGGCCGTGACGGCAGCTGTAGAGATGTTCATGTGACGTTTTAACACAGTAGAGAGGGACTTGAGCTCATCCTGAGCTGCATATACGTATACCATATGAGGGAAAGCTATAAGCCTGATCACCACAAATCAGATCTTTCCAGGCAGTATAGGTTGCTTACTGAATGTTATCTATACTATCTTATTACAACGAGTAGTGTCTGCTGTGATTTCATAACTGGGGTCCTGTACACACAAAGAGACATCAGGCAGGGCATGCACATGCAGAGTAGGCCAAGTAACTGAACAGCTGCGAGCTAAAAACTTAGTAGAAAATATAGGCCTAGAGCAATTATACACAGCAAACCCCAAAAATGCCAACTGTATTTGCAAATTCCATGGAGCTGACTATACCCCAGCTACAATACGATAGGTATGTTCTGATTCAGTCATAGGCTTATATTCTGTACCGTTATTGCAGTTAGCAGGCACAGCCAGAAACTCTACATGATATCGAAGCATTGCATTAATCACTGTTACAAAATTGGACACCTTCCATAATACTGCATAGTTCAACTCATGCGGCCTGCAAACTTTATTGAACTCAGACAAGGCAAATGAGATTATATGTACGTCACCATCAGGTAAATCATTATGAATAAGCCCTGAAACATAACATACTGAGGAAGTGTCAAATACATTAATATCAAACACCTTAAAGTCCGCTGCATACAACGGTACTGGAATTACCATAGGTGATTGAGACGATGCAGGTAATTGATGGCAAATCCAACACTTAGTAAAGTTACGAGAGGTGGCCCTTTCTTTCATCATAGTTAGAGCCAGATTTCCCCTATAGGTATCAAAGCATCTTACACGCATTAGAGGAGTTTCAACAGTCTGGATGGCTACTGTGGCGTTAGCAATACCTTTACATATCTGTGACTGATTCCTGGTGGCCAATCTGCACCTATATGGCATGTGGGATTTCCATTCTTTGACACCAGACTGCAGACTTTAAGTCCTCAGCTGTAAGTCGGTCTGTGACTAGCACTTTACAGTGTTCTGTTCCCCATGTAGTGACACCATAGTAATTATCGCTTATCCATGACCAATAAACTTCGCCTACTTCGACCAAACTTAAACCAGAACTTCATCCAAACTTCAACCAGGGTGAACTGTAGGGTCAATGGTTAGTAAACAGCTACCTCTACCACACGTATCTCTCCTGCACAAAAAGACATTGATCTCCTGTCATCTGTACATCTGGCAATTTGGCTATGTTGGGGGTAAAAAGCGCTGAATGAAAATGTAACAGGGGTCGTTGTTACCACATAATTATCTTGTGGGGAATCAAAAACCCATAATATGGGACGAACAATCATAATAGTTGTTATTGTAAAACAACAACTCTTTCCCCTGAGACTAAATCCAGTTCTCTTAAAAGGATGCCAGGGCCTGCTTTCAGGTACTGGCCTCATCATTACAAAGCACCTCGATGGTGCCCTGTTGTTATCAGGCTCCATTAGATAAAGAATGCCTCTCCCTATATCGTAGCAACCGTTGGCTCTCGGTAGGTTTTTAACCCTCAGTGAGAGCTGGCTAAGTCTACTTCTCTTCCTCGTTTGTGAGCAGAGCAGGTCTCTCATCCTGGACCGCCGTCTCTAGTGGTGGCACCATTTTGCAGTGGCTGGCGTGTGTCCAGCTGACTCTCCCCTCCACCTTCACCGCTGTAGGTGTGTTTTCTCTTTAGGTCCTTTATCAGCACCCAGTCTCTTGGCTTCAGGTCATGCAAATGACTCTCTACTGTCTGTGGATGTGCCGAGTTCACCTGCATGTGAATAGAACTCAGCATTTTGTTTAGTTGCATTCAATAATTAAGCATTACATCCTCCATGAGATCTGAGCTGAGGACCCGCCTTTGCGGGGGAAGGGCTATTCCAGTGTTCATGGGTCTGCCTGTGAGGATTTCCAAAGGTGACAAACCTGCTGCAGCCCTCCCTCTTGTTCTCATGGCCATCACGGTAGTGCCTTTATCCATGTCCTGTCTCATCTCAACAATTGAGCGGTTTATTTTTAATTGTCCCATTTCTCACTCCACCGCTCCACCACACTGTGGGTGATAGGCACAATGTTGCCTCAGATTAATACCCAAAAATGTGAAAGTTGTTTATTAGCCCTGTGAGTTCCGTTATCATTGCTGGTCTTTCGTGGTATTCCCCATAATCTCTCTTACTAGCACCTTTGCTACTGTGGAGGCATCTGCCTTTCTTGTAGTGAAAACTTCAACCCACTTAAAAAAACATATCAACAATCACAATATACAGTATACAATATTTCTTTCTCTCACGCGGTGTTAGTTTAATGACATACATCTGCAGGTGATCAAACGGGTGGTCAGGGAGAAGGTGGCTTGAGGCTTATGTGGTTTGTCCTCTTGCAGCATTGTTTTTCAAACAAATTAAATATTTTGAACAACAATTTTGGGGACAGGTTGTGAAGCCTCTCGTAAACCAGTGTTTGTTTACTGCGTCCACCATCCCCCCTTTTGACACATGGTCCTTTCCATGTGCCAATTTGCATAAAAGAAAACAAACACTTTGGCAGGCAAGGATGTCCATCCTCAGACTGCCATATGTGACTTACATATGTACATCCAACTCCTCTCTAAAAATATGCCACTGGTCGCTGCTTTCCCCCATGTTACTCGGTCTGCATACGTCCACCTATGCAATATTAATCGTCTTCGGCTGTCACTTACACCTCAAAGCACAGCCATACTCACTCAAAGCCTGGTTACATCCCATATTGACTACTGTAATTCTATCCTCTTTGGTCTTCCCGTCAAGTGTCTTCATAAACTTCAATTGGTCCAGAATTCAGCTGCCCGTCATTACCAGAACTCCTTCCATAGATCATATCACTCCTGTTCTCCAGCAACTCCCTTGGCTCCATGTTAAATACTGTATTGACTTCAAGAGCCTGCTCCTCGCCTTTAAGGCCCTAAGCTCCTTCATATCTTTCTGAACTCCTTCATATCCACATGCCCCCCCATACTTTCAGATCCTCTTCTGCTCTCCAACTCACTACACCATCGGCTCGCTTGACTAGAGCCTTCAGTCATTCTGCCCCCCACCTATGGAACTCTCTCCCACAAGACATTCACAACACTGACTCTCTTTCAGCCTTCAAATCCCATCTCAAAACGCACCTTTTCAAACTGGCATATTCAGTCTGAAACACGCTTCATTGAGTTTTGTGCAGATGATGATTTTATATTCATCTGCTGTATTAACTTTTCATTGTCTACCCTGCTTTGTTTTAATTTTATACTGTCTGACACAGTGCTGCTTGTTTTTTACTGTGTTCTGTAAGGTGTCCTTGAGTGCTCTGAAAGGCGCCCACAAATAAAATGTATTATTATTATTATTATGTTCTTGTAACAGAACAGAAGTCATAAAGCCGCCTTTTCATCTACAGTCTGTGTGAATGGTCTGTCAGGGACGGGCAGTCCCAATGTGGGCATGGTGGTCAAAGTCTGTTTCAGTCAAATGAAAGCTGCATCGGCAGCCTCTGTCTACATCACATTGTCAGTGGAGCTTCCACACACACACACACACACACACATACACAAGAGTCTCACATCCACATGCAATCACATGTACTCACAGATCCACTGTCTACAGTAGTCTGTCGTCCTCAAAAATGACAACTGTTTCTTAGCACAAGTTTTTCTAATTTTGAGGATGGTTTCCACTAGTTTTGAGGTCAATGTTTTATCCTTTTTATTTTTATTTTATTTTTAGAGATCTCATTCCTGAGGAAGATGACTTTTTTCCTCAACAAATTGCAATTTACTCAAGCTAGCTTTGTGGCCTTGTTCTGCTAGATGTTTTAGCAATTGCAATGGTACCAATCAAATCATCAACATACTATCTCAGCACGCTCCCTGCTGGAACATGAAAATTCTCCAGACTTGCATGCAAAACCTGCGAGTCGACTGCTGGAGACTGAACATAACCTTGTGGCATCCTGGTCCACATACTATATGTTTTTCCCTGAAACGTAAAAGTGTAGCAGGCATAATAAGCCACGCCTTGTAGGGGTAGTAATAGTACTTATTTACCTTGAAAGATTAGGTTAATGAAGGGATCTGGGTCCCCATTCCCAATGCAATTAGTCTCAGTACCTACTTGGGTAAGTATGTGGATGCCTATCCTGCTGAACAGAGTGGTTAGTGTGTTACAGCCTATAAGATGTCGTGGGGTGGGATTCATGCTAAGGTATTTGACACAGCGGCCCCTGACGTATAGGCAAGTACACAACTCCAAAATACTTATAAACCCTCAGGTAAATATTGTAATAAGCCCTAAACTCCAACCACAGTAAACATGAATCAATAGCCAACAACAGTTTAGTATTAATTGAATGTAATACTATAGGATGACAATAGCAACAAAAAAAAGTTTGACTTTCTTTGTATACACAGTATCTCTTGGTATACACAATATCAACACAACCTCAATGAGAAACTCACTCTAAATGTTGAGTATCAAAACCAATTAATGTTCAAACATAAACAGTTCAGTTCATTTCTAACACAGTCTAGTAATGAGTAACAACGAAACTGACACAAATACCAGTCTGACGAGTCCTGGGCACACGAGATGAGCTGCTGGAGAGACGCCTGTATGGCAGGGCAAACCACGTGACGTGCGTGTAGACTCACTGTAGAGGTTAGATGGCGCCAACAGCAATGCAATGCGTTCAATGTTCACTGCTCTTTAAATAACTTTCTCTCAGGCAGCAATCTCCCGTCAAAAAACTAAAAAAAAACAGGACTGTCCTCCGAGTCCTCTTCTCAGCATCCAACAGTTCATGCGAACACGCGCAGTCCCAGTATTGAGAACTAACGAGCCACTACGACCAGTGAGCTAGCTAGCTAGCTAGCTTCACTGACAAATAGACTAACGTTAGTAGCTAATCCAGTGCGGTACTAAGCTAGTGCTGGAGAGAGTCCCATCACTAAACACTAATGTCTACTAACGTCTGTCCAGAATCCTCTTCGTGCCTCATGCACGCTACAACAATGGCAAATGTTCCTCTGAAACTCACGGCACCGACGAAGCACTGACTTCCACGTCCTCAGCCCAGGACCATTTCAAACATTCCACTGCTAGTCGCGGGAATTCATGCTAGCTGGTGGTCACTCGCAGCCTCCAAGCAGGACACCTTCTCCGACGCACCCCAGGAAACACGAATTCGTCCCAAAGGATTCTTGTAGACGGTAACACATTCACTCCACGTACAGTACGTGTCTGTCTCTCTCTCTAGAGTTCGTATTTTTTTTCTCTTTGTTCAGCGATCCGCACACAGTCGCAAAGCTCTCGCACACCGCACCTCTTTTCTTCTTTTTCCTTTTTCCCCCTCCCCCGGTGTGTCAGAGAGCCTCACTCTGATTGGCTACAACGGAGGGGGCTCGCCTGATACTAACCCAATCATATACGACTATACTCAGAACAGTTGCATACGCGACAAAAGCAAACCAATACTGAGAGTCTGGGTGCACACAAACACTGCTGCATTTACTGCTCGTGAATGTCGCATGAGTCCCACTCTGCTGGCTGATTCTGCGGCCTTATCTTTTTTTTTAACTGGAAAGACAGGCGTCCTTGCTGGTGAATGAACACATGGGACAATGACTCCTGCTGCCAGCAAACTGTTAAACACTGGTGTTACACCTATTACTGCCTCTGGTTTGGGCAGATATTGTGCCTGACATGGATGGTATGTGCTCTCGGGTGTCACATGGAGGAGTTCAGCCCCTTTAACTAATCCCCACATCGTATAGCCCATAAAATTTGTGGCACTTTTGCAACTCTGGTGCATGAGTCAGTGGTTAACTGGGGACATTTCTCCACCCCATTCAAGTTGAATTTTCTGCTCTGTGTTAAATCCACAGTCCGTTTTTCCATAAAAGTGCTCTGAAATGGGAATCTATAGGCTTACATTCGGGTTGGGTATTGCACTCATTCTCCCCTTGTCTCCCACATGTGGTCTTGTGAACACTGAGTGACCCACGGCCCTAAATCCTCCCACGGGGTGTCAACTGTTTTGACCAGAGGCACATGTGGTGTCGAGTTATATACACCCAGTGGAGCTGAGTTACAGCGGGGGTCAGCACAGCCGTCAATGCACACATATGATCATCCCAATACATCCCGTCACCAGTCATAACATCACTTTCTTTTCCTTGCCTGAACCAAAGTTTTTCAAATCCCTCATCAACTCCTTCACGTACGTTGGCTGCAACATGCACATCACAATCTTCCATGAACGTGTGCTGTGGTGACATGAACGTGTGCTGTGGTGACATGAACGTGTGCTGTGGTGACATGAACATGTGCTGTGGTGACATGAACGTGTGATGTGGTGACGGCGACATATCCCATTGGTATATAATTCTCTCACTGCAACACCTGATGCCCCTACAGTGTCAATATATCTACAACTCAATTTTGGGGGCACGTGAAATTCATTTTGTGTTATTACTGAAAACCTAGCTCCGGAGTCAACCAAAATGTATTATGTTTTGTTTTTTTCTCTGCCATTTCTAAAATCATTTCAGGTAAATCTCAATCGTGCTGACCTTTGTCATATTGAATATGCTTTGGCTGTCATGTGTTAATGTGTATGTGTGTGTGTGTGTGTGTGTGTGTGTGTGTGGTATAGGGGGTGAATTCACCAGACTCCGGAATCTCCCCCGTCCCCGCCGCCAGTCACGCTTCATCTTCGATGTACAGACCGCGTGTGTCCAGTGGGTTCCAGTCTCTTTCTTGGTTCGGTACAGTCTTTTGCCCAATGATCAGGGGCCCCACAGTTCCAACACCCCTCGTCTCGAGGGCCTGCATTGTGGGGTTCTCTACATGGAGCTTGACCTCTGCTCTGAGGGGGACCACCGCGCCCTCTGCTTCTCCCTCTGCCTCTGTTGGGGCTCTGCTGAGTCTGGAACTGTGCCACTTGCGCCATTTGAAGTGTATCAGTCAACCGGGCTTTGGCTCGTTGTGCTTTTGTCTCTGAGAGTTTCATGTTGTTTTCAACATGGATGGCATGCTCTTGAACTGCAGCCAGAGGGCCTCTGTCTCAGCCCACACAGTGTTTGCTCCGTCCAGGAAACAGGTCTTAAGCTGTCATTCATATGGGGAGTCATTTTGATCATTAGGCGGCACTGGTGATACTAGACCGCTGTTTTCGCTGAAAACTTTAGTCAATCTGACTAAAAAGTCAGACACAGTCTCTCCAGGCTGCCGTCTACAGACCTTTATTGTCCCCCATCTCATGGTGGCCGGGAAACTGTCTCTCATTCTGCCACGTAGTCCCTCGACAAGGCGCCAATAATCAGCATTGTCTGCCAGTTATAACGGTCAGTTTCATCCCGACTGTACCCGCCTGGAGTGGAGGCAGAGTGGTCACTGGGCTCCGCGTGATGGGCTCTGCTGCTGCAGCCAGCTATTCTTGGGCCTCTGGATATAGACGGGCAGGCCGCCGCCGGTCTGCGGCAGGTTGCTGCTGATCTACGGGTCTCTCATGAGCGGCTGAGACGGGGAGGAGATCCAGGTCCTTCTGTGAAAGCTGAGGACAGTGATTAATAGTCCCCCCCCCTCCCACCTTATATCTCTTCTCACAATTCTTTTGCCTGCTTCTTTTCTCTTTCCTCTTTCCTCAACTTCAACGCTTAAGATCACTTTACCTGTCCTTTTTTTTCTTACTTTCATATTTTCCCAGAATATCCTTATCCTGCAAGTTTTCTGCTGCTCTTTTTTCTGTCTTACTTTTCTTTTCTTTTCTTTTTTTCTTTTGCAGCTGTTTTACAGTAAAACTACCAGTTTCAGGTAATCTAAATTTCTTTTCCTCATTGAAAGCTGTTTACAGGAGTTGATTACCATGTCCTTCACACACAATTTGTACACATCCTTTCAAACAAGGCTTTTCAGTTAAACGTTTGTTTTGTTTCTCCCCCATTCTTCTAACCCGCAGTCACTCTTACCCGGAAATGTCCTATCATGACCATTCAATTGACATTAATCATTATTTCCTTTGTCAATGGGTCGTCACCCCTAAGTGAATGTCATTACCTTCAGACGTCTCCACGTGGTCTTCAATACTATGTCCTCCTTTACATAAAAAGTCGTATCACACAACCCCCCCCCCCCCCCCCGGGAGTCGGCTACCTCAGGGGAGGTAGACTTCCTGGGTCTTAGGCGATTTTTCAGAGCGCCTTCACCAGACCGGCCGGCCAGATTCCGCGGATAGAGTGAGTCAAAGAAGAACATGAGTTAGGCTTCCCGGGCGAGCCCCCAAAATGTCGTGGCAATTATTTAATTCCGCTCTGATATTAAATGAGTGTAACCGGTTATTTTCTTGCCCGGTGCGGGATTCGATACGGGGTATACTGTATCACAAGGCGACATCACTAACCGCTCGGCTAAAGGGTCAGACCCGTTAACTAGGGGCTAACGTGTCTTATTCGCAGTTTACATGAGGAAGAAGACAAAAATCTCTTACAGTATTGTCACACGAATTCAATAAATGTTCAATGACCATCCAAGCCCAGGTGCTTGGATGCGCACCGATTAATACAGTACAGTCTCTCTTATTCGTGAGACCCAGCGTCCTCATATGGGGACATTACATTTTGGCTTCCCTGCGCCATAATACTTCATTCTGCTGACCTTAGACCTGTTGTCCTCATTCGGGGGACACTTCCCCTGCCATCTAGTGGTCACAGAAGCACAATATACACACAACAAAACCAAAACAAGAAGACAAGATGGCCGCTATCTCAACCGCTTACCTCTATGGCAGATCCCGACACAAAAGTGGACAAGGTACAAATCCTAATCAAATTTTATGGGTGAAACTTGTGTATTTATACTTATTAACGTGTGTAGCTTGAACTGGAATACAAATTTGACAAATTTTAGCAATAGTAACAAGCTACGAGACGACGCTGCTAAACTTGAAGTACTCATATGAGGACATTGGGACTTCGTTCATGCAATCTGAACCTGTGTAAAAGTAAGAAAACAGCTTCGGAAGATTTGGGAAGAAATAAACAGTTGTCAAGAGTATAAATAGTTACTGCTTGTGGTACAAATTAGTCTACATTGATTTTTTAGTTTTATTCTTATGTGATTTATTTTCAGAGCACATTACTCTGTAAAAAAGAACCCAGCCACTGAGGATGCACAAGCCAGTGCATCCTTAGTGCCGGTCCCAAGCCCGGACAAATGGGGAGGGTTGCGTCAGGAAGGGCATCCGGCGTAAAATCTTTGCCAAATCAAATATGCGGATCATAAATAAGACTTACATACCGGATCGGTCGAGGCCCGGGTTACCAACGACCGCCACCGGTACTGTTAACCAGCAGGGTGTCGGTGGAAACTATGCTACTGTTGGGCGAAGGAGAAGGAGAGGGGGAAAGCATGTCCAGAGGCAGCTAGAGAGGAGGAAGGGTAGGCATGTGGAGGTGAGAGTTGGAACTTTGAATGTTGGCACTATGACTGGTAAAGGGAGAGAGCTGGCTGACATGATGGAAAGACGAAAGGTAGGCATACTGTGTGTGCGAGAGACCAGGTGGAAGGGGAGTAAGGCCAGGAGTATCGGAGGTGGCTTCAAACTCTTCTACCATGGTGTGAATGGGAGGAGTAATGGGGTAGGGGTAATTCTGAAGGAAGAGTATGTCAAGAGCGTGCTGGAGGTGAAAAGAGTGTCAGACAGAGTGATGAGTATGAAGCTGAAAATTGAAGGTTTATTGCTGAATGTTATCAGCGCATATGCCCCGCAAGTTGGGTGTGAGATGGATGAAAAAGAAGAATTCTGGAGGGAGTTGGACGACATGGTGGAGAGGGTACCCAAGGAGGAGAGAGTGGTGATTGGAGCGGACTTCAATGGACATGTTGGTGAAGGGAACAGAGGTGATGAGGAGGTGATGGGAAGGTATGGAGTCAAGAAGAGAAATATGGAAGGACAGATGGTGGTGGATTTTGCGAAAAGGATGGAAATGGCTGTGGTGAATACATATTTCAAGAAGAGGGAGGAACACATGTTGACATACAAGAGTGGAGGAAAGTGCACACAGGTGGACTATATCTTATGTAGAAGGCGCCATCTAAAAGGGATTGGAGACTGCAAGGTGGTGACAGGGGAGAACGTAGCTAGACAGCATCGGATGGTGGTCTGTAGGATGACTTTGGAGACCAAGAAGAGGAAGCGAGTGAAGACACAGCCGAAGATCAAATGGTGGAAGTTGAAGAAGGAAGACTGTTGTGTGGAGTTCAGGCAGGAGTTAAGACAGGCACTGGGTGGTAGTGAAGAGTTGCCAGATGGCTGGACAACCACTGCAGAAATAGTGAGGGAGACAGCTAGGAAGGTACTTGGTGTGTCATCAGGACAGAGGAAGGAAGACAAGGAGACTTGGTGGTGGAATGAGGAAGTACAGCAAATTATACAGAGGAAAAGGTTGGCAAAGAAGAAGTGGGATAGTAAGAGAGATGAAGAAAGTAGACAAGAGTACAAGCAGATGCAGCGTAAAGCAAAGAGAGAGGTGGCAAAGGCAAAGGAAAAGGCGTATGGTGAGTTGTATGACAGATTAGACACTAAGGAAGGAGAAAAGGACTTGTACCGATTGGCTAGACAGAGGGACCAAGCTGCAAAGGATGTGCAGCAAGTTAGGGCGATCAAGGATAGAGATGGAAATGTGCTGACAAGCGAGGAGAGTGTGCTAAGAAGGTGGAAGGAATACTTTGAGGGGCTGATGAATGAAGAAAATGAGAGAGAGAGAAGGTTGGATGATGTAGGGATAGTGAATCAGGAAGTTCAGCGGATTAGCAAGGAGGAAGTGAGGGCAGCTATGAAGAGGATGAAGAATGGAAAGGCAGTTGGTCCCGATGACATACCTGTGGAGGCATGGAGATGTTTAGGAGAGATGGCAGTGGAGTTTTTAACTAGATTGTTTAACACAATCTTGGAAAGTGAGAGGATGCCTGAGGAGTGGAGAAGAAGCATACTGGTACTGATTTTCAAGAACAAGGGCGATGTGCAGAACTGTAACAACTACAGAGGTATAAAGTTGATCAGCCACAGCATGAAGATTTGGGAAAGAGTAATAGAAGCTAAGTTAAGAGGAGAGGTGATGATCAGCGAGCAGCAGTATGGTTTCATGCCACGAAAGAGCACCACAGATGCGATGTTTGCTTTGAGAATGTTGATTGAGAAGTATAGAGAAGACCAGAAAGAGTTGCATTGTGTCTTTGTAGATTTAGAGAAAGCTTATGACAGAGTGCCGAGAGAGGAGGTGTGGTATTGTATGAGGAAGTCAGGAGTTGCAGAGAAGTATGTAGGAGTGGTGCAGGATACGTATGAGGGAAGTGGGACAATGGTGAGGTGTGCGGTTGGAATGACAGATGGGTTCAAGGTGGAGGTGGGATTACATCAAGGATCGGCTCTGAGCCCTTTCTTGTTTGCAATGGTGATGGACAGGTTGACGGACAAGATCAGGCAGGAGTCTCCATGGACGATGATGTTTGCGGATGACATTGTGATCTGTAGCGAGAGTAGGGTGCAGGTTGAGGAGAGCCTGGAGAGGTGGAGGTATGCACTGGAGAGAAGAGGAATGAAAGTCAGTAGGAGCAAGACGGAATACTTATGCGTGAATGAGAGAGAGGACAGTGGAATGGTCAGGATGCAAGGAGTGGAGGTGACAAAGGCATTTGAGTTTAAATACTTGGGGTCAACTGTCCAAAGTAACGGGGAGTGCAGTAGAGAGGTGAAAAAGAGAGTGCAGGCAGGTTGGAGTGGGTGGAGAAGTGTGTCAGGAGTGATTTGCGACAGAAGGGTATCAGCAAGAGTTAAAGGGAAAGTTTACAAGATGGTTGTGAGACCAGCTATGTTATATGGTTTGGAGACAGTGGCACTGACGAAAAGACAGGAGGCGGAGCTGGAGGTGGCAGAGTTGAAGATGCTGAGATTTTCACTGGGAGTAACGAAGAAGGACAGGATTAGGAACGATTATATTAGAGGGACCGCTCAGGTTGGACGGTTTGGAGACAAAGCAAGAGAGGCAAGATTGAGATGGCTTGGACATGTGTGGAGGAGAGATGCTGAGTATATTGGGAGAAGGATGCTGAATATGGAGCTGCCAGGGAAGAGGAGAAGAGGAAGGCCAAAGAGGAGGTTTATGGATGTGGTGAGGGAAGACATGCAGGTGGCTGGTGTGACAGAGGAAGACGCAGAAGACAGGAAGAAATGGAAACGGATGATCCGCTGTGGCGACCCCTAACGGGAGCAGCCGAAAGTAGTAGTAGTAGATTACTCTGTAAAAAAGCAGAAAGATTGCTGAATGCAATAGTAGGAGACAACTCTGAGGTGGAGGATTTGTCTGATGGTGATAATCCTGCAATTGATGGAGATAATATTCCACCTGATATACCAGATCTGATCAGCGGAGCAGTGATGACAGATCTGATCAGCAGAGCAGTGATGACAGATCTGATCAGCAGAGCAGTGATGACAGATCTGATCAGCAGAGCAGTGATGATAGTGATAGTGAACCACAACTCCATCCACATGCATCTAAACATGTGCAGAGATCCAGAGGACGGGGGCGTAAACGTCAGCATGGTAAAAGTGTTGATGTTGATTATGAGCCAGGAGCTAGTGGACGTCACTGTGTAGGATCCAGAGACGTAAATGTCAGTGTCCACATGCATCTGAATCCAGGCCAAAACCTAGCAACGTTGGGTGTGAAGATCGCTGGAAGCGTAGTGCATTTACTCCAGACTTAGTTCAGTTTGAGGCTCGAGATGAAAGGTGAGAAGAGCGACAAGATGGGCAGCCACTGGACTATGTGGAGCAGTACATCGACTCAGAGTTGATGAAACCCATTGCTGACTGCACAAATGCTATGTCACTAGCTACCAGTGGTACATCTCTCAAAACTGACAGACTGTTCCTACTAACAAAAAGGACAAGAGTAAGAGTCAAAAGAATCCACACGAGTGTGAGGAATGTGGAAAAGTCTTTTGAAGTAAGAATGACTTAGTCAAAAGAATCTACACAGGAGAGAATCCATATCAGTGTTAGGAATGTGGAATATGAAGATGTTTTGTGCTGTTTGCAATTTGTTTGCAGTTTTTAGGCATGGGAATAAACAGTTTTATACTTTGTTACACAATGGTGACTTTATTGTGTTTTATAGTAAATTAAGTCCTGATGTCCTCATATGAGGACATAATTTTTTGTGAAAACTACTTATTATTCAAAGACAATGCTTAGTTTTTATATTTATCAGGTCCTACTAATCCCAAATAGCTAGGGGAATTTAAAAATGCATACCAAACATTACTTGCTGGAGGGACTACATGTCCAATCTGGCCTGGGAACGCCTTGGGATCCCCTAGGAGGAGCTGGAGGGCGTTGCTGGGGAGAGGGAAGCCTGGAGTGCCCTACTTAGCTTGCTGCCACCACGACCTGACCCCAGAAAAGCAGCTGAAGATGAGATGATGAGATACCAAACAAAAGCTCAGGTAGGACAGTTGTCTGTTCTTCCCCTCCTTATCTCATGTCTTCCAGCTCTCATCCCACCAAGGCCACTTCTGAAATTAGTGTGTACACACTTGCTACACTCAGTGAGTCTCCCATATAATTCCTCTGCTAATCAACCAACAATTAACAGTAGGCCTGTATTTGTGCACCTGGAGAAGACACTTTATAAGACTACCTTTGTTCTGTTACACATGGACTTTAAGCATCTATCTAAGCAATGTAAGGTCATGCATGGTGAAATATATATATAATCACCAGGCTCCAACATTTGCAAAAATCCTGATTCCAGAGTCAGATACCTGCCCACCCCAGCCTTGGGAAAAGAATGAGATTGCCTCTGGTTGGTGTGATACCCACTGAGTATTTGTTAGTGTTATTGTGTTTATAAGTAGACCATGTTTGGGCTCTGGAGATAAGATTGGTCGGTTTCTCTATAAAAACCTCTATGCAGTCAGTCTGCATCTACTAAATGTATTCTTAAATATTTTTGGCATATTTAGAATAACACCTCTACTAGGCCATTTGATAAGTGGCTTTAGTATTTCGGCCATACAGGGAAGCCATGCAGTTTTAATATTTAATATCTTATTATTTGTCACTCTGAAATGTTGTGCAATATCTCTGTTACTAAGGTCCAATCTTAGTTTCAGGAGAACGCTAATAACTGGTCTTCTGAAGTGAGACTGTCCCCAAATGGTGGCACATTGTCCTTTATCTTTGACATCCCCCAACCAAAAATGACTGGAATGAGTCCAGACAGGTGAACAAGACGTGTGACATTGTTTCTGACCATGTGAATAAAAAAATGTGTCTTCCCAAGTTCTTCTTTCAGTCTTTTGTTCTCTACTTGGGACTTGATTATCAAGTCTTATTAAAGGCTATTGTATGCAGTGTTGAGTTTTTGACATTTCCTGTGGTCGGTTTCATATTCTTCTCATGGAACCGATGCAGGTGACCCTCCAGATGATTTGAGAGGCTGTTTTTTTTGGGGGGGGGGGTTGTCTGAAGCAGTGTGCAGAAGCCTGCTTTGGTCCGGAAATGATCACGAGAATGATGATGTATGAACCACTTCACTGCTTCGGTTGGGCAGAAGCAACTGACTGGTATGGTTTGACTGGTGGAGCTTTGAAACTTGGAACACGTTTTGTAGATTTTAAAACATAAGAACAGGTGGGTGACTTTTTTTCCCCCAGTAATGCTTTGATTAGCAGATTTATGATTCCTGTGTACATGTTTTGTTTGAGTAGATAAACTGACATGTCAAGTCTTCAATCGTAAAAAAGCAGTCTTCCACATGTGCAAATAAAATTCATAATCAAATAAAGCCTCGTGTAAATGGTCTCCATATCCATCCATCCATTATCCAAACTGCTTATCCTGCTCTCAGGGATGCTGGAACCTATCCCAGCAGTCATTGAGCGGCAGGCGGGAAGACACCCTGGACAGGCCGCCAGGCCATCACAGCCGACTCACACACACACATTCATACATAGGGACAATTCAGTACGGCCGATTCACCTGACCTACATGTCTTTGCACTGTGGGAGGAAACCGGAGCACCTGGAGGAAACCCACACAGACACGGGGAGAACATGCAAACTCCACACAGAGGACAACCCGGGACAACCCCCAAGGTTAGACTACCCTGGGGCTCGAACCCAGGACCTTCTTGCTGTGAGGCGACCACGCTAACCGCTGCGCCACCGTACCGCCTTAAAGTTGACCATTAACACGGACGTCTGACAGTTTTTTGAAGTGCATGACCATGAGGTGCTAAAGTAAAATATGAAAATTCCTTCTTCACATTGGGTTAAAAAAAAAAATACAAAAACAGGTCATATCCTATTCAAACAGAAGAGAAATGTTTGGGTTTTTTTTTTCACAATTCAATTTTATTAATTGTCTTATAAGGCCACTCTGGACTTTGCAGGATTCTTGCAGAACTTTACAAAAAAAAAAATAATGATTCTGGTTACTTCAAAACTAACATGTGGTGAGCACTATAACTGCTTCTTATTCACATCATAATGGACTCAATCAAATCAAATGTTAACAGAATAAACACTATATAGTACGCTTAAAATTATATATATATATATATATATATATATATATATATATATATATATATATATATAAAGAAAATTAAATGAAGGGAGCATATTGTGACTTTGGGATGACAAGTTTCCATCTGACATTTTGGTATAAAAAAAGGTTTGACAAAGTTGAAAAAAATAAGTTATTTATATTACGCATTTCAAAATGAACAGTCATAATCAAGCAGCCTGAACATCATCTGTGGCGATGTTTGATTTGTAGAAACGTTTATCAAGTGGGTTGAAAACAATATAGAATCAATAAGAAAGAAAGAAAGAAAAAAAAACAGAATAATGTGATTGACATTTAAAACAATGCCAGCAGGGTGACAGTGAGTTAATAGATAGCTGTTGAACTGAGGGAGTTAGGTGTAAGCCCCACAAACAGCAAGCTGCTGCCTTGCTTAAGGGTCCTTAGCCAGGATACTGAATGCTGATCAGATCCAGGGGCACTGATCTGGAGCTTTCAATAGTGTTAATATAAAGTTAATATCTTAAACCTGCTGGCCGCAGATGGAACCCGATAATTCTAAGATCACAGTATGACAGATTCACACTCGCAACACAAAAAAAATGTAGCATGCTTCATCCTACCGTGATAATTCCGATCCATCATCTCTGTATTGCGCTCCAGACATTCCTTTGACCTTACAGAAAAGGTTGTGTCCCATGCATATTTAGTCTTAATATAAAGTGAGAAGGTTATTGCATACATACTGACCGAGTCTTCAACTCCAAGTCTTAATGTGTGCTGCTAAGGCAATAAGAGATTACTGTGGATTCACATCAGGAAAAAAAAAACTCATCTACTCATGTCCACACACATAAAAAAAAAAAGACTACCATGGCCAATGTTCATCCTGTTCACCTCTTTTGTACTTTAACGAAACAATCGCATGACGATGACAGATAATTTAGCTTAAAGTAATAACTCTGATAGCTGCTAAAAGCGATCCTGGCCCATTTACCTCTAAAGAAGAAAAAAAATGATCGGGTCACCGGTAATCAATGTTTTCCCCCCTCAGCAGAGAACTGAAAAAGGCAGACACTGATGACCGGCAACTCCTTTAAAAGAACGCCTAAACGGCAGACAGAATATACACGCACTGCTTTTCCATCCACCATCATTCAGAACCACTACGGTAGTCTTCGGTGTCGGAGTACAACCCTGCTGCTACCCACGGATGTGTTCTTATGCAAACATTCATATCTGTCAAGGGCCACGGAGTGCATACAAGAGGGGTCAAGAGGAGGACGAGGGAGGATTATGCATGGCTATTAGTGGGAATGACACAGCAGTTGAGCCGTTGAAGGTATAACATTGGCATACAGTTGACTACAACACAAAGCTACCACAATGCACAAATTTGGAGAAGGCTGTACAAGTGAAAGACATTTAGCAGAAGAGTGCAGGCACAATGCTTTCAGCAGAGGAGGAAACTGTATGGAACATTTAAGCGGATTATGATGTTCCAATCGATACACAAAGCTGCCGAAGCAGTCCAGCACTCTTGAATGACATTTGATCATAAGCAGCCAGTGTATACAGATCATATCAACATAACCGAGGGTAGAACACTGAGACAGACTCCATTTTGACATGAATGGCCAGCTCATCTGAAGGCAATGGACTGATCATCATCCCCATCTTCACAAAGGCAAACAGACAAATACACACAACATGTGGGAAAAATGTAAGACAAATGGCTAGAGATATTGGACATGATTAATTATTAGGACACAAGTAAAATGGAAAGGCTATTTGGAATGAATTGATTACCATGTAAGAGGAAAGATATACAGAATAGCTGTACCAAGGCCTGTATTTGCAGTACTGCAGCTCTACCTCAACAATGACTTGGATTTGGATATGTTGAGCAATAGAACCTTTTATGGGTAAGGCCCCAGGTGTTTGCAGATGGATAATAAATGAGCACTGCCATGATAAAAGCATCTCAGCTACAAGTCTGTACACACAACTCAAGTCAAGTTCTATTCCTTCGTAGTAACTTCATAATGACTTGAAACAACAAAAAAAAGTCCTCAGATGGTCATTTCAGTGGTTTTGTGAAAGGAAAAAAATAAAAGATAAATGCCACTGTGTCATGGTGACCATACAACTAGAAACCACAGCAGCTATGCCATAATCAACTTAAAAGTCTTCACAGCATACAGTAAGAGTGAAAGGAGGAAGCAAAACACATCAGGATGAAATTCTAAGGCATCACAAGTTTTAATCAGCGACCAGAGCGCTGTGGATATATAAACTCATAGAGTCCATCTTTTAACCGCTCTGCTCCGTTTTGCCGTAGGTCCCTTGAGAGTCAGTAATATGACAGAGTAGGAGTAGGAAATATGGCAGAGATTAATCACTGACACACTAAGCATCATTCTCAGGCCGGTACTCAAGCACTTCTTTATGTCAATCTAAATGGGTGCCATAATCCCCAAGACGTCTGAGTCCAAACCGCTAGCTGGCTGTGTCTCTGTTTGATCCTCCGCTTTTTTGAGGAGTTAAGATTTGAAGGAAGGAAAAGAAGATCAAGGCTCTAAATGTGTGCGCTAACTCAGGGCTGCCAAGAAGAAGAAAAAACAATCTGATCATTCTACGATTGGCATTAAAATAACGAACCTATGTTAAATAAAGGCAAAGGGAGGTGTAGCCAACGCTCAGCCTTGCTGCGTCCCTTGGCTTTACGGGTGGTCCTCTTTGAGCTTGGCAGGGGCTTTGTCTGGGACCTTGGCTAATGGCTTGATTTGGGGTTTGCCTGCAACTTTAGGAGGAGGGTGTGGCGTTGGCGGAGGAGCGTGCAGGCCAGCTTCGGTGCCGATGTTAACAGTGATGTTGGTGTAGAGGGGTAGGTATTCGCGCGACACTATCTCGTACTCCACCGTGTTCATGCCGTCCAGCTTCCAGGTCTGACGCGTTTTGGCTAGCATGTTGAACCTTGAAATGGGAGATGTATGAAAGAGTAGTGAATATTCAAGGTTGTACGCATTTGAGTCTTAGACATTAAGCTGAAGCTCTGAATGAAAGTAAGGTGCAATGAGTGCAAGATAAACAAACTTAAATTTGTAGATGGAAAATATTAAAAATGAAAACCAGCATGGATTGCAAAGTCAAAGCCACAGTGTAAGAAGTCCATGCGTAAAAGAGCAATAGTAAGTACACAATTAAGCGTTCATCAGAAAAGCTTAACAGAATCGGGTGTTTATGAGTTTGCATGCAAGTCGAACATGAATCTGCAGCACTGAAACCAAGATTAAACCAAAAAGACACATTTTACTGTACCTCTTTGGATTTACATCGTTGCCTTTATCCAACTTGTGTTTGATCATCTTGTAGCGACCCACCTTCAGAGAGGGGCGAGTGATATACATCCCTCCTAGAGACACCCTGAGATGGAGAAAACTAAGTGAATCCCATATGCCATGATTTAAACCGTAGAGCAGTGTTACTCTTTACGCGGCTCGCGAGTCAAATGTGGCTCATGAGACTTTGTTTTGCGCCTCATATACACTACCGTTCAAAAGTTTGGGATCACCCAAACAATTTTGTGTTTTCCATGAAAAGTCACACTTATTCACCACCATATGTTGTGAAATGAATAGAAAATAGAGTCAAGACATTGACAAGGTTAGAAATAATGATTTGTATTTGAAATAAGATTTTTTTTACATCAAACTTTGCTTTCGTCAAAGAATCCTCCATTTGCAGCAATTACAGCATTGCAGACCTTTGGCATTCTAGCTGTTAATTTGTTGAGGTAATCTGGAGAAATTGCACCCCACGCTTCCAGAAGCAGCTCCCACAAGTTGGATTGGTTGGATGGGCACTTCTTTGAGCAGATTGAGTTTCTGGAGCATCACATTTGTGGGGTCAATTAAACGCTCAAAATGGCCAGAAAAAGAGAACTTTCATCTGAAACTCGACAGTCTATTCTTGTTCTTAGAAATGAAGGCTATTCCATGCGAGAAATTGCTAAGAAATTGAAGATTTCCTACACCGGTGTGTACTACTCCCTTCAGAGGACAGCACAAACAGGCTCTAACCAGAGTAGAAAAAGAAGTGGGAGGCCGCGTTGCACAACTGAGCAAGAAGATAAGTACATTAGAGTCTCTAGTTTGAGAAACAGACGCCTCACAGGTCCCCAACTGGCATCTTCATTAAATAGTACCTGTTAGAGCCTGTTTGTGCTGTCCTCTGAAGGGAGTAGTACACACCGGTGTAGGAAATCTTCAATTTCTTAGCAATTTCTCGCATGGAATAGCCTTCATTTCTAAGAACAAGAATAGACTGTCGAGTTTCAGATGAAAGTTCTCTTTTTCTGGCCATTTTGAGCGTTTAATTGACCCCACAAATGTGATGCTCCAGAAACTCAATCTGCTCAAAGAAGTGCCCATCCAACCAATCCAACTTGTGGGAGCTGCTTCTGGAAGCGTGGGGTGCAATTTCTCCAGATTACCTCAACAAATTAACAGCTAGAATGCCAAAGGTCTGCAATGCTGTAATTGCTGCAAATGGAGGATTCTTTGACGAAAGCAAAGTTTGATGTAAAAAAAATCTTATTTCAAATACAAATCATTATTTCTAACCTTGTCAATGTCTTGACTCTATTTTCTATTCATTTCACAACATATGGTGGTGAATAAGTGTGACTTTTCATGGAAAACACGAAATTGTTTGGGTGATCCCAAACTTTTGAACGGTAGTGTAGATCCACTGATAACAATAAGAACATAGCTAGAACTTACTTCTTCTATAGGTTCCGTTTGTGTGCTGTTTTAGCACATTGAAATGAATTATCCAGCAGATGGCAGCATACTGAAGATACGTCAAAGAACGTAGGCTACGTAACACTGTGGGATCATGGGTAGACGTATAGCCTATGTGCGCAGCTTTGTATTTGCGTAATGTTTTGCAAGCTCTGTGGCTCTTTGAGGAATGGTCTTACTCATAAGTGGCTCTCCAAAGAAAATTAGTGAGTACCACTGCCGTAGAGCCTTCACCCTACATTCATGGAAAGGCACACTAGTGAAGTCCAGACTAATGTCCTTATTGGTTGCATGTTACAATCAAACAGTCATATAAGGCACCCAAACTTTTCTTCAAAATTGGGCACATCTAGTTGGGTTATGTAACAGAGCATCAACTGACAGCGAATTTGGAATCCCAAATATACAGCTATGCATTGAGATGGCACCTTGATATCAATGATAACAAAGCATACATGCTGTATGTTGCTTGACCCTTTCATTTCTGCTAAGCAGTGGTTGGATGATGTCAAAAGTGTTGAGAGGCGGGGCATCCGGGTAGCATAGCAGTCTATTCCGATCGCCAGATCGAATCCCCATGTTACCGCTGGCTTGGTCGAGCATCCTACAGACACTTGGTTGGGCGTCCTACAGACCCCGTGTCTGTGGGTGGGGAGCTGGATGCGGGCATGTGTCCTGATCACTGCATTAGCGCCACCTCTGGTCGGTCGGGGTGCCTGTTTGGGGGGGGGGGGACTGGGGGGGAAATAGTGTGATCCTCCCACGTGCTATGTCCCCCTGGTGAAACTCCTCACTGTCAGGTGAAAAAAATGGCTGGCGACTCCACATGTATCGGAGGAGACATGTGGTAGTCTGCAGCCCTCCCGGGATTGGCAGAGGGGGTGGAGCAGCGACCGGGACAGCTCAGAAGAGGGAAGAGCAGGGTAATTGGCCAAATACAATAGGAGAAAAAAAAAGGGGGGGGGTCCAAAAAAAAAGGATTGAGAGGTATCAATTACCCCTAACTCAAACCTCCCCTTTGTTCATGACAGAGTCTGACTGGTAGTATTTTAGCTGGTGTGTACCACCATGGCACACCACAACCATTCTACATAGAACAAACAAAGCATGTGCTATGTGTAATTCTGCTTGAATCCTGACCTCTGTCGTTCATTGATTTGTTTTTACTGAAATGAAATCACTGAAGTGTGCATGCAGCGGTCCTGTGCCTTGGACCTGTCACGTGGTGAACGAACATCTTCTTGCCTCTACTGCCATACAATAACTTCTTTGGGTACACAGTCAGACACAAGCCTTGGGTTTTCTAAATTTGCAGTCTCCCAACTCAGCCTGTTTCCAAATACTACACCCATCTCCATATGGTTTTAAGTCTACTCTCATCCAAAACTGTGTTTTGAATTTATTAAGCATCTTCCATGATTCAATGGAGAGCAAAATATAGTCGCTCTTGATGAGACAACAAACTGCCCTACTCATGTCCAATTGGACATTGTAAAATATTGCATTGTACAGATGTACATGACTGGATGAGATCCAGTCACAACAGAAACCCATGTGGAGTGGGATTTGCCATTCTCACCTGACTCCAATGTCATCGTCTTCACCACCCCAGCCCCAATAGTTGTTGGGGAAGCCGTTCATTTTGAGGTAGTGTAGTGGCGTTAGTGCTGACACTCCTCCGAAGTACATCTTGTATGGAAGCCTGGAAAGGATTGACCAAAAATGGAAATTTTATATTCCAGAAAAACAGAATAAAACACCTATTACCATCCTGGCATTAGTTTTACTAAAAATAGTGAAGTCCCCATGGTAATTATTTGTGAGCCCATATTCACTGCTTGTTCCGGAATGACTCACTTGTAGCCAAATTTATCCATGGCAATGGCCGCATGCTTGGGGTTGGAGTCGCATATGTATGTGTTGCGATCGTCCTCGGGGATGAGGTCCACATCATGGAAAAAGAGGCAGTCCCAATCTTCTTCCCTCATTGCTTCCCGGAAACCCACGTTCATCAGCTTGGCTCTGTTGAATGTGTAGTTCCCTGCCTGGGGAGGCAATGTAGGCACTTCTTGTTAGCACAACATGCTGTGTGTGTTTATGAGTGCATGTGTCACAATAGCACAGATCATTTTCAAAGGCACCATCAGCATGTTTACAGAGTGGGAAACATGAAAAGCAGAATGAGTATATCCACTTCAGTCGGTGGGAGAAGAGAAGTGCATTTCTCACAGTCACAATATAGTGTATATTTTCTGGCATTAATGCACAAAAATTATTGTGCTCATTTATCATGAGAACAAATGCATCACAACATTTGGCGCATAATGCATGTACCTGCTGGATTTATTTTTGGACACTGAATTGGCAGGACACTGACTAAGTATTGAGAATCAACAGTAAGATAACACAGACAAAAGCAGCTTGAAAGGAGTAAGGGATGACGAGCTAAAGAGTAAATGTAAATGGATTGTTTCAAGTGGCTAAGCCGATTAAGTCCTCTAAGCCTCTGGACTCAAAAATACAAATACATCACGTCCCCAGCAAGACCACTAGATAGCCCCATGGCTCCTGTTTTGAGTTTTACATGGCCAGCAAATTCAGAGCACCTGTTTCTGCGATAAAATCGATGTTCAGGAAGGCAGAACAAGTAAACAGCTGCACAGACAACTCCACACAGAGGGCGACCCGGGATGACCCACCAAGGTTGGACTACCCCGGGGCTCGAACCCAGGACCTTCTTGCTGTGAGGTGACCACGCCAACCACTGTGCCACCGTACCGACTCAACAATTACAATTCTTTTAAAAATAAGATTTACTCAATATTTGTGTTCTTTCTATTACATTGGCCGTATACCAGCCATTTTACCCTGTGCCCTCTGGTTGTAACTGTACATTAAGGTTTTTAATCCTGGTTTTACCAAACCTTCAGCCAGCAGTCTGTGCTCCTCACCTGGTGGATGATGTATATTCCATAGTTGAGCTGCTGTCGCTGCAGGAATGGATGCAGGTAGTAGAGTAAGAACTTAAGGTGATGTTCCCTGTGTCTGTGGGGAATGATAATGGCGGTGCGGTGCCGTGCCTCACAGTCAGGTGGCCTGTAGCGTCCTCCACGAACCACTAGTGGGTTTTTCCGCTGTACTTCCGCTAGTGGTAGCCCAGACGGAAAGGTAACGTGGATTGGTCCACCTGAAGAGAGACAGTGGGGTTGGGGGTTAGGGAGTGGGATGGGTGACAGTGGCCAGTTTTGATAAGACCATTTTCAACATGATTATTTCTATCAACACTGCCATGAACAATCCTCTTCTCCTTTATTTATAACCAGCCTGCAAACATTCCTCGATAGAACCAAAACATGGGTTTTTGGTCGGGGGGGGGGGGGTTAGTGTGGCTGCAGTGTGCAGGACTATCATCTAATGATGACATTTACATGATGAATGAGTGTACTGCTACACCCAATGTGACTCTTGTCCTATATTAGGTTTTTACAGCCAGCTAAACTCTCCCTTGCATCATATCTTCCAAGGAACAGACCAGTGTTGTATATGGACGGGATTTAATAACAAGGAAGTGTGAAACTGAAAATAAGCATACAGAAAAGCATACATCAGTATACAATACAAAATAGCTTACTCAATCTAGAGTTACAGTTAGGATAACTAATCCTCTATTTTTCAGGAAACAAAGGTAAGTATAAAACTAAAATTTTCTTTGCAGGAATAAAATGTAAGTTGTAACTAATCAGGTATTGCACTGAACACTGCATTTACGCTAGCATCAAAAGTATAGCCTGAATGCCATCATTAAGATGTGCTGTCATACATGTTACCAAAATTATACAAACTGTAGCAAATATGTAAAAAATACTTCAAAATAAAGATTCTAGCAATGACGGACAATAGCTTTACTTACAGATATTGCCGCTCAAAGGGGTAGAAACTAGGTGATGGCTAATAATGGAGCATGAATATTGCTGCGTTGTCACAGGAAAAAGAAGTAGCTGAAACTGCAGTACTTAACTATGCCACTAGAAGGCAAAAGACTCTAAAGATAATGGAACTATGCCCCTAGTGGCAGGGAGGCTCTAAAAATAAAGGAAACAGTTCCATTACAATAAAGATGTCAAGTTAAATATTTGCGAGGTGAAGTCTAAGAGGAGAGTTTTTTACCAACCCGAAATGCCTAAATAATTTCACTTTTTACAACCTGACGAGTAAAAAGATTAAACACTCGTTTCTCAATACCTTGTCTTTTTTTTCTTTTCTTTTTTTACTTTGAATTTGATATCAGTTCCAACATTATACTGTTGCGGAGGGTTTTTCTTGCTGAATGACAACATGTCACGACGGATGGCGTGGAAAGACGGAAAGATCTATGCCTGCCACCTGCTGACAACCCCTTGTAGTGGCAGTAACAGCATTTGTGACGTTGTAAGAATTCAACAGCTTAGCGCCCACTAGGGGCTGTCAAAACTGGCCAAAAATTACCTTCAATTATTCCTTCTAAAAAAAAAAGACACACAGGTTTGAACCCATTCAAATATATTTTTGCGCATTATGTCCATAAGAGGGCAAACCAATACAACGAGAGGCACAACTACTTCTATAGGTATATTTATTTCAACGTAAACATGTCTTTTAAAAGATCTACAAACCTGCACATTACAAAATAAACAAATAAAATAATGTCCTATACTGTAAAACGCCATTTAAAGACCACAGATCTCTCTCTCTCTCTCTCTCTCTCTCTCTCTCTCTCTCTCTCTCTCTCTCTCTCTCTCTCTCTCTCTCTCTCTGCGCCGTGGTTGGCGCTAGAGTGAGAAATGAAAACGCGCTGTCTCTCGGAACGAGATGAATGATTCGTAATATATGTGTTATTTGATAGCCTCATTTTCATGCAGATTAGGTCATATTCATACTGGTTTAAATAAACAATTTGATAGACAGAACTCCATAAAGCGCAGCCCGTCACCTATACTGATCGGCCTCATGTACACTACCGTTCAAAAGTTTGGGATCACCCAAACAATTTTGTGTTTTCCATGAAAAGTCACACTTATTCACCACCATATGTTGTGAAATGAATAGAAAATAGAGTCAAGACATTGACAAGGTTAGAAATAATGATTTGTATTTGAAATAAGATTTTTTTTACATCAAACTTTGCTTTCGTCAAAGAATCCTCCATTTGCAGCAATTACAGCATTGCAGACCTTTGGCATTCTAGCTGTTAATTTGTTGAGGTAATCTGGAGAAATTGCACCCCACGCTTCCAGAAGCAGCTCCCACAAGTTGGATTGGTTGGATGGGCACTTCTTTGAGCAGATTGAGTTTCTGGAGCATCACATTTGTGGGGTCAATTAAACGCTCAAAATGGCCAGAAAAAGAGAACTTTCATCTGAAACTCGACAGTCTATTCTTGTTCTTAGAAATGAAGGCTATTCCATGCGAGAAATTGCTAAGAAATTGAAGATTTCCTACACCGGTGTGTACTACTCCCTTCAGAGGACAGCACAAACAGGCTCTAACCAGAGTAGAAAAAGAAGTGGGAGGCCGCGTTGCACAACTGAGCAAGAAGATAAGTACATTAGAGTCTCTAGTTTGAGAAACAGACGCCTCACAGGTCCCCAACTGGCATCTTCATTAAATAGTACCTGTTAGAGCCTGTTTGTGCTGTCCTCTGAAGGGAGTAGTACACACCGGTGTAGGAAATCTTCAATTTCTTAGCAATTTCTCGCATGGAATAGCCTTCATTTCTAAGAACAAGAATAGACTGTCGAGTTTCAGATGAAAGTTCTCTTTTTCTGGCCATTTTGAGCGTTTAATTGACCCCACAAATGTGATGCTCCAGAAACTCATTCTGCTCAAAGAAGTGCCCATCCAACCAATCCAACTTGTGGGAGCTGCTTCTGGAAGCGTGGGGTGCAATTTCTCCAGATTACCTCAACAAATTAACAGCTAGAATGCCAAAGGTCTGCAATGCTGTAATTGCTGCAAATGGAGGATTCTTTGACGAAAGCAAAGTTTGATGTAAAAAAAATCTTATTTCAAACACAAATCATTATTTCTAACCTTGTCAATGTCTTGACTCTATTTTCTATTCATTTCACAACATATGGTGGTGAATAAGTGTGACTTTTCATGGAAAACACGAAATTGTTTGGGTGATCCCAAACTTTTGAACGGTAGTGTACTTGCATATGAACGAAGTAAGTTCGAGCCCCTTGTCCTGGGGCAGATGGCGAGCTTGTGGCGGGCGGGCGGTGTAACGTGTGAGTCGACACGTGGCTGTTTGGGTGGAGTTCCGGACGCCAGGCCCGGCTCATCTGTAGTCCATGGGCCAGAGCCCAAAATTTCCTATTTCGGTACACTCAAGGTGGCAAAACTTACTTATAATTTTTGAAAGGATCCATGTCTGTAGATGATATTTTGGTATGATAACCATTCCTGAGTGGCAGCTGTATCACAGTTATCAGCTCATGAAGTTAACCACCCCCTAAAGTAAATTGCATTTTAGACGCTGGTGCATATCCTGGTTTAGCCTCATGGTCAGGACATTTTTCAATGTTCTATAATATTGTCTTTGGTATCATTTTAAAGGGGACCTTCTTAGCTTTCATTCAAGCCCTGTTGTGGATATTTCTCACAAATATAGAGGTCACTTGAGCTCTTCAACCCGTCAATAACACACATCTTTCTGCAATGTTCGCCTAAACTATATACTTTCTTTTAGCCCTGTGGCATCTAGGAATATCAGGGACACAAAACACAAAAACTGGAATACTCACAGGACTGTAAAGATTCAGGAAATGTATAATATACCCATACTATTTCATTGTGTGAGGTGATTGTGAACCTTAAATTAGAAGGGCATTATTACTAAGAAACTAACTAGACCAAAGCCAGTTAGTCCATGGGTCAGACCAGATATCGATATCACCCAAGGTGACACAACTTCACTGGTGCCATTTTATTTGGTACACTAACAGAAGTAAAATAATACATGATAACCTTTCCAAATGAGCAGCTATTTCATTTTTCTTTCAGGAAACCTGTTTCTGTGCCTCTCACGATTGTGTATTTGCCCAGATTTTTACAAATATAGCATTTCAACACCCCTGGTACTGATTAGCCTAGCTTAAACTCTGGGACAGTTCTTAGTTGGCCAACAACCAAGGATAACCAGTACTGTGTACTTCCATTCATTGTGCTAAGCTAGGCTAACGTGCAGCCAGATAGCTTTCTACTAAACACATATAGAGGAAACTGGTATCTATCTTCTTGTCTCACTCTGGAGAAGATTGTAAGCTAATTTCCCATAATGTTAGCATGTTCTTTTAATGTATATGTTAGTATGATTAGTTAAAGTGGCTACGAGGAACTTTCATCTTGTGTTGATTTTAGCGGCCTCATGTGGACAAAATACAGCTGTTGCATAGCAACTAGGTAATGTATCTATGTGTGGCTATGTAAGATAAATAATGGTAATATGACGCTGGTGAAGCAAAGTAAACTTTGTTTTAGTAGTGTTCATACACCTAAGTTACATGTATTTGTTTGTATGTGGCAGGTGAAAACTGACTGAATATGGCCACTGGTGAACAAGCAAGTTTTTACCCAATACCAAAGCGCCCACGGGTGGAGTGCATTATCCACTGTTCTGATGATACAGATAAGCTGGTTTCACTACAAAGTGTCGACTCATGGAGAACTCTGCTCAGGGCAGCTCAGATACGAAATCATGCACCAGTTTTGAAACTGGCAAAAGACATTCCTGAGGGACAGATTCCAGCAATCTACTACCACAGAAAGTGTCGCAGTATCTTCACTATGAAGCAAATTCTTGATGGCCTCCTTGCAAAAGAAAAGAAAAGTTGTGTCTCTGCTGAAGAGAAACAATCTAAGAGAGTAGCTCGACATGCTCCAAGTACATCTAGGACTTATGATGCTGAGTGCATATTTTGTCAGAAAAATAGCAAATGTTCCAAGAGACAGAATACGAGAGAAGTACTGGTGCAGTGTCGAGAACTGCGAGCTGATGCAAAGATCAGGAGTGCAGCCACAAAGAAAAGGGACAGCAGAATCCTTGCCATTGTGAGTAGAGACCGTGTAGCAGTTGAAGGGCACTACCACAGGTCCTGCTATAGACTTTACACCAAAGAAGAGGTTTCCAAAGGAGAGGTTGCCAGCAATGAAGATGATGATGCTGCAGCCCAGTATGAAGCTACTGTGAATAAGGCATACAATGAGCTGTTCCTCTTCATCAGGATGGAGCTTTTTGGCAATCCTCAAGTGATGACAATGACTGATCTCTCTTCTGGACTGGTAGCTTCAATGAACTCCCAAGGCATTGCCCAAGTCAAGGAATCAACCAAGAAGCACATAAGGCGAAACCTAGAGAGTGAGTTTGCTGGAGCCTTGCAGATATTCCCTGATGAGAAAGGAAAATTCCTCCTCTATCCCGATAACTTGTCCATGAGGGAACTTGCCAAAGAAAATCAGTCTCTCAAAAGGGAGCTGCAGACCCTGAAAAGTGTCAGTGCACAAGATGTTATAGCCAAAGCAGCCATCAAATTGAGAGCAGACATTAAAAGTCAAGATGTTCCTCAAACCTGGCCGCCTGAAGTCAAACCAGAAGCAGAATGTCCTACCATTCCAGAGTCGCTCATTATCTTCCTGTACTCTCTACTCACAGGCTCAAATGATCCTGATCATGCATCCCAGAGAGTGCAGTGCCTTCTGCAGTCATTTGGCCATGACATAGTATATGCAGTGACATGTGGAAATACCAAGCCTTCCAAGCACATTGTTCTGCCATTCAGTGTCAAATCGTTGACAGGAAATGTAGAGTTGATAAACATCCTCAACCGACTTGGTCACAGTGTGTCCTATTCACAGATGGAAGAGATCAACACTGCCCTGTGTCTCCAGAAACTCTCATCATCAGGGAGTGGCATTGCCCTTCCAGCTAACATCCATCCTGGCATATTCACAACTTTAGCCTGGGACAATATCGACCGTCTTGAAGAAACTGTCAGTGGTGAGGGAACATCTCACAGAGTCAATGGGATTGCTGTGCAAGCAAAACCAGTCAACCCACTTCCTGTCCAACCCATGCCCACTGTTCCCAAAACAAAGAAGAGAAGCATTGATGGACCCCCACCAATGTTACCAACTTACAATGCTGGACAACGGGTAGGGCCACCACAAAGCAAAAAGTCAGATGCCGATACTGCAGCCAATACTAAGCTTGCCAGAGAGAAAAACCTTCTTTGGGTCCTAGCACGCATGTCACAACAAGAAGAACAGTCAGTCAGCAGCTGGACAGGCTTCAACATCCTGACTCGAGGAGAGATGACGGTCATCCCCGACAATATAGGCTATCTGCCTACCATCAATGCTCCAGCGACACAAATGTCTACTGTCAACGAGGTGCTTAACCAGTCACTGAGCATCATGCAGTGCTTAGGCCTGAGGAAGATTGTCTGTGTCTTTGACCAAGCCCTGTATGCGAAGGCTGTCGAGATCACATGGAAACACCATGACAAGTTCCATGATATCATCGTTAGGCTTGGGGTATTCCACACCATCTGCACACTGCTGGCAATAATAGGAAAGCGTTTCCAAGATGCTGGACTCAAAGACCTCTGCATTGAGTCTGGCATGATTGCAGAAGGCTCAATTGCTGGTGTTATGGATGGCCGCAAGTACAACAGGGCAGTGCGACTACACAAGCTCCTGTATGAGGCTCTCATGCGACTGACCTTGAATGGTTTCCTGTCCTGGTTGGAAGAAACTCACAGGAATGACATGGTTCACCTGAATGAGACACTGAAGACCATTGACAGCCTTGGGAAAGAAGTCTCACAACATGCTTTGAAGGAGGTCCTCGAGAACAGCTCTTGTACACGCATCATGGATCTATTTGAAGTCTACCGTGAGTTCCTTAGAGGTGGAAATGGCAGCCTCTCGAACTTCTGGATGTCCTATTTGGACATGGTTGAAATCTTGTTGGGGCTCATCCGAACATCCAGAGAAGGAGACTGGATGCTACACTTGGCTAGCATTCGAGCAATGATCCCATGGTGCTTTGCTTATGACAGGATGAATTATGCACGCTACCTCCCCTACTACTACGCCCAGATGTCTGAGCTGCCCATCACACACCCAGATGTGTACACAGAATTCATGGAAGGAGGCTTCTCAGTCCAACTGGGCTCCACCAATCCCTTTGGCCGAATCCCTGTTGACCACGCTATAGAAGAAACGGTGAACAAAGACACCCAAACAGCTGGAGGGACAAAGGGATTCAGCTTGAAGCCAGGAGCTGTGACCAAATATTATCTCACAGCTGAGTATAGAAGCATGTACCTCAGACAGCTGAGAGACCTGACAGGTCAAGGCAGGTGCAAATGGTCTCATCCAGATCTACAGAGTCCAAGGATCAAGAGAGATGAAGCAGATGTCCAGTCTCTCATGGACCTTATGGAGAATAACTGGCTCAATCCTATGTCCCCTGATGAGATTGATTTGGTTAGCCTCTCCACTGGCAACATGGCTCCACCTGATGTGACCATAGATCTCTTGAGAGCTCTTGAGAAAGGAGAAGAGGCCTACCAAGCATTCCAGCAAACAAGGTTAGATGCAGACCCACCACCTGTGAAATTCCACGACAAGATGACCAAGCAAAGTCTGAAAACATTCTCCAATGTCAGCACAAAACAAGCTCATGGAAAGAAAGCACAGGATGTGGTTCTGAAGGCAGATAGAAACCTTTTCAGTCACATGATCCTGGTGGCTGAAAGCAGGAAGGTGAATCTGAAGGATGTCCTTGCCTACCCATTGGGCCCACTACCATGGGCACTGGCAAATGCTGATGGGTCCTTACGAAAAACAAACAAGGCTGCACTTGCCAGAGAGCTTGAAAAGAATGTATCTCCTGCAGAAGACATCCCAATCCCATCTACTTCCATCATTGATGGGATGAGCCTGGTCCAAAAAATGAATGGCAACAACAAAACCTTTGCACAGGTGGCAGAGTCAGCCTTGACCCAGGTCCTCCATGAGGGAGCACAGAGTGGGAGGATTGATGTTGTTTTTGATGTCTATCACCAGACTTCGATCAAAGATGCTGAACGACTGAACCGGGGTGGAGACATCACTCTCCAGTACAAGAATCTTGCAGGGGGACACCACGTCCAGCAGTGGAGAAAATTTCTGTGCAGTTCCTCCAACAAGACCAGTCTCATCAAGTTTCTGGTGGAAGAGTGAAACTCCCACGATACAGAGCTATGCTGCATGGCAAGGTGTTGTACATGACCTGTGAGGAAACCTGCTACAAGTTGACAGAAGATGGGTGTGAGGAAGCAGCAGAACTGCACTCCACACATGAAGAAGCTGACACCCGTCTGCTCCTGCATGCATTGCATGCAGCAAATGCGGGCTCGAAGTCAGTTATCATCACAGCTGAGGACACTGATGTCATGGTGCTTTGTCTTGGCTTCCAGAAGGACATCACCTGTCCCATCTACCAGAAGTGTGGGACTCAGAACCGTACACGGTTTGTCGACATCACCAAACTGGCAAGTTCACTTGGAGACAGCATCTGTGACAGCCTAATTGGCTTACATGCCTTCACAGGCTGCGACACTGTCAGTGCATTTGCTGGTCGAGGGAAGCTGAATGCCCTGAAGATAGTGAGAAAGCACACTTCCTGCCAAGAGACTTTTAGTCAACTGGGACAGACATGGAATGTGAGTGATGAGCTGTTCCAGAAAATTGAGTAGTTCACCTGTCGGATGTATGTTGCTAATAGCAGCACTGCTGAGGTGAACAAACTGCGTTACCAGCTCTTCTGCACCAAAAGGGGAGAGGTTGAGTCCAGCCAGCTGCCACCATGTAGAGACTGTCTCTTTATGCATGTTCAACGAGCCAACTATCAGGCAGCAATATGGAAGTGCTGTCTGCAGGCTAACCCTGTGGTGCCAAGCCCTACTGAGTATGGATGGACAGACGATGAAGGCAAGCTGGCCATTTACTGGATGCGCTCCCCACCTGCACCAGATGTGGTCTTGGAAATGCTAACATGCAAGTGTGTGCATTCATGCAAAATGCCAAGCTGCATGTGCCTGTCAAATGGACTTCCATGCACAGACATGTGCAGGTTACAGACCTGCAGTAACCAAAAACAGCAGGATGGTCCAGAACTGGACTTTGAACTTGGGGAGTCAGATGATGAGAGAAACGAGCAGTTTGATGAATGACAGTGTGATGATTCTGATGGTATTACTGTGGTAGTAGTCTATTGATGCACAGGATGTTGATTCTGGACTTGGTTACCCAGAGCTTGATAACAATAATGTAACCATATTCACATATACCCATTACCCTACCCATTACCATTACATATACCCACTAATGATATGGGATTACATGTATCATTGACTAAGTATATGTAAATGTCAATGTTGTTTAAAATATTAAAATAGATCATTACCTCACTATGGTATTCCTTTTTATCATGTATTTTGATTTTGTATTTAAACAAATGTATAGAGACCAGTTTGTGACCTAACTGGCTTTGGTCTAGTTCTCATTTAAGGCTCACAATCACCTCACACAATGAAATAGTATGGGTATATTATACATTTTCTGAATCTTTACAGTCCTGTGAGTATTCCAGTTTTTGTGTTTTGTGTCCCTGATATTCCTAGATGCCACAGGGCTAAAAGAAAGTATATAGTTTAGGCGAAAATTGCAGAAAGATGTGTGTTATTGACGGGTTGAAGAGCTCAAGTGACCTCTATATTTGTGAGAAATATCCACAACAGGGCTTGAATGAAAGCTAAGAAGGTCCCCTTTAAAATGATACCAAAGACAATATTATAGAACATTGAAAAATGTCCTGACCATGAGGCTAAACCAGGATATGCACCAGCGTCTAAAATGCAATTTAGTTTAGCGGGTGGTTAACTTCATGAGCTGATAACTGTGATACAGCTGCCACTCAGGAATGGTTATCATACCAAAATATCATCTACAGACATGGATCCTTTCAAAAATTATAAGTAAGTTTTGCCACCTTGAGTGTACCGAAATATCGTCTGGCCCATGGACTACTGGGTGCATATCTTCGAGACGTGCCCTAGGGTTACTAGTGGTGGGATTGTAAGCTAACTGTAGCTTACATCGCATGCATACGACTTTATCTCGAGGTTCCGTAACTTTTCCGTTTTCCGACCAACATCCGAAATATTTCCAAACGGGGCCTTTCAGATTGTTCCCCTCTCTCTCCGCGGCCGAGTCGGCTTGTCAACTCTGCCAGCTTTACCACGCGGTTGTTGTGGAATTACTCACTCATTTCAGCTTGATCTACATTTTTCATTTTCGACCAATGAAAGCGCCTCCTCGCGAGAGGCGGACAGCCGCGGTAGCGCCGTTTTGTTTTTCACAAACGAATATTAATTTTCACACTCAAATGTCTTTTTTTTACGATTTGGTTATATTGTAGCGAATTCGGGGGGCAACGCAACCACAGGAACTGCCGCGGCCGGGAGGCGAACCCGTGTCGCCCGCACCGCAGGAGACGTCGCTAACCGCTCGACTTAAAGAGTCAGACCCGTTCGTCAAAGACCAACGTGTCTACTTATCCATGCACGCTACACTCTCCCCCTCCCCTTCCCTTCCGGAAGCACGTCCCTGCGCTTCAGCCTATCAGCTCCCTCACGCCTCTGGGCGCACGCGCTTCCGATGACCTCACGGTCTTACCAGCCCACTTCTGACACCAATGTAGCGAATTCGGGGGGCAACCCGAGATACCGTCGCCACAGCCGGGACGCGAACCCGTATCTCCTGCACCGCAAGCGACAACGTTAACCAGTGGACTAAAGGGTCCGACCCGTTAGTCAAGGACCAATGTGTCTACTTATCCATGCACGCTACAATATATTTGAATTTGGCATAGTCACTTACAGCCCCAGCTCCCACAGCTAGATTCTTCCAGCATTCCAATGCAAGCTAGATCAGACACCAGAAATGCTGCCTGACTGAAAAATAAATAAACGTACCGTCTCCCCAAACCTGCTTCAGCAAACCCACCGCACAGCCCCCCTTTCACATTCTGACTGGACTGGACTGGACTTGCCTGACAGAATACCGAGTAACTCCTCATGGACCTCCCTCCCTGTTTTCCTCCAGGAAATATTACACAAATTCGTCCATTTCATCCAGTGATCAAATAGACGCCCTCTCTCACTTAGGTATCAGGACGCAGGGTCAAATGACTGATGATAATTTGAGGGCAGGGACCAGTAACAAGAGACGAAGCCATTTTAGAGCGTTCATTCCCAATTGTAGCTTGAACTACTTAATCTAAACTGCGAATGTGGATTTTAAAATGGTTCTGTATGTCTTCAGGTGTTGAATTTGACATCAAATAGTCAAATTGCTATTTCAATTCAAACAAATGTACAACCATAAAGACTTGAGTTACATGGTTCTCTAACAGTGGTGCTGCTTTTCTGGTGGAAAAAAAGTCATACCAGAGGTTATCAACCTAAACATAAATATTACATAATGTGCAGCTGCTCTATAGATAGAGATGTCTGACTCAGTAACTGTCTTCCAATACCCCTTTCTTCCACTCTGACATAAAAGAAGATGAATGGTCTACAACTGCAAAACAATATTTGCTTGTAGGCTTAAAGCTAAAACCAAATTTGGCCCATGTCCCTTTACTTGACACGAATAATCTACTGATCACAAAGGGAAATTACAATTTGAAATGCACGCGCGCACACACGCACACACACACACACACACGCACACACACACACACGCACACACACACTTGACAGCTGATGGTTGCTTATGGCATGAAAAAGGCTTGTACTGTCTCATAAAGAATTCATTTGACTCACTGGATATACACATACACAAAAACATACACACACATATATATATATATATATATATATATATATATATATATATATATATATATATATATATCATAATTGGTTTTCTGCCTTCCACCAGTCATCCATCAACATAAGATTAGGAAACACATATTACATGGCAAGATTCATCATACGACCCCGATTTCCTGTGTCTGAACGAGTCAGGGACAGAGTTATCATAAGTGGTTAATAATAATTAATAAAGATTGCCTTTGCAGGTGGAGAACCTCAATTCTACTTGCAGATTAACTCTGTCTAGGACACATTGGCACACAATTTCCCTGTGTAGTATGCCAAGCCTGGCAGCAGCACAGATTTCAAGGAAAAAATAAAAAACAAGGATGATTGAGTCAGGGAGTAACAACAACAGAAGATTGCAAATTGATGTCTCGATTAATCTTGCAGTTTAAAAAAATTGTGAAAAAAATCAATTACAGAAAAGGCATGGACCCTACACAATGATAAAGGAAATTTCCAATTTTTGTTTTTTTTTTCAACCCGGGTCTTATTTTGGAGTATTTTTCATCATTGCTGTTGATAGTATTTTACATACCTGCCTTATCGTGAGGTTTTTGGAGACGAGCCCAGACAGGCACTGTGCTTCACAATGGTGCCAGGTTTCAATTTACCCAAGACAAGTCCAGTTTACCTAAATCTCTTATTTGCAAGTGAAAATGAAGTTTACATTTTAAATTAGTTGAAATTAAAAGTAAAATAATCTCATTAAATACCCGCGCTACAACTTGCAGACTTGCACAGCCTGCAGATTCAGCTGGACACTTCATGTTCCCCAGACATTTTGTATATATCTTTCCTAATCGTGTTGATACGTCTTTATTAACTAAAGGTTTACCTAAACAATACACTATTTATTGCTTGGATGACAACAACTCTAAATGTTACAAGTTATTTGTTTTGGATTCCCCCCCCCTTTTTCTCCCCTATTGCATCCGGCCAATTACCCCACTCTTCCAAGCCATCCCGGTCGCTGCTCCAACCCCTCTGCCGACCCGGGGAGGGCTGCAGACTACCACATGTCTCCTCCGATACATGTGGAGATACACGTAGCACGTGGGAGGATCACACTATCACCCCCCAGTTCCCCCTCCCCCCTGAACAGGCGCCCCGACCGACCAGAAGAAGCGCTAGTGCAGTGACCTGGACACATACCCACATCTGGCTTCCCACCCGCAGACACGGCCAACTGTGTCTGTAGGGACGCCTAACCAAGCCGGAGGTAACGTGGGGATTTGAACTGGTGATCCCCATGTTGGTAGGCAGCAGAATAGACCGCTACGCTACCCGGATGCCCCTATATGTTTCTTTTTAATATTAAGTCAGTTAAAGGAAGTTTTGTTCCAAAAAGGGGGGGGGGGATAACAACTAGCACTCAACCAATAAATTGTTTAATATCTTCAAATGTCTCAAGTATGTTCAGAATTATGGTACTTTTTGCAGGGGGGGGTCCATTTTTTGTGTTTTTGAGGTTTTTATATCATTCTGTGGGTTCCTAGTAGTCTTTCCTATGTATTCAAATCCGAAAATTCCCATTTTGGTCATAAGTATGTAGGCTTTAGCATCAAAATGCTATTTTCCCAAGCAGCTTCTAAAAACTTTATCCCATGAGACCTGACATGGGTTTCTGCACTTTCTTTTAACACTTTGGTCACTCTACACTGTCAGCGAACTGCATGGGTGTGTGTGGTTGTGTGGCGGGGGGGTGGGGGGGGGCATCAGGGCCAACTCGCCTCCCTGCTTTTTGCTAATGGCTGAGTGGGCGTTTCCATTTGAACAACCTGGCAAAGAACAAAGATTGTGTTGCCCTTTAAAAGGATAATGGGTCCCACAGGTTGACAAAATGATAATAGACAACGCTCACAGGAAGACTCTCTTTAAATCAGAGATAAAAATATTGACACCACTTGAACATTTAATATATATATACACACACACACACACACACACATAAATCAAAACTCAAAGGAAATTCCTAAATGTTTTATCACTACGGTGAACACCATAATAGGCCCTTCAGTTATTGACTGAGAGCCAACATTTTTCCATTTCTTAAATTTGTTTAAAATATCTTAAAAATACTGCTTGGATCAGCATTCATACCCTATGTTTATTTTTCATCATATCTTTTTTTTTTTTTTTTTTAAATAATCATTGCATTGACTTTCAATTTTCCAAGCTGCTTATCCTAATTAGGGTCATGGGGTCATGGACAGGTCGCCAGTCCATCGCAGGGCAGATGCACAGACACACATATCATGCACACCCAGGGGCAATTTAGTATTTCGATCAACCTGACTCCACACAGATAGGACCCTGGCCGGCTGGCCAGGAATCGAACCCAGAACCTTCTTCCTGTGAGACGACAGCGCTAATCACTGCACCACCGTGCCGTACTTTCAACTTGTATATATTAAATACATGCAACGTACCAAGTCAAATTCCTCATATGCAAACATATGTAGCCATTAAAACCGATTCTATCTCTGTTAGTTACATTATTTGTGGTGTAGTTGTTTGATCCAGTTGGGTGAGTGTTGGTGGATCATCCTCAGTATGACAAAAAATTGAAAATAAAAAGCAAATTAATTGTGAATTTTCTAAAATTTCCCAACTTAGGGACAATTCATATATTACCATCTGAAAATATAACAGTGACATTAAGACATGGCTTTTTGTCAGTGTTGTAGACAGTGTTATAAGTGCTCTAAGGCAGCAGTCCCCAACCACCGGGCCATGGACTGACACCAGGCCATGAGGAAACAATATTATTCAGCAAAAAAAAAAAAAGGAATCAATCAATTAGTTGCATTTTATATAGTGCTTTTCTAGTTGTAACAGCCACTCAAATAATAATGAACATATGACATTATAGGCAATTTGTGCGGTATTACATTGAACCTGAACCTGTCTGCTTTTCCTGTACAACAGAGGAGCACTCGAATGAATAATCAAAAAAGTTTCATTGACAATAATACAACTGAAACTTTTAAGAAAACTGTAAATGAGTTATCGCTGTTCATGGCATCACAAACTGAGGATCTTGTGAACAACTTCAACTCAAAAATATGAAATGTCTTTGACAACATTGCACCTGTTAAATGTGAAAACAGAAAAACAAAACGCCCCCTGGAGAAATGGAGTGGCTGTTAGGCAGCTTAAGAGAGTGTCGCCAGGCAGAACAACAGTGGAGAAAGACTATACTTCAGGTTCAGCATGAAATTTACAAAGAGAGACTGAACAAGTACAGCAAAGAAATTAAACAGGCCAGATAGTATTTTTCTCTAAAATCAATAATGAAAATGTTAACAATAGTAAAGTACTTTTCTCTACTATTGATTGACTTATTAATCCACCATCTCCAAACCCATCAGAGATGTTGTCCACTGAAAAACATGAGCAACTCGCTACATTCGTCAAAAACAAACTATTGCTATTAGACAGAACATTAGTGCCTCATGATCCAGCCATGAACCTACCCTACAGTTCTCCAGAAATATCACTGGCGCCATGTCTCACTTTGACCCTCTAATACCATAAAAGCCTAGACAATATTGTTGGTCAGCTCAGGTCCTCCACCTGCTGCTTGGATCCTCTCCCTACAACATTTTTTAAAAATGTTTTTAATTGCTTAGCACATGATGTTTTAGAAATGATTAACGGCTCTCTTCAAACAGGTATATTTCCTGCAGTACTTAAAACCAGGGGTCATCAACCTGTCGGTACACAGACAAACATGTCCATGGCAAGACGTGTCTCTGTCCGTGGCAGAAAAAAAAAAGTTGAGGAAAAAAAGTGTATTTTTCTCCCATGATAATATAAATTATCAATATTTAGACAAGAAAATGATTGCAATCTACTGTTTTCTGAGACTAATAAATTAATTTGGCCACAGTGCAACAGTAACATAGGTTACATCACGTTAACAGTCGGGATGACATGTGCATTAATATTGTAACGAATTGAGGGGGCAGCCGGGAACCACCACAGCCAGGATGCAAACCCGGATCTCCCACAACACGGGTACCTACGTTAACAAGTCGACTAAAGGGTCCGACCCATTAGTCAAGGGCTAGCGAGTCTATTTATCCGTGATCGTTACAATATGTAAAACTCCTGCAATTGCGCGCATTATCCCACTGTGAGTCAGGTCGCTAACTAGATAGATAGATAGCCTAACGTTACAGCCCCCGAAAATGACCAAACATGCTTTTAATCTTTTGTAGGAAAAAGACTTATGTTTTTTTTTTTTCTGAGAGATGATGGGTTGATGAAGTGTATGAGATGTGGTCAGACAATGAAACAGCTAAAGTCAACAGCAGCGAGGGACCACGGTGAGAAATGGTGCAAGAAACGAACAAAAACGGATTCTGTTGAGAAGGAGTGGTTTGCTAGCCAGGCAAAAGAGGACAGGACGGGGCAAATTAAGCTGATGACTAGCTTCGTCAGTCAAAAGAAAGTTGAACTTGAAAATGACCTCACTTTAGCTTTCAGACTTGCCAAACCATTTACAGCAGGTGACACTTTCAAAGAAACTGCAAAGAAAGTTCACCCGAAATCGTCTGCGTTCAGCAGGGTCCACAGCAGTGCTAGCACTGTAGCCAGAAACACAGAGAAAATAGAGAAGTTAGCAGCTGCCAGCCTAACTAGCCTATGTGAAGCCTCTTTCATGCATGTAACGTGCTATGAAAGCACCGACTGTACTGATAAAACCCAGTTATTGATTTTCCAAAGATCTGTGGATATCAAGGCAAAAGAAATCAAGACTGAGTTTTTGAGCCTACTCAAAATCACAAAGAAATAGTGCTGACAACATTTCTAATGCCATCATTGAGTATTTCAATCGTGAGAACTAGCCAACCAAAAAGCTAGTCGGTTTTACATTGGATGGTGCCACTGTGATGCTCGGACACAACCAACAGGGAGAGGGCAATGTCGCAGATAAGTTAAAGTAGCAATTTGGAGAGTCGTTTGTGCAGCACTGCATGACACACAGACAGGCGCTAATGTCGATGCAGAAAAACAAATACAAGTCTTTGTAGAGGACACTATAAAAGCTACATTGTCACATTTTAGTGGCCCAGTGAGAAAGAATGACTTCTCCCACATCTGTGCTTTAAATGATGAAGAATACAGCCACCTGGTCACTTACAAAAAAATTCGGTGGCTGAGCCTTGCAGCCTGTGTTGAGCGCTTTGTGGAACTTTGAGCCAGCCTCGTACAATATTTTGAGAGCATTGCAAATGGAAGCGAGGGTTCTGTTCACTGTCAAGAAAGTTGCGGTACACTGGGTGACATGCTTCAGAATCCCAAATTCATTCTGTACTTACTGTTTCTTAACTGGGTTTTGCCACTGCTGGCTAGAATGAACGAGCCACTACAGAAGGAAAACGTGCATGTAATTCTGAACCCATTACTGTTTAACAGAAACGACGACGCCTCGTTTATTGATCCAAGAGACTTGAAAATTCCAAATGCAAGTTGGAACGAATTCACTGACGAACACAAATGTGAACACCATCTCTCAGATTCAGAGATACTGAACTTCAACATCACGTTTGTCAACTACTCGAAGAGGCTACAAAGTGCCTTCCAGACGAGATTCCCAGAAAGAGAATTGGTCAAACAAATGCTCTTTCTTAATTCCCTGAACCCCAAACCAACAGATAGTGATATGGCAAACATCACGCAGAGGTTCACAAAACATGTATGTGTCTGTTCTGAAACTGCAGTTACAGTACCTCATCCTTTGCGAAGATGATGGCATAAAGACATTATTCATGTCTGACCGATGCAACAGCGACATTGTCAAATTCTGGTGCCATCTATCTGTTTGAGAACAGCAAGGAGTACAGTGAAGTGAGCAAACTTGCAATACTCCTGCTCACATTAAGCCAGACACCTGCAGCTGTGAACGAGGTTTCAGTCATATGAACACTATTAAATCTCAAACACGAAATAGACTTGGAGCATGCCGCATTGATGCCTGTCTTAGGATTGCCAGCTGCCCATATACAACGGCTGACTTTCCAGTCTCCAAGTCGCAACAAGGTAGGGCACTGTTTTTTAATGTTAGAAATACTATCATTTTAAAATCATGTAGCATATTAAAATATGTACTATGGCACATTGTGAGGTCTAGCATGCAATTATGTGTTTCTGGTAAGATTTGACCATTTCAAATTTTATATATCCGTGGTAAAAAATTTAATTTTGACCAAAAAGTCTATCACAAGCCAACACGGTGATGACCCCTGCTTAAGACAGCTATCAATAAACCACTTCTGAAGAAGAGCAACCTTGATGCGACAGCTACTGCCAACTACAGGCCCATCTCTAATTTACCATTCCTCAGCAAAATACTCGAAAAAACAGTTTATTCTCAAGTTAATAACTATTGAATATCAATCAGGTTTTCGATCTCACTATAGCACAGAAACAGCACTTATCAAAGTTGTGAATGATCTGCTTATGAACACAGATTCTAAAAAATTGTCTGTTCTTGTGCTCCTGGATCTCAGTGCCGCCTTCGACAATGTTGATCATGATATTTTGCTAGAGAGATTAGAAAAATGGGTCAGCCTCTCTGGCCCGGTTCTCAACTGGTTTAGAACATACCTACAGGACAGGCAGTTCTTTGTGCCTATTGGAGACTTTTCCTTGAACAAAGTGGGTATAATGTGTGGGGTACCCCAAGGTTCGATTCTTGGACCATTACTATTCAATCTCTATATGCCCCCACTCCCACGTTATACAAAAACACAAAATAAATTACCATAATTATGTAGATGATTCACAAATGTGCATATCCCTATCTCCTGATGACCTAGATCCTATACATTCCCTAACTCAGTGTACTGATGATATATTAATCTATGGATGTCAGAGAACTTTATACAATTGATCAAAGACAAAACAGAAATACTTGTTTTTGGTGCAGACTCAGAGACAGAGCAGCTCATCTCAGCTCTCTGTCTCTGGAGTGCAAAAGCGAAGCTAGAAATCTCGATGACATAGACAGTGATCTAAATTTTAAGAGCTACATCAATCATCTCACAAGATCAGTCTTCTACCATCTTAAAAACATTTCAAAACTAAGGGGCTTTCTATCAAAATCAGACAGTGAGAAATTAATCCATGCATTTACAACAAGTAGACTAGACTACTGCAATGGACTATTCACCAGCCTCACAAAATCAGCTGTGTGCCAACTACAGTTAATTCAAAATGTGGCAGCACGCATTCTCCCCAGAACTAAAAAGTATGAACACATTTCACCTGTTCTTAGATCTCTGCATTGGCTCCCCGTCAAAACTAGAATCGATTTTAAAATTCTGTTAATTGTATACAAAGCGCTAAATGGCCTTGCACCTCACTATATAAAAGACATGCTAATTACTTAAAAACCAACAAGAACTCTCAGGTCGAATGGCAGGGGTCTTTTAACCACTTCTCGTGCTAGGTCTAGAGCAGGAGAAGCTGAAGCTGCATTTTATATTTAAACCCCAAGTAGATGGAACGCCCTGCCTGAGGACCTGGGAGAGGCCCCCCACACTGGACATATTTAAAAGCAGGTTAAAAAGCTTACTTTTCAAAACAGCCTACAGCTAAGTTCTTGGTGTGTGTTTCATCCGTTTGTGTGTGTGTCTGTGTGTGTATGTGTTTATGTGTGTGTGTGTGTGTGTGTGTGTGAGAGTGTGTTTTGTATATTTCGCTAGTTTTATATATTCTGCTCTGATTGTTGTTACTTTTAATTAATCAGTTTTTATGGCACTTCGATTTATTTTACTAACTCAGTTTTAAACTTGTCTGTAATTTTATAAAATTTGTGCATACTTTTATTTATCTTACTTTATGCTTTTATTTTTTTTATCTTTTGCCTGTAAAGCACTTTGAATGACCTCTGCGATGATAAGGTGCTATACAAATAAACTTGCCTTGGCACGGTCTGTCATTTTCTGTCATGCCCACAAGAGGATGAGGATACTGATGTTGAATTTGAGTAATGCTATGCACACAAGGTCAACAGTCGGTCATCACCCACTTACCTACTCAATGTGCGTATTGAAACTAGCTAGCTACCATGAGTAAAAAACAAACGTCGCTCGAGTTTCTTCGGAAGAGGTAGGGGAAATAAAAGGTCTGATGGTGATAATAATGCAGAGACAGTAGAGGCAAAGAATGCAAAAAACAAAGGAAATACGACAAGTCATACCCAAAATATGGCGTTGTTAAGACCGATGACTCACATGTCATGACCGTCTTGTTGCAGGGAAACAAGCCCAGGGTCCCACTGATTCAGCGATATTGGTGAGTTGCAATGTTTTTAATATGTTCATGTGAGGGAAATGCGTTGTGTGTTTCATATCCAAACATTGCTTGAATGTTATGATGCTACTGACTTACAAACCTATCCTAGTATATTCCGGTCAGGATTAACACCCCTCCGGTCATACGGTCTGCAAGAATATTGTCAATAATAAACTGGTCCGCTGTGCAAAAAAGGTTGAGGACCTCTGCTCTAAGGTTCTACATTGTCAGGTGGAAAAAAAAAAATCAGCAGGAACCACAGGAAAAAAAAAACAAGAGCCAGACAGGAGTACTCACCAATCAATGGAGACGTCTTGGGGCAGTAGGGCATGTCGTCTCCCCTGCTATGGGCCTTGGCCACTAGTGAGAGGTTGGCATACACATCACTCCCACTGGTGACTCCACCTGCTGTGTGGTTACGGGGCATCGGGCTGGTGCCATCAGGCTTGCGGAAGATGCGGATGAAGTAGCTGACCCTCTTCTGGTAGCCCTCACGGGAGAGTAGTGCCATAACCACAAGCTGGACGCCGAGGAACATGAAAAGGTAGCGCCATTTGGACTGGATACTTAGCATGGCGACGGTTCTGCGTCGTTATGGCAACGAGGGAGGTGGGAGATGGAGTGGAAATACCCAACAGTCTCTGATATGGCTTTGGGATATGCGAGATGTTCCAGGTGCATAAAAGTAAATAATTTTTAAAAATCAGATGGGTGGTGATTGTCAGTGAGATTTTCTACGGAGCTGATTGTCAGAACAGTAAACACCAGCACGCAATGTCAAACAGTACAACATAACACCCCTCGATATGGCAACAGGTTGTAAAAGTAGAGGTTGGTGTACGGGACCTTAAGTGCAATATTCTCAGGCGATATGTTGGAATGTGTTTAATTAGGGACTCCTAACAGAAGAAAAAGGTTTTACAAAGGCACTTTTGGTAGGCTGTAAAAATCAACAAACCAGCAGGAAAAAAAATATCCCAACCACAGATCCAGAAAATCCAACGCAGCGTTGTTTACCTTTGTCCAACACACTGCGCTCCTGGCAGCAGGTCATGATATAGTGTGCTGTCGGTCCTCTTGCTGGCTGGCATGCGGTGATAAAGCCAGATCCACATCATGTCGCATCCGCCTCGCAAGATTCCAAGAGTTGCCAGGCACAGCTCATTCTCCACCACTCAAATAAACCACAGCCTCAGTGTCCATCGCCCACAATGTGCCACGAACACTCACTCTTTAGCTCTCTCTCTCTGTTCTTTTATGCTGCCTTCTGTTCTCTCCTCAGGGAGGCCTGTGTAACAACAACACAAACTACAACAAAAGGGGAGCACATGCAGCTGGATAGATCCTGTCCTTCACAGAGGATTACAGCTTCCTGACTGGCTGAGTGGAGGGACAGCGGGAGTGGACCGCGACCAGCATGGGAGGAGCAGTCTGAGTGCCGAGTGTGTGTGTGACTGTGTATGTGTGCGTAATTATTAGCGTTTGTGGTGGTGGTAGCATGGGTCAGGCAAAGTGAAAAGAAGGAGGTGGAGAGTTTTGACGCCCACTGCTATTGTCCCATGGTGACACAATCCACAGCTAAGAAACACTTTGTGGGACAGAGGGAGAAGAGGGTCCACTAAAGCTGGATGGACAGGATTCTGGAAGACAAAGCACAGTAAGAGAGGGGTTAAACTGACTGACAGGCTTCAGTGTAAGCCGTTAGCAAATTTAATTACACAGCATAAGTTTGCCATGCAAACAGTGAGTAAAGGATACAGGGACATAGGAAAACAGGAAAATGAACAGTGCAGTGAGACAGGCTGACGTCACCAGGCCAAGTGTTCTGCGTCCTACCCCACCCTCACATTTCACACACATTCATGTGTAAAACTTTTGGGGAGGAGCTTGGAAAATTAGATTGCTGAAGTGGCACTTCTCTCGTGGACCGTGGGCAGAACAGGCTCAGGCTCATAGGTCCATTAGTATTGTTTATAAGCCAAGTAAGGGGAACGTATTACTAAAATAAAAAAAATTGCTAACAATTGTCAACAATCTAGCTCAGTTTAGCACAGCAAGTACTAAGAAGTACTAAGAGGTTTAATTGTTTACTTGACAAGAATTTCTATCCTTGCTTATGAAGTGACTTTTCTATTTGTAACTGAACAGGGAAAGCAACAATAGAAAAGGGCTGGATATCTGTAGCTTTAACCCCCCCCCCCCCAAACATATAAGTAATGTTCTGATTAGGGCTATGTTATACTATTAGCAGCATGGTTTCATGCCACGAAAGAGCACTACAGATGCGATGTTTGCTTTGAGAATGCTGATTGAGAAGTATAGAGAAGGCCAGAAGGAGTTATATTGTGTCTTTGTGGATTTAGAGAAAGTATTTGACAGTGTGCCAAGAGAGGGGGTGTGGTATTGTATGAGGAAGTCGGGAGTTGCAGAGAGGTATGTAGGAGTGGTGCAGGATATGTATGAGGGCAATGTGACAATGGCGAGGTGTGCAGTTGGAATGACAGATGGGTTCAAGGTGGAGGTGGGATTACATCAAGGATCGGCTCTGAGCCCTTTCTTGTTTGCAATGGTGATGGACAGGTTGACAGACAAGATCAGGCAGGAGTCTCTGTGGACTATGATGTTTGCTGATGACATTGTGATCTGTAGCAAGAGTAGGATGCAGGTTGAGGAGAGGTGGAGGTATGCACTGGAGAGAAGAGGAATGAAAGTCAGTAGGAGCAAGACGGAATACGTATCCGTGAATGAGAGGGAGGACAGTGGAATGGTGAGGATACAAGGAGTAGAAGTGACGAAGGCGTATGAGTTTAAGTAGTTGGGGTCAACTGTCCAAAGTAACGGGGAGTGCAGAAGAGAGGTGAAGAAGAGAGGGCAGGCAGGGTGGAGTGGGTGGAGAGGGGTGTCAGGAGTGATTTGAGACAGAAGGGTACCAGCAAGAGTTAAAGTGAAGTTTTACAAGACGGTTGTGAGACCAGCTATGTTATATGGTTTGGAGACAGTGACGAAAAGACAGGAGGTGGAGCTGGAGGTGGCAGAGTTGAAGATGCTAAGATTTTTTCTCGGAGTGATGAAGAAGGACAGGATTAGGAACAAGTATATTAGAGGGACAGCTCAGGTTGGATGGTTTGGAGACAAAGCAAGAGAGGCAAGATTGAGATGGCTTGGACATGTGTGGAGGAGAGATGCTGGGTATATTGGGAGAAGGATTCCGGATAATGGAGCTGTCAGGGAAGAGGAAAAGAGGAAGGCCAAAAAGGAGGTTTATGGATGTGGTGAGGGGGGACATGCAGGTGGCAGAGGAAGATGCAGAGGACAGGAAGAAGGAAACGTATGATCCGCTGCGGCGAGCAGCCGAACGTAGGAGTAGCAGTAGTAGTTCTGATTAGGGCTGTAGTCAACCAAATAAATTCTTGGTTGACTGAAATTGTACCTTCTCTTCAAAGAATCGATTAGCTGCAGAAAAACAATCTGCACATTATTATCTCTAGATTAGCTAAATCAGCACACTGAGTGCACTCTACTGGTAGCCTTATTAGCATAAATGAATTAGAAACACAAAAAGCTAGTATTTACATCATATTAAATAATTTTCAATCTAATTATTTTATACTGAAATGATAACAACAGACTGGGAGCCGACCCGCATGGTGTGCACTTGCACATATTCACATCATTTCCAAAAATTAATCAACTGGTGATCCCGACACAATAATTATTAAGGGATATACAAAATAATGTCAAGATAATTGTTTTTGTCTTATTTTATAATAATAATAATAATAAACAGGACCCTCCACAATTGTTCTATGTGATGTCCGACTCCAAACATAGAGCTACATGGGTGTGATCTCAAAAACACAAAATAGCCTATTAACTATAGCTTTTACTATTAAATACAAAAAGGCAAGTCCATTTCAAAAAGAAAAAAAACCTTTATTAAACAAACCAGCTCAAAGTGAGAACAATTCAGGCTACATAAAAATCCTATAACAGAAACGGGCTCAGCTGTTTGGATTTTTAATCATCATTAAGCTCAAAACTGGTGTAAACCCCCATTTTCACAGTTAGTCAGTCCCTCCCGCCACCGAAAATAATGGCTTGATCCTAGAAGGCTACTGATGTAGCTCCTTCCTCCTTATGAAAGTAAAGCAGCTTTCAGACACAACACGATTTGCACTACGCTCGCAGCTGAGTTCAGCGCACATTTTATGATATTATTCATATATACTATATATATATATTTTTTTTTGTTATCTTTTCCTCCATTTTGCCTTGCGTGCCTGGCTGGCTGCCTCATTTCTACTGGCCGCAAGGGTATTGGTCAGCACGCAGTGCCCAAACTTCAACTCGCACAAGCCATTGGAAATAATGGGACCACTGCAGTGGTGCCATTTTCACATTGTGTCTGAAAAGGCCTTTTAATACCAGCGATTGTCTGACCAATGAGAACGTAGTCGGAGGAGAGCATATCGACCAACCAATCGCCCAGGAGACTACAGCCCTGCTTCTGATACCTAATGGCTCTAACGTCATCATCCAGATTGTCTTAAATTACTTAGAGGGCGTTACCGTTTGGTTTTATGAAATTGTAATTGTTGCTCTCATCACTTAAGGAGTGAAACACAGGTCTGTAAGATCTATCTATCTATCTATCTATCTATCTATCTATATCATTAGTGTAGCATCTCAGGAGTAGCCTGCTGAACATTTTTTTTCATTTCTGCCTTGACAGGCACTTGGAGATGTTTACTCGCAATGTATACAACAATACTATTTTGAGAATGATTATTAAATGTTTACAAATTACATAAATTTTCCACAAATGAACATTTAGGGCTGCATGGGTGACACAATTTTTTTTAATTTAATTTTATTTTAAGGGACCATGTACAGTGTTAAACATAAATGTTACCATTTGATGTACTGTACCAGAGTTAGCTTACAGCTAATTTTCAACCGCAGTCCCTTTGGCAGGTCACAGTTAAAACATACAACAACACAAGAACAAAAAATACGAAGCAAAAAAAAACCCCACAGGATACATGATTAAAAAGTTACACAAAGTAGCATGTCATACAGACCCACAATGTCAACTAGGAATGACGAATGTATGCTGGTCAAATTAAAAGCAAGAGTATTTGCATACATGACAAGACCACGAGATGAAATGCAGTCAAGTTACAGAGTTAAGTAGCTTTTAGCAGACTTTTCAATTTAGTTTTAAAAGTACTGATGGAAGTGCAGCTCTTCACTGAGTTGTGGCTTTCACAGAGAATGCTGACTGCCTGAATGCAGTGCGATGAAATGGTGCAGTATCTCTTATGGAGGATATTCTGGAGGCTTTTATAGAGTTCACTGAACAAAAATAAACAAATTCACATAATGGAGGAGGGGCCAAACCATTTAACATTTTATAAACAAGGCACAAATCTGAATATGATCTAAAATTCTCGAAGCTCAGTAAATTATATTTCTTCAGTATCCTACAGTGATACTGCATCGTCTTTTTAATTCAGAGTTTTTAAGGTTTGTTTATATAAAGACTCTAGTAGTTTTTCTGGCTGTTTCTCCAGCCTGCCTGCTCTATGTAATGCAATAAATAAGACATATAGGAAAGCATCATAGCATGCATAAGTATCTTGGTCGCATCCAGAGAGACAGTTTCTAATGTGTCTAAAGTTTGCCAAGTTGTACTTTAAGGTTTTTACCATTTTTTTAACATGTTTCTTAAAATTAGAATTTAGATCCAATATCACACTAACATTTAACATGAGTGACTATGTCAATCATTTCACCTTTGATGAGATATCAAAGTTAGGGGGTTGTACCATGGTTTTAGAAAAAAGATACCTTTTGTCTTGTCAACATTCATATGATCGATTAAGCCACTGTGATCCTTTCCCACCCATTTGTTAGCCTGGCATTTGTTTGCAAGTCCCTAATGTTGGCAGTCTAGTCACGCCCCTGTCATCTGTCAAGTGTTGTATCAACATGGGTTTCAAATATTGTCATATCGTGATACGCAATTCGTTTTCACATAAATGATAAGAATCAATTAGCTAAAATTTTTCACAAAATTATATTTGAAATATCTGAGGGAATATTATTTGAAAACTAGTTTGGGTTTGGATATTGTACTTTACATTACTTAATGTGATGAATCACAGTTGGGATTCTTAACCATGGTATTCAATCAGATAGTGTGATATATTACTGACATTGTGTAAAAGCACCTATAATTATCGTGATAACATTTTCTATATCCATAGTGCGATATGGATGGCTCACCATAAAGGGGTAAGCTGCCAACAGCAGAAGATGGAGAGAAAGCGCCACAAAAGACCGTGAGGCAAACATCCAAATTCAGGAGAGCGACCTGGACCTGCCGGTGGCTAGCTTGGTGTGGACTGTTTAAGTGGTGTGTCCAGCAGCCTGGTGTAATCCCATCTCCTGTAGCACTGTCTGCTGCAGTATCTAACACATCCTCCCTCAAAAATCACTTAGTGCTCATTAAAGTAGCCAGACTCAGACTACTAATCCTAATCCCAATGAGAGCCGTAAGGCTGACAGAGCGCGAGGCAGAGAGAAATAGGCAGAGAGAGAGAGAGAGAGAGGTAAGGCGAGATAGTGGTACTGTCTTGTCATTTCACATTAGGTCCATACTATATGGACATAATAGAAAGCTGCAAATATTTCATTTGCTTAAGACAGAACCCCTACAGTCCCTTCAGAATGGGTTTTGAAACACTCTTAAGCACCTCAAAAATTGGTAGGCTGCATGTACCGTATTTCCTGGACTATAAGTCACTGTTTTTTTACTCATCTAGCTGGTCCTGCGACTTATATTCCAAACCAACTTGCAGAATGTAATTTTGTCGGACGAATACGCCGGATTTCAACTAAGGCCAGTAGATGGCACTGTTTAATCTCATGACTCAACTGAAAATACTGCAGCACCAAATGCGACTTCTACCCCGGAGCACCTTTGTTTTTTTTTTTCCCTCACAACAACGCGTTTTTTGCCGAGTGCGACTTGTAGTCCGCGAAATACGGTGTGCATTTGTCACATTGTTCCCACTAGGACTGAAAAAAAAAAGATTATTTTCATTAATCTATCTTCTTTTTTTATTAATAGATTCATCGTTTGGGCTATAAAATGTTAAAAACATTCGTGAAACTGTAACTAGGAAATGTTGGGTACTGATCATTGATTCTATCAAAATCATGATTGATTGGGGTGCCCCGGTGGCTCACCTGGTAAAGTGTGTACCACACAAGGCTGAGTCCTTACCGCAGCGGCCTGGGTTTGAATCCGGCCCGGGGCCCCTTGCTGCATGTCATCCCCCCTCTCTCACCTGCCTTTCCTGTCTCGCTCTCTACTATCACTATTCAATAAAGGCAGAAAATACAAAAAAAAAACAGATTGATTTTCTGTCAATTGACTAATCAATTAATCAACTAGTCATTTCAGCACTAGTTGTTTGAAGGCGATGAAACACCTCCTGTCAATTTTCAGAATACTTTTTCATCATAAAAACACCATTCTAAAAAATGCCCATAAAGCAGCCATTTCATTTTGCACAGGCCCAAAAAGCATGTGTTACTTACACAACAGAAATAATAATCCAGTTAGCACTAAACTCTTCTGGCTGCTGTGTGGATCATATATATATATAAATTTGAATCTTGTCATTGCCTCATCTTTAAACTTTAATATTGCATTACAGTAAAGACATTTTCTAACCTTATTAGATTATTTTAGCTGAGCAAAATGAACAATGAATGCCTTCACCTGCTTTGCCATCATATCCACATTACTAGTGATAATTTCTCAACATTTTCTTGTGTCTCGATATCTTAAGAAAACACCAATAGCCAGCTCCAAAATACCATTACACTTATCGACAGAGGCTAATTCGTCAAAAATATTGTGATATTTGACTTAAATATTTCCCAACCCTAAGTGCTATCAATAAGTGTTTTATTTCTGTTTTATTTCTTGTTAAGGAACAGACCTTCTGCCCAGCTGTAGATCAACAGGTACATAGAGGATCCAGAGTCAACACGGCAGATACTCCCACACACAGTCCTCTAAACCTGATGAAGGTCTGTGTAGCGAACCGTTGTGTTATTAGTTATTAAAGATCTCTGACGGCAAGATTTCTAAATCTTTTACTGCGATGTCTATCTTGCCAGCCCAGCACTTTACTGCATATTGATCTCCCCGAAAGAGAGACTCCTCCTCTGATGCACTTCCTGAGGTTTCTCCCTTTTTTTTTCTTCCTGGAATTTTTTTTTTTAACCTATGGCATTTTCCCTCATCGGAATTAAGGGTCTAAGGATAGGGACAGTTGTCTATTGTCATTTACTGCACCTGTTTCTAACTGCGAATGTTATGCTCTGAGACTGGCTTGTGTAAATAAAACTGGCTATCTGGTCCTCCTGTATGTGCAGAGTACACAAGCTTCTCCCATGCGCCTCATTTGTCAGTCAGTCTGCCTCATACTCACCAGAACCAGGCATACCAGTTTTTCAATGCGGAAATAACATGGAAGATGGGGGAGATAAATGAGTTCGGAAAAAAAAAGAATGGTTTACAGGAATTTAAACTCAAGTGACAAATATAATCCCCCACCTGTGACTGACAACCACTTCACATCACATGCCAGAACAAGGAAATAGATGAAGACATACTGTGAACACAGGAAATTATGTACCTAAAATGTACTAACACAAGCTTGCTTTTCTGTTCTCTTTAAGCCACGATGGACCAAATAATACTGTAGTCTATGTTAGATCTAAGATTTAAAAGAACACAACCCTTGTTTTTTTTTATAGTCTCGATCTGTGCCACCTGATCGGTATGCAACCTCTGTCAGACAGAACAGAGGGCAAGCTCAGAGGAGGAAAAAATATTTTTATTAAAAAAAAAAAGATGCCTAATAGAAAAACAATAAGGGAGAAGGAGAGAAAAGGGAGCAATACTGGAAGAGAATAAGGAGAATAAACATGAGAGAGACAGAGACAGAAACAGAGAGACAGAGAGAGAGAATAATAATCCGGACTATTATCCAAGACATTGGGATGAAAATATCTTCAATCCACCCACCACTACAGTCATTCTGCTTTCTGAGTAAAATTACATGTTTCAATATCTGAATGTACAATAATCGCAGAAGCTGAAAATCTGGATGTGCAACCACAAATAAATAATTGTTCGGTCTTATAGAAGCGATTCTGATTATGCCTAGCTCGAATGCCCTTGGGTTTTTCCATCTGAAACTTGTACAGAACCAATATATTCTGGTGAAAGCCTTTATTTTTAGCTTTGAAAATGCTGCTGCTGATGTTTATGTTACAGATGATTTTTATCAGCATGGGGGAAATGTGAGCAGATGGGGGGATTGACCCTCTCACGTCACCCTGGTCCATCTAATATCCACAGAGATAATGGATATGGTTTATATAGACCGAGCCATAAAGGCTGCAGTTAATCCCATCAGGATGGGAATCAACATCACCATGCCAGGATGTGATCAGGGAAAACAATAATCCCCTATGAGAAAAGAATTGGAAGATGTGTCAAATAGAAAGTGAAAAGAAAAAAAACGCTAACCCCAAAACAATTTACCAAAATATTGACATTGCATTGCATTGAGTGTATTGACAGCCACTATGCCATGCAAGACCCCCCACTGCAGATCACCAGCTTCTTTCATTAACAGTGCTTTGTATAAAACCCTCCAGACTGGCTTCACATTCTCTCCCAAGCCCAGCTGGGTTCTCCAGGGTGTATCAGTCCGACTACTCAGTTTTTCTTTGGTCAGAATTTTAGCAATCACATACATATACATGGTCGTACCTTTGAGTACATTCAGACCCAAGTCAAGAACATTCCCCAAATCTAACAACGGCCCCATGCAATTTTTCAGATCAGGAACAATTTTTAAAACAGGAAATGGATCTTCAAATTGGGATGAATAAAACCACCAGAGGAGGTGCTAGTGCAGCGACCAGGACACATACCCACATCCGGCTTCCCACCCGCAGACATGGCCAATTGTGTCTGCAGGGATGCCCAACCAAGCCGGAGGCAACACGGGGATTCAAACCGGCTATTCACGGGTTGGTAGGTAACAAAATAGACCACCACACCATCCGGATGCCCTCGATTTAGATTTAAAGTGCCTAATTTTACATTACACATAAAACAGCCACTGAGGATGCACAAGCCAGTGAATTCTTAATGCCAGTCCCAAGCCCGGATAAATGGGGAGGGTTATGTCAGGGAGGGCATCCGGTGTAAAATCTTTGCCAAACCAAATATGCGGATCATGAATCAGATTTCCATTCCGGATCAGTCGAGGCCCGAGTTACCAACTACCACCACCGGTACTGTTGGCCAGCATGGTGCCGGTGGAAACTATGCTACTGTTGGGCGAAGGAGAATGAGAGGGGGAAGGCATGTGCAGAGACAGCAGGAGAGGAGGAAGGGTAAGATGGTGGAGGTCAGAGTTGTAACTTTGAATGGTGGCACTATGACTGGAGAGAGCTGGCGGATATGATGGAGAGAAGGAAGGTATACTGTGTCTGCAAGAGACCAGCTGAAAGGGGAGTAAGGCCAGGAGCATCGGACGGGAGAAGAACACAGGGTGACATAAGAGTGGAGGAAAGTGCACAAAGGTGGACTATATCTTATGTAGGAGGTGTGATCTGAAAGGGATTGGAGACTGCATGACGGTGTCTGGGGAGAACGTAGCTAGGCAGCATCAGATGGTGGTCTGTAGGATGACTTTGGAGACCAAGAAGAGGAAAAAAGTGAAGGCAGAGCCCAGGATCAAATGGTGGAAGTTGAAGGAGGAAGACTGTTGTGTGGAGTTCAGGGAGGAGTTAAGACAGGCACTGGGTGGTAGTGAAGAGTTGCCAGATGGCTGGACAATCACTGCAGAAATAGTGAGGTAGACAGCTAGGAAGGTACTTGGTGTGTCATCTGGACAGAGGAAGGAAGACAAGGAGACTTGGTGGCGGAATGAGGAAGTACAGCAAAGTATACAAAGGAAGAGTTTTGACAAAAAAGAACTGGGATGGTCAGAGAGATGAAGAAAGTAGACAGGAGTACAAGGAGATGCGGCGTAAAGTGAAGAGACAGGTGGCAAAAGAAAAGGTGTATGGTGAGTTGTATGAGAGGTTAGACACTAAGGAAAAGAAAAGGACTTGTATCGATTGGCTAGGCAGAGGAACTGAGCTGGGAAGGATGTACAGCAGATTAGGGCGATCAAGGATCGAGATGGAAATGTGCTGACAAGCGAGGAGAGTGTGTTGAGAAGGTGGAAGGAGTACTTTGAGGGGCTGATGAATGAAGAAAATGAGAGAGAGAAGGTTGGATGTTGTGGGGATACTGAATCAGGAAGTAAGGTGGATTAGCAAGGAGGAAGTAAGGGCAGCTATGAAGAGGATGAAGCGTAGAAAGGCAGTCGGTCCAGATGATATACCTGTGGAGGCATGGAGGTGTTTAGGAGAGATGGCAGTGCAGAGTGAGAGGATGCTTGAGGAGTGGAGAAGTATACTGGTACCGATTTTCAAGAAAAAGGGTGATGTGCAGAACTGTAACAACTACAGAGGTATAAAGTTGATCAGCCACAGCATGAAGATATGGGAAAGAGTAATAGAAGCTAGGTTAAGAGGAGAGGTGACGATTAGTGAGCAGCAGTATGGTTTCATGCCGTGAAAGAGCACTACAGATGTGATATTTGCTTTGAGAATATTGATGGAGAAGTATAGAGAAGGCCAGAAGGGGTTACATGGTGTCTGTGGATTAAGAGAAAGCATTTGACAAGGTGACGAGAGAGGAGTTGTAGTATTTTTTCAGGATGTTGGGATTGGCAGAGAAGTATGTAGGAATGGTGCAGGATACGTATGAGGGCAATGTGACAGTGGTGAGGTGTGCGGTTGGAATGACAGATGGGTTCAAGGTGGAGGTGGGATTACATCAAGGATCGGCTCTGAGCCCGTTCTTGTTTGCAATGGTGATGGACAGGTTGACAGATGAGATCAGGCACAAGTCTCCATGGACTATGATGTTCACGGATGACACCGTGATCTGCAGCAAGAGTCAGGTGCAGGTTGAGGAGAGCCTGGAGAAATGGAGGTATGCACTGGAGAGAAGAGGAATCAAAGTCAGTAGGAACAAGATGGAATATACACTCACCGGCCACTTTATTAGGCACACCCGTCCAACTGCTCGTTAACGCAAATTTCTAATCAGCCAATCACATGGCAGCAACTCAATGCATTTAGGCATGTAGACATGGTCACGACGATCTGCTGCAGTTCAAACCGAGCATCAGAATGGGGAAGAAAGGTGATTTAAGTGACTTTGAACGTGGCATGGTTGTTGGTGCCAGACGGGCTGGTCTGAGTATTTCAGAAACTGCTGATCTACTGGGATTTGCACGCACAACCATCTCTAGGGTTTACAGAGAATGGTCCGAAAAAGAGAAAATATCCAGTGAGCGGCAGTTCTGTGGGCGAAAATGCCTTGTTGATGCCAGAGGTCAGAGGAGAATGGCCAGACTGGTTCGAGCTGATAGAAAGGCAACAGTAACTCAAATAACCACTCATTACAACCGAGGTATGCAGAAGAGCATCTCTGAACGCACAACACGTCGAACCTTGAGGCAGATGGGCTACAGCAGCAGAAGACCACACCGGGGGCCACTCCTGTCAGCTAAGAACAGGAAACTGAGGCTACAATTCGCACAGGCTCACCAAAATCGGACAATAGAAGATTGGAAAAACGTTGCCTGGTCTGATGGGTCTCGATTTCTGCTGCGACATTCGGATGGTAGGGTCAGAATTTGGCGTCAACAACATGAAAACATGGATCCATCCTGCCTTGTATCAACGGTTCAGGCTGGTGGTGGTGGTGTAATGGTGTGGGGGATATTTTCTTGGCACACTTTGGGCCCCTTAGTACCAATTGAGCATCGTGTCAACGCCACAGCCTACCTGAGTATTGTTGCTGACCATGTCCATCCCTTTATGACCACAGCGTTCCCATCTTCTGATGGCTACTTCCAGCAGGATAACGCGCCATGTCATAAAGCTCGAATCATCTCAGACTGGTTTCTTGAACATGACAATGAGTTCACTGTACTCAAATGGCCTCCACAGTCACCAGATCTCAATCCAATAGAGCACCTTTGGGATGTGGTGGACCGGGAGATTCGCATCATGGATGTGCAGCCGACAAATCTGCAACAACTGCGTGATGTTATCATGTCAATATGGACCAAAGTCTCTGAGGAATGTTTCCAGTACCTTGTTGAATCTATGCCACGAAGGATTAAGGCAGTTCTGAAGGCAAAAGGGGGTCCAACCCGGTACTAGCAAGGTGTACCTAATAAAGTGGCCAGTGAGTGTATATATATATATGACTGAGAGGGAGGACAGTGGAATGGTGAGGATGCAAGAAGTAACGGTGACGAAGGCGCATGAATTTAAACACTTTGGATCAACTGTTCAAAGTAACGGGGAGTGTGGAAAAGAGGTGAAGAAGAGAGTGCAAGCAGGGTGGAGTGGGTGGAGAAGTGTCAGGCATGATTTGCGACAGAAGGGCACCAGCAAGAATGAAAGGGAAGGTTTACAAGATGGTTGTGAGACCATCTATGTTATATGGATTGGAGACGATGGCACTGACGAAAAGACAGGAGGCAGAGCTGGAGGTGGTAGAGTTGAAGAGACTAAGATTTTCATTGGGAGTGATGAAGAAGGACAGGATTAGGAACGAGTATATTATGCCCCCTTTCCACTGCATGGTACTGGCTCAACTCGACTCTACTCTATTCTACTCTACTCGCTTTACTTTTTGGGATTTCGTTTTCCATTGCAGATAGCATCCCCTCACGGTGAAGCCCCACTGGTCATTTATGGGTGTGCTGACTTTTTTTTAGGTTTTTATTTATATTTAAATAAATATACATATGTTTATATTTAGCCCTGTGATGGCCCCGCGGCCTGTCCAGGGCGTCTCCCTGCCTGCCACCCAATGACTGCTGGGATAGGCTCCAGCATTCCTGCGACCCTGACAGCAGGATAAGCAGTTGGGATAACGGAACGGATATTTATATTTATTTTATTTATCTTATTTTATTAATTCATTTATATTGGTATTTTCATGTCACCTTTTAGTATCGGCTCAGCTCGCTTGGAACCTCGACGGAGGTGGTACCAAAAAAAGTATCTGGTACCAGGTAATATCCCTAACTTTTGCCCAATGGAAAACCAAAAAAAGCGAGTAGAGTTGAGTTGAGTCGAGCCGGTACCATGCAGTAGAAAATTGGCATTAGAAGGATAACTCAGGGTGGACGGTTTGGAGAAAAAGCAAGAGAGGCAAGATTGAGATGGTTTGGATATGTGCGGAGGAGAGACTCTGGGTATATTGGGCGAAAGATGCTGAATGTAGAGCTGCCAGGGAACAGGAAAAGAGGAAGGCCAAAGTGGAGGTTTATGGATGTAGTGAGAGAGGACATGCAGGTGGCTGGCGTGACAGAGGACGATGCAGGGGGCAGGAAGAGGTGGAAATGGATGGTCCGCTGTGGTGACCCCTAACAGGAGCAGCCAAAAGTAGTAGTAGTAGTAGTTGTAGTAATTTTACAAACCCCAATTCCAATGAAGTTGGGACGTTGTGTAAAACATAAATAAAAACAGAATACAATGATTTGCAAATCCTTTTCGACCTACGTATATTCAGTTGAATACACTGCAAAGACAAGATATTTAATGTTCAAACTGATAAACTGTATTGTTTTTTTGCAAATATTCACTCATTTTGAATTTGATGCCTGCAACACGTTCCAAGAAAGCTGGGACAGGGCCATGTTTACCCCTGAGTTACATCACCTTTCCTTTTAACAACACTCGATAAGCGTTTGGGAACTGAGGACACTAATTGTTGAAGCTTTGTAGGTGGAATTCTTTCCCATTCTTGCTTGATGTACGACTTCAGTTGCTCAACAGTCCGGGGTCTCCGTTGTCGTATTTTGCGCTTCATAATGCGCCACACATTTTCAATGGGGGACAGGTCTGGACTGCAGGCAGGCCAGTCTAGTACCCGCACTCTTTTACTACGAAGCCATGCTGTTGTAACACGTGCAGAATGTGGCTTGGCATTGTCTTGCTGAAATAAGCAGGGACGTCCCTGAAAAAGACGTCGCTTGGATGGCAGCATACGTTGCTCCAAAACCTGTATGTACCTTTCAGCATTAATGGTGCCTTCACAGATGTGCAAGTTACCCATGATGCCATGGACACTAACACACCCCCATACCATCACAGATGCTGGCTTTTGAATACTGCACTGATAACAATCTGGATGGTCCTCTTCAGCCCGGAGGACACGACGTCCATGATTTCCAAAACCAATTTGAAATGTGGACTCGTCAGACCACAGCGCACTTTTCCACTTTGCGTCAGTCCATCTCAGATGAGCTCGGGCCCAGAGAAGTCGGCAGCGTTTCTGGGTGTTGTTGATATATGGCTTTCGCTTTGCATGGTAGAGTTTTAACTTGCACTTGTAGATGTAGCGATGAACTGTGTTATGTGACGATGGTTTTCACAAGTGTTCCTGAGCCCATGTGGTAATATCCTTTACAGAATGATGTTGGTTTTTAATGCAGTGCCGCCTGAGGGGTCGAAGGTCACGGGCATTCAATGTTGGTTTTCGGCCTTGCTGCTTACGTGCAGAGATTTCTCAGGATTCTCTGAATCTTTTGATGATATTATGGACTGTAGATGATGAAATCCCTTGCAGTTGTACGTTGAGAAACGTTGTTCTTAAACTGTTGGACTATTTGCTCATGCAGTTGTTCACAAAGTGGTGAACCTCGCCCCATCCTTGCTTGTGAACGACTGAGCCTTTCGGGGATGCTCCTTTCATACCCAATCATGACACTCACCTGTTTCCAATTCACCTGTTCACCTGTGGAATGTTCCAAACAGGTGTTTTTTGAGCATTCCTCAACTTTCCCAGTCTTTTGTTGCCCCTGTCCCAGCTTCTTTGGAACGTGTTGCAGGCATCGAATTCAAAATGAGTGAATGTTTGCAAAAAACAATAATGTTTATCAGTTTGAACATTAAATATCTTGTCTTTGTAGTGTATTCAATTGAATATAGGTCGAAAAGGATTTGCAAATCATCGTATTCTGTTTTTATTCACGTTTTACACAACGCCCCAACTTCACTGGAATTTGGGTTTGTATATTACACATGAAGAGAATGGAGCTGAGCTGTACCAAAACCAGGCTTACACTAACAAAAAAAGATTTAAAAAAAATTTTTTTCTTAATCATCATCAATGAGTTGCATTTTTACTTTCTGTACAGGTTTTACAGTAAATGTGTTTTCCTCCAATCTCCTGTGTTTTTTATAAAACATTTAACTGAGTCAACAAAAAGCTGCAAGTCTGGAAAAACTGTCCACCTTGACTGCCCTCAAACCCTTGGTAACCTGTAAAAACTTCCTGATTTTCAGGTAAGCATAGCTCCCTTCTGTATCCACCTGTGTGTATGGAGTGGAACCTAACTCACAGTCACTTCCTTCTGTGTTCTCCTCAAGTAAAGAGGAGGGAACATTTTTTCCTTTTGAAACCCTCTTTTCTTTTGAATTTTCCTGTCTACCCTCTGTGGGTTTCCTTTTAATAGACATTTTTGTCATTTCATCATCCAACAGTATATCTTCCCCTTCCTCAAATACAGACTCTGCCACTATAATAGCAGTCTGCTCTATTTGCTTAATCAGACTACAGTTCATATTTCGCCCAGCCAATTTGCTATATTCCCTTTTCTCACCGTTTTCCTTTTTTTTCCTCTTTATCAGATGCAACAAAAACATGCCAGATGTAACAAAAAACAATGTAATCAAACTTATCGATCCTCAATTTAAGCCTTAGATCCAAATCCTCCGCATTATTTTTCAAAATCATAAAACCTTGTCTCCTATGGGACATAACTTGTTTCAAGTAAGGAGACTGTCAACCCAAAGAGACCATTTTTATCAGGGACACTAGCTGTCCATATCTTGCAAGCTCCTTCTCCAACGTTGCATTTCTCATGAACAGGGGAGCATTAGAAATGGTGATTCTCTTGGCAGGATTAACCAGCTGCAGAATGGGAGTAAACGTGTCCTTAATCACCACACCACTTTCCACAACCTGGTTAACTTTATCAACACTATCAAGAAAAATAACTACAGCACTGTTCATTCTGGATGCAGATCGAATGCTTCCCCACATGTTCTCCTACCGCCAAAGCAGCACTCCTCCACCGAGCATTTGACCACCGGAGCCACTTTAATTGCATGCCGGCGTGTCAAATTTTCAAACGCCATTCCTCCGCCTCCCACAGTGGGCATACTGCCCAGCTAGGCCAGTAGCACTGCTACCAAACTAAAGAAAACAACTCCACTTAAACCAACCACCGAAAAAACTAACTTAGGACAACAAACAACAAAAAGCACATGAAAATGACAAGACAGATAGAAAAAAAGCTCAAGTTTTAGAAACTCACTCACACCGAAGCAACACACTGCTACTCCGTCCTCTCACATGTTGTAATTCCACTCGAGAGAGAGAGAGACACCGAGAGAGAGAGAGACGGGGGGGGGGGGGGTATTGCATTGTCATTTTAAATTGGGCCTGTGCTATATGGATGTAATAGAATACTTCAAGTGTTTTCCCATATTGTGGTTGCAGTTCGAGGCCCATGTCATTTCTTAAGACAGTACCTCTACAGTCCCTTCAGAATGTGTTTGAAACATTTTAAGCACTTCAACAATGGTAGATTATGTGTATTTGTGCTTATTATGTGTTTCTGAGTTCAGTGCCTCTCGACTGACAGGTATCCCTCCTCTAGATGTTTAAAACAAGGAAAAAAAGGGGGGGGGGAAACTAGGCACAATTTGCATGAAATAAAAGGTTCCGGGTGGCGTGGCAGTTTATTCCGTTGCCTACCAACATGGGGATCGCCGGTTCGAATCCCCATGTTGCCTCCGGCTTGGTCGGGCATCCCCACAGACAATTGGCCATGTCTGCGGCGTCCCTACAGACACAATTGGCCATGTCTGCGGGTGGGAAGTGTCCTGGTTGCTACACTAGTGCCTCCTCTGGTCAGTCGGGGCGCCTGTGTGTGTGTGTGTGTGTGTGGGGGGGGGGGTACTGGGGGTAATAGCGTGATCCTCCCACACGCTACGTCCCCCTGGCAAAACTCCTCACTGTCAGGTGAAAAGAAGCGACTGGCGACTCCGCATGTATCGGAGGAGGCATGTGGTAGTGTGCAGCCCTCCCAAATCAGCAGAGGGGGTGGAGCAGAGACCAGGACGGCTTGGAAGAGTGGGGTAATTGGCCAAGTACAATTGGGAGAAAAAGGGGGGGGGGTTCCGTATGGATGACAAACACCTTTTGGTTTTCTGAAAAACGCACCCTGTCCTTCCATTCTGTTTTTGTTTTTATTTTTTTACATCAGAATCTAAGTGTCTGCGTCAAACAGCGAATCCACGTAACAGCCCGCCAATGAGACATCTTCCTTCCTGCCCTGTGGACATCAATATTACATATAGAAAGCATGTCCACATGCGTGCTTGCTCACACTTGAATGAACAAACTAGAGCAGCCAGAGAGGCGAGCATGCAGGACGACATGACAGTGGAGAAGAAAATAAGGGCTGCGGGATTACTGGTATGTATGTGTGTGTGTGTGTGTGTGGGGGGGGGGGCGCTAAAGCAGGGCCAACACAGCATCTCATCATCCAGGAATATCAAAGATGACAGTAAAGATACCTGCAAATATGACATTTAATCATTCAGATCAGCTTTACAATTGTGTGTGTTTACGTATGAACCGTGGTCTGACAGAATCACCATTCTGATGGTACGACTTGGCATAAGGGAACGACTAGGGCTGGGGAATTCAAGGTTACAACAATGTTTTAGTGCCAATTTGCCACGTATTGCAATCTATCGGATATCATGATAATATAAATATTGTGATTCAACATTACATTTTTTAAAGGCTCCTTCACCTCTTATCTAATAAAAGTGAAAGTTGCAATAATCCAAAGAAAATGTACGACAAAATCCATCTATTTGAAGACACGTGTTACAAAAGCTTTAAATGAGAACGCTTCCCTGAATAAAACATTCAAGCAATTCAAATTCAAACGTTACGAGATGTAGTAATCACAGCAACAAACCTCTTCACAGCATCTGTTTACACTGAGAATCAGGGGAAACCCTGCGATAATGAAACAGTCAAGGCTGCGTATCGCCATTTTATCCTCAATCAATCCCCCCCATAACTAGAAATGACAATCATCACCGCGGTATGCCTGAGTTAGTCTTAACTTACTCAAAGGTTAAGGGCCAGAACTGCGTTGCTGGGATTGCTCAGTGGTTTTCTGTGGCGATAACACTGATAACCGGTACTGATAACACCGGTGTAACAACCACAGCATCGCAACTTCAGCAATGAGCTTGTGAGTTTGCTCCATTTCCGATGCGTTGTTCCCATGTTTTTTTTTCAGAATTTAGTGATTAAATCCCCGCACGAATATTCTGCCTATGAGGGAACAGTTTGCCAGACCGCAGTTGCCAGAACCAGGACAAGTCCCAGTGTACAGGCCCAACTCCACCTTGCTCCTCATTCCCATCCTCTCCTTCAGCGCCCACCAGCGGGTGAAAGCCAAGCCCAGATTCACTCCCGTTTTGGAACGAGCTTTTGTCCGCTTGGTGTTTCACCTCGCTATATTTGCGTCTTTTCACCGCTGTGTCCACCATTGTCATAGCTTCCTCTTGGATGCCGGCTTTCGATCTCAATCTGGCACCTGGTCGCTACGTTTTTATAGAGTCCCGCTGCCTAAAGGTTAATATCCAGAAATGTCCCATACATAGTAAAATAAGAAAAATAAGAAAATACGGGCAGAGGACGGGGCCTCTGTAGATACAGACACCGCCACACAAAGAAAAGAATCTGCAACTTGCCGCCATTCAGCTTATATGGGACGTTTATACAGATGTTGGCCCGCTACAAGAAAAGGGTCCAGCTGCAGTGTTGCAGTAATACATGACACACCCACTTTACTACATGACACCCCCTCCATTCCTGAGGTTACCCTAAGAGTATGTAAACCTAACCAAGTGGGTGTGTCATGTAGTAAAGTGGGTGTGTTGTGTAGGTCCTGATGTGGCTGCAGCTGGATATACTTGCGCTACAGTGGTCACAGTTCTTTGCAGTGGCAGCGGTTCAAATAAAAACAGCCGCTGCTCTGACCGTCCTGCCATGTCGATTCGAATGGAAAGGTCCGTTCTAAAACTTCAGAAGAGGGGCCAAGTATGCGCACGTCCAGAAAATATTAAGGTGCAGGACAATAGCAAAACTAGAATGAAGGAGTAAGGTCTGCATACTAAATTCCTCAGGCCTGAAGAACTGATCGAAACATTGCCAAATAAAAATGCTTTTGGGGGCAATTCAGTGTGCAGACCTTACTCCATTAACATCCATTCTACTCTCAATCAGCTTCTATGGTGTGAACTTTGGACCGGGCAGATCCATCCAGTGGGCCTTGACGCTGGTATTAATTAGGACATGAAGCAGCCAATTAAGTTAACATGATTTACTAAATGTATTTCCACTCTAATCATCGTCATCATCATCGGCGGTCACTCGGGGTCGAGAATGACTGTCCTCCTTCTTGGTCCTTGTGGGTCTTCAGGTGGGCGAAGAGGCCGATCCTGGAGCCACATATTTTGGTGCAGTGTGGGCAGGAGTGGGCGGTGGTAGTCGTGGGATTGGTTTGGGCCTTTTATACAATTATACAAAAAACATGACAAATGTAAACGTATACCAAAAAAAAAAAGAAGAAGCCCCATTATATCTTTCGTGGCAAGGGCGCCACCATCTTGCAGCACTATACCCTGTGACACCACAGGGTTGGTTGGCTTTGGTCAGTTCAACAACAGTAAAAAGATAAAAGAGATAGTTGGAGAATGAGGAGCCACAGGGCAGAAGAAGACAAAAGGGAGGCCACTGTTGTGTTGCTCCTGGATGTAAAATGAGTTTTACAGGGTTACAGCCAGGGACAAAACAGTCCATTCTCATAAACTGCCGCTGAAATGGATACGAGTACTGAATCACTTCTGTAATGTTGGAATTCTTCTTCCTGTCAGGTTGCATTCTATAAGCTATGAGCAATGGAATTGTACACCAGCAAGGTGCACACAAAACACACAAAATATGAAACACACAAAAGCATGCAATCCAGAGTTACACAAAACCTTCATTTTACTTTACTTGACATGTCATGCGATTCTGGATAGCTCATTCGTTTCAACAACCACTTCACTCTAAAAATGGCATTTGACTATTAGACACCAGATCACTATGGCTCTCCATTTTTGTATCCCTAGCAAGTCTTTTGATTCTGCTGCACCTTCCAAGTGAAACCAAGCAATCAAATCATTTGCACACACCGCCTGAAAAAGGTGGCATCTGCATGTCAACGGGCACTAACGTCCTTGTCATGGCAACCTCTCCAGAGCCCTGGCCATTCATCATGGGTGCAGCTGGTACATGTCTCCATGGCTGTTCGCCGAGGTCTGACTCCACTGGGACAGGCTGCTAGGAGAAGGGGGGGGGGTCTTCCTCCCTCCTACCTCTTATTCTTCTCATCTCTCTTTCCTTAGAGCAGAGTGTCTAGCTAAAGCCAGACCCTAAGGGACTACCCTCAATGCTATGATCACGGTATCAGCGGAGACACAGAAAACCATATAGGCTTATAACATCTATGGCATAAATGAAGCAAGCGGTTAACTAAAAAAAAGGTGATTTATCAGGGGCTCCACCTCAATTACCACTTCAACTACTCAACCAATTTCAAAAGACGAAACAGCAGTTTGGACTGGTTACGTAGGTGTTTGACGGCAGTTGTTGGGTTGAATCTAGGTTAACAACGACTTAGACAAACAATATGACAGCAAAAGTACTCTGGATTAAAAAGCACACAAGCCAAGCCATGTAAACAGACCTCGCCTCCAATATGCCAAAGGAACAAAGCCTTTTTCTTCTTTGCTGTGCTGAGACTATTAATGCCTAACTTGTTGACTTGATAGTATACCAGGAAAAACTATGAATAGAATACAGTCACTTGCTGTTACAATGGGGACATCATATCTAGTAGCAAAATTGAGGCAGATAAAACATAAATATGCTAATTATATATATATATATATATATATATATGCATATCAACGCAGATACAGGAAGAGCACTTACAACACCATTGACGGTTTCGGAAAAAATGTTACATATATATGTATGTATGTATGTGTGTGTGTGTGTGTATGTATGTAAATAAAATACTGACATACTAATACTATTATATTAAATAATAACTTAATACATATACTAAACTACCAATGTACAAATAATAACAACATACTATAGCCAATATACTACACAACTAACAAACTAACACTAATCCACTGTACTAATATTAATTGACTATACTATTACAATATACTTGTACTATACATATATACATTGGATACAAAAGCAGTACGCGTTTGCTGTAGGCTGACTGTGATACTTTACAAGCTGGGTGCCTTTAAAAGACTAAAAGAGAATTTTATAGTCATTTTTACATGTCAGCCAAATTATCCAGGTAACAACCTTAATTCACTTGCATGAACGTCTGAAAAACACTTTGTTGTTGAAAAGAGAAACAAACTGCGGGTGGCGGCCCCCTCATAGTACAAATACCGACTGGATCTTTTCTCTCTCTCTCTTTCTATCGTGTTTTGATGGGGGGGGTTCTCTCTTTTTTCTCTTATTCACAGTAGTTGAGTTTGTATTGTGCAGTACAACTTACATTGAATGTGAACTATACAGTGCAGTGGGAAGTGAGTTTGAAATGTATAGTAGCTGGATTAATTTAAGAGTAGATGAGAAGGGGTCAGAAAAGATAAGCGTATACTTCCTCCTACTCCTTTTCCAACATGTAACAAATAATCTGATGCATACGGAGATTTGTTCGCTGAGTTTGATGTGTGGATTTGCTGATCACTTCAGATTATTGGCAATAGCTTATCTGTTATATCCTGCTTATTACATGTTCGAAATAAATAATTCATTCATCAACACGACACATATGGGAGGAGACCAACAAAACCCCATTTGTTCCGGACCTCTCCTCTTTAGCTAGTGGTCATACTCTCCAGTAAAGGAAAACATACAAGTGACATGGTTCAGATAAATCAAGATGTCATAGTTACGTGAATTTAACTCGTAAAAAAAGGCAGCATAATTACACATGAGGTAAACCTTCATTGTTGGGACTAAGGTTAAGGTGCAACACAAGACTGTTCCGCCCTTTACATCCCTCTCTATATTAACTGGTTAACTGGTCATGAACTTCTGACCTGCATCACTTCATATCTAACCAGCCAACTAGACACAACCAAAACCAACGCAGGCCATGCATAAGAACTTACTTATTTTTACTTTATTTGCCCTATATTAAACCAGGAAGGTCCTTTAAGATTGAAAATCTCGTTTTCGAAGAGGCCATGGTGAAAAGAGCACACCGCAAACGAAAAATAAAGAAAACATGCAAAACATTCAAACCGTTCGGTCGTTATGCCACTGTATTGCTTATAAGGGGGGGGGGGAGGGGGGGTACCTGCAGTCAGCTGAGACTGAAGAGGTCACTTAGACGAGTGTTGAAACGTTTCCCTCTCAATAAACGTTGTGTCCAGATGAACTGGTTCACCTTTCTGTGATTTCCGCATTACCGAGCACGCATCAAGACCAAACATTCAGCGACTCAGAACCTTGTCCCCTCATAAAGGTTTTCTTTTGGAGTTCTTCCTCATTCGGATTTACGGTCCAAGGATAGAGGGAGTCATGTGTCGTAGTATACTGTACTGATTGCAAAACCCGTCGGGATTACCTTGGGAATTTGGGCTATATTTGGGCTTTCCTTGACTTATTATCCAGCTAAGAAAACACCTCACACTTCCGCTACTTTGAAAGAGTCGATGAACGAGCGGAGCCGCATTCTCTCCATCGGGGCACAAGTGTTATCATACACGCGTGTACAAGAGAAGTTTATTATACATGCACACGTAAGAGAAGTTTTATTGTGTATACATGTAAGACGCGTTATTATATGTGCAAGTGTAATAGCCAGCGTACACATATTGCATGATTCTACCACAGCAGACTGAACTGAATAATGGAGGATAAACGAATCTTATATACATAGCAAAACGCGTAGGTCAGCCGGACACTTCCTTGAGATAACACAAACTGAAAATAGGTATATAAACAAGGAGACAGGCATGGAGCGGAGAAAGGGTACAATCATTTCATGACGGGTTTAAGAAACACTAGCAGGAAAATAAACAGGATCAATCAATAAAACGATTAACTCCTGTCAGTAACACACACACACACAATCACAATTAACTCTTCCACAAAATCGTCCGTATAACAAGCAGCCATGCGTCCAGACAACCCAGCCTGCCTACGCCTCTCTGAGGGGGGGGTGCCTCACTGGGTTAAGTTGAGCATTTTATGTGGAAAATGTTGCGCAACTAACATTAAGAGGTTTCAATTAACAGTAACCAATTAATGCTTCACTGAATAATAGAGCACGATAACCTGGGGAAGAGAGAAAACTGACCTTGGCTTGCAGTTCACGCTCTTCCTCTCCAGCTGTTTCTGTTTCTTCTTCTTCTTCTTCTGTTTCTTCTTCTTTGTGTATTTCTGGCTCTTCTTCCTCGTCCCCTCCCGCTCTCGGTTTTGTTTTGGCGATTTCCAAACAACTTTCTGGTGCATTACCTCCCCCTACTGAACAGGGGGTCGATTCGGGTAGGTACTAACTCGAATAGAAAAACTAATTTCAAAATATCAAAGAAAGTTGAATCAGTTCATCTGGATACAACGTTTTATTGACAAATACGTTTCGCCACTCATGTAAGTCTAACTAACTGCAGGTATCCCCACCCTTATAAACAATACAGTTGCATAACGACTGAAACCAACGACCACTTTCATATGCAAATGTGGGCGTGACCATTAACTATAGACCACCGGAACACTTCCGGCCATGTGTACTATTTACAGAGAATTCAGGAATGTCACAGCCTTGTAAGGTGGCGACAGATGTCCTCTTAGTCCCCCACCCCACCCCACCCCGTCTCTCTGACTCCCCGTTCAAATCAACGCCCCTATCAAGGATGTGCACATCCTCGTACTTAAATTACAGGATGATCTGTGCCAAGTATGGTGTCAGTACATCAAAGCGTTGTTGAGAAACGCCCTCGGTTTCTGATGACGCGCGAGATTCAGATGGAGGGCAGGAAGTGAAAAGCAGGATGGACGAGATGGAGCTAGTTTAGCCCGAACTGTGCTACTTTAGACGATATTATGAGAGAACGGTATAAATAGAAAGTAAGATATGTTGGACATGATCCTTTATGTTATGAAGAGTGATTTTTTTTTTGACGAAGTGGTCACTGCTCACACGCGCGTTATCCTACTCCGCTCCTCCTTTCTTGCATTTTTTTCCTCCTCATGAACACCGACTTTTGGTACTCAATAAAAACTCCCTGTGGTTTCTCAATTAATGACGCCAAACATGGGTTTGTGATAGTGCTTCATATGTGGAACATTTCCTGCCCGCCATCTGTAGTTCGTGACGTCATATGCAAACAACCTATGGCCATGTGTGCACACGTATGTGCACAGAGGATTTGGGAATGTCACAGCGTCGTAAGATGGCGACAGATGTACTCGTAGTGCCCCCCGCGGTTCAGGGTTGGTCGTTCCCTCTTCAACATAGACAGCCTCTTTAACTCCCCGTTCAAACCAGCGTTCCTCCCTATCAGGAGTGTGCACTGGTCATCCAAGCATGGCGCCAACACATCAGAGCCTTGTCGAGAATGCCCTCACTTCCTGTTTGACGACTTCTCCGCCGATTTCGGTCGACGGTGACGGACGAACGGCTTTGAAAATCAGAAATGCACCGGATAACTTTTGTGAGGCTTGGTCTTGAGATCATCTGTGCCAAGTTCTGATGAAGATTGGGAAAACTTTGTGGCCTGTACATTTTTCTTTTCTCACCCATTTACGCTCCCTTCAATGGAAACCCGTGAGCTCTTGTTTACGACTGGGGGTGGGCTGATCCTTCCAAAAACATCGATACTTCAGATATTACGTCTCGTTTTTTAAACAATAATAATAATATAATAAGCTTTATTTATATCCCGCCTTTCTAAACAACGTTACAAGGTGCGTTAGGATCCATTCTAGCATCAATAGGGTCGAGACCAGTTTAAGATCTAGTTTCTCTCGCATGTCGTACCCACGTCATCAGAGGAGGAGAGCCGTCCGTGCGAACAACGTGGCGTTGTCGTTAACACGTCGCGTGCACTCCGCTTCCCAACTGCCGTTGTCATGTCGCGTGCGCTCAAACAACACGCGGAAGCTTGTGTGTATCCGGAAGCTTGTGTGTATCCGGAAGCGTGTATAGAACAATACATGGCTTTCTTTCTTCTACCGCTTCACACACTTCCCACAGACAGTTTGCACTTCACTATTTAAGTTATTTGCATACTTGTACTTGAACTTACTTGCATACAGCAACTGCACATTGCACACATACGTATTTAACTGGGGTATACCTTCTGTATGTCCCCAGGTATTCTTTTGACTTTTTTTTAATTGTATTGCATTTTTATTTTATTCTAATTTTGTTGTTGTTCATTTTTCTTGTTGCAGTTTTGGAATTGCAAAAAAACTAATTTCACTGCTTATTGTACAGGAAGTGACAAATAAACCTTTGAATTTTGAATCTTTTCGTCCAGTGGTCACCCACCCCACCCCCCGTTCTGTGGCAATCTAAACTTTTTGATTCTGTGCAGTTTCATGATCACGAAACCGATAGCGTTCGCGTGCTTGCTTACCTTTTCTGTTTCGTTTTTGGCGAGTCTCGCGCCTGCTTGCAGTGAAGCTGCCCTTTGTTTTTCTCCAGTCTATGAACTCATGAGCTTCCATGTGAAAGTCAGTGCAGCCTGCTCTAATTTGCTTGCTCCATGTGCTGTCGACTCTTATCATTATCATCAACTCTTCCCTGAACGACTGAGGGCTGTCATCTATGAGCCCGTTTCACTTTAGGGATAGCTCCCTGAGCTTCAGCATGTCAGTAACTTTGATTTGTGCTGCACTGGTTTAACTGGAAGTGCACAATTTCCCCCCCCCAAAAAAAACGCAGAAGCTGTGTTGATATGTTTGTAAGATGAACATGTTAAGGACCTCAGTTATTCTCCTCCCTCCCTACCGAGAGCATCAGACAGGTGGAAATATTTTCCCATACCCAGAAGGTGCAGGAAAACCTTGTCTAGCTCATAGAAAACATTTGGCTTCCTGCAGGACAATTATCACTGAGGGCAACTAGCAAGAGCAGTAGTAGTGGTGATGGTAATATTTGTAGTGGAAGTTGTAGCAGCTTAGTATTTTAATAAAAAAAAAACATGCATTCTAGAACAGGGTTGGTGTTCTAGTTAAAATTGAATCTAAACAAATAACATGTCTACATTTCACAAGACGAAACCATCGATTTCATTGGCTAAAGCACTGGCTGATGGGCTCATTTTATATTTCATTTCACGAATTGATCTTAACTATCAAGCTTCCAACATGCCACAAACCGGATAAGTTTCTGAATATATGCCTTATTATTGTTAGGATAAAAAAAAATCAAGAGGGTACCTGATTCACAGCACACTGAAGACGATTTTTTCCATAGAATATATGCCAGATAAATACGTTTTTATTTTGTTATTACATATTTTAATTCCAGCTCCTCAGCTATGCCATATCAGCTCTTTCCTCTGCATGCCGTACCTCACCAGGCCGGCCTGGAGGCCTTGGTGTCGGCCCTTTGGCACAGGTTCTTCCCCGGACAGCGCATTGGACTAAACCACAAACTGAGTACCATCTTTTCCATGTTGTCCAAATATCCACAAACGGCAACATTACCTATGTGGCTTTACTATTTTGACCAAGTCACTGACTGCCCCCCTACCAGAAACCCAGTGAATTACAAGTGGGTACCATGAATTCATTTTCCATTACAACATTATCGCAGCTGCACCATATTTTATGGAATGTATATGTAAATATTTTTTCATAATTTTATACAATAATAGTAAATTGGTACAATAGTGAGTAGCCATTAGCAATATAGCATATTGGCATTAATGTATTAGTTGTATAGTATATAGGTATATTCTATGTTAGTGCAATTTATGAGTATTATAATCTATGTATAAAAGCTCAGGTATATTTGTTAGCATATTTTATTTATTTCAAACTGGTTTCTACATATGAGATTTCCCTTTGGAAAAATTGTGATTCTCTTCTACTTTGTTCGATTAAACTATGCAAGAGAACACAGCCTAAAATTGTCACCTAATATAGCTGTGGTGTAGTTAGGGGTTAATCCACTTCTCAGAAAGCGGCAGCAGATGAACTTTCTCCACCTTGTGGTCTAAATAAAGGGAGAGGGACAACCTGAGGCTGAGACACTTTGACTCGTGGGCCAACCCCGTCAGGGAGAGCCAAGGGGTCCAGGAGAGGGTGCGAGGTGTCGGGTCGACCCTCCACAACACACAACCGGTGTCTACCTGACTCGACTCTGCCAACTCCGAGATCCAGACATTGCCGGGACTATATCCACGAGGGATTACATTTATCAGATGTACGGCTACTGGTGTTAAGGATGGCCACCAGACTCCGGTACTCGTGAGACATCTCACTCTGTGGGAGCTGCCACCAACTAAAAACATAAATACATGACATGAATCCAGTCTTTGGTTTGTGATGCATTTCTAACATTTTTGGGCAAAGCATGTCAGCAATACGGCTAACATTTTATGAATATTTTTAGGTATTGATAATGTGGCATGTTATCTACATCCCTGCTAAAACAACATAACTTATCTATGTTGCCTAGCAATTTTCCCAACTTTAAATGGCCTTGAAACAAAGTGCAACTTTGGCAAAGTGGCGTGCCAAATGAGGTACTAGGGCAGAACTGCTTTGAAGGTCCTGTATTTTAGAAAACGCCGAGCAGCAACATGTTTTGAGTGGGTCACGTTTCAGCTGCTTCGAGTGTCGTTGCACATCTTCAGCGCCCAAAAAGTAGCCTGTTTATTACAACCTTCAACATTATAACGCCCTCAAGTCATTATACCAATAATCACACCAAAAAGTTACTTCACTAATCACAAGGGTTTTAAACTAATAATAGTAATAATTGATGATAAATCTGTTTAGCAATACATTTTTGTGTGAAGAAAAATGCCAACTGTCATATAGTTTATGGAAAACTTCTTAAATGGGTGTTTTATGGGTAATGTTTATTCAATCGAGTACATACAAACTCTGCGCTGTTATTTGAGCTCTAGTCAAGTCAAATGGACTTATTCAGCTTCAGAGCATCTGTAAAAAAACAAAACTAAACACGGAATCCCGCCTTAGTGTGTGTGTGTGTGTGTGTTTTTGTACGGTCTGGAATCACGGGCCCTGAGATGCCATCAAGCCTTGTGACGTAGCAGGAGCAAAATGAGTCCCAAAGTCAATGATAGTCAGGGTCTGAGAATCCACAAAAAGACGTAGAGTAAACAGACACAAACAGAAACCAAAACCGGTGTCTGAAAACACTGCTTCCTCAAGGAGAGTTGAGGCGGAGGGGGGCTGTACACTTCTACTTGTAGAATTCGTGCTCCTGCTCATCCTTCTTGATAACGGTCTTGTAAGCTTTCTCGAAGTCTTTAGCCAGGACAATGTACCTGTTCTCACGAACCGCCAACATGCCAGCCTTATAACACAAAACAAGAGATGAACAGAAATGTTGACTGGAGTCTGAGAATGCATATACATTCAAATTAATTATTCACTCCAAAAACATTATTGGATTCCATTTTTAGTGCCACTTAAAAAAAGTACTTCTCATAGATAAATATCCAGTGAAAAAACAAACATGTTCATGTGAGAGCTAAAGCTCACCTCCTGGCAGATGGAGTTAATGTCAGCCCCCGAGATCTTGTCTGGTCGGGCCACATCTGCACATTAGTCAAGGACAACTGCTGACCAATAGTAAATGAGAGTCGTCTTCTTTCAGCTGCTCCCGTTAGGGGTCACCACAGTGGCTCATCCGTTTCCATCTCTGCATTTTCCTCTGTCACACCAACCACCTGCGTGTCCTCCTTCACCATCATCCATCAACTTCCTCTTTTCCGGCAGCTCCATATTCAGCATCCTTCTCTCAATATACCCAGCATCCCTCCTCCACATCTCCACATCTGGCATATGTCCAAGCCATCTCAAGCTTGCCTCTCTTGCTTTGTCTCCAAACCGTCCAGCCTGAGCTGTCCCTCCACCCTGCCTCCACTCTCTTCTGCACTCCCCATTACTTTCAACAGTTGAACCCAAGTATTTAAACTCATCCACCTTCGTCACCTCTACTCCTTGCATCCTCACCATTCTGTTGTCCTCCCTTTTATTCACACATAGGTATTCAGTCTTGCTCCTACTGACTTCCATTCCTCTTCTCGACACCTATCGAGGTTCTCCTCAACCTGCTTCCTACTAGCACTACAGATCACAATGTCATCCACAAATGTCATAGTCCACAGAGACTCCTGTCTGATCTCGTCTGTCGACCACCTCCACCTTGAACCCATCTGTCATTCGTACTGCACACCTCACCACTGTCCCACTGCCCTCATACATATCCTGCATCACTCTTACATACTTCTCTGCCAATCCCAACATCCTCATATAATACCAAACCTCCTCTCTTGGCACCGTCATATTCTTTCTCCAAATCCACAATGAAACTCCCTCTGACCTTCTCTATACTTCTCCATAAACACTCGCAAAGAAAACATCGTATCTGTAGTGTTTTTTCCCGGCATGAAACCATACTACTGCTCGCTAATCGTCACCTCTCCTCTTAACCTAGCTTCCACTACTCTTTCCCATATCTTCATGCTGTGGCTGATCAACTTTATACCACTGTAGTTGCTACAGCTCTGCACATCACCCTGATTCTTGAAAATCGGTACCAGTATGCTTCTTCTCCCCTCCTCAGGCATCCCCACACTTCCCAAGATTGTGTTAAACAATCTATCCCAGAAAGTTGAATCAGCCGATTTAACTTTCTGGGATTTCTTTACCTGGATTATTGAGCATGCATCGAGACATTAAGCAATCTAGCTAAAAATTCCACTGCCATCTCTCGTAAACATCTCCTTGACTCCACAGTAAATGAAAGGACAAAACCAATGACATATGAGTAGCCAATGTAAAACACGAAAAAAAAAACATAGCTAGGTACAGATTTGTCTCTGTGCATGTAGATTTCCACAGACAGCAGGTGCATCAATTCTTCTGTTGTGACACAACAGCATTAGAACTATCAAAGACCAACACGGAGGTCCAGGGAACCTCATTGGTCTGACCTGCACTTGATGAAAGTTGCGTGATGAAATGTAATAATGGTGCACTTAACCGAGCGAAACTGCAACCAAATGTCACAGCTCAAATGGTCAACTGTGGGTCAGCCCGGCTGGATGCTGACAGGTAATAAGGATTTAAGTACAATGAAGCTTTGCATTTCTGCCTCTTAACCCCGTTGTTCTAGATTGAAAGATTAAATTACTGGTCTTACTTTCATATACTTTTGATTTCACTGGAAAATACTCTAAATTAAAAAAAAATGTATGCATAACAGAACATGTTTTGACAGCCTCCCTCACATCCCATCATATTCTTGCTGTAGAGTATATCTTTGTACAAACCTAATCCCAAAAAAGTCGTGACAGTATGGAAAATGCTAATAAAAACAAAAAGGGGTGATTTGTAAATTTGATTCACCCTGTACTATACTGAAAACACTACAGCATATTATTTGTTTTAGCTAGTGAATTTGTTTTGTTGAAAATATACACTTTTTTGAACATATTTTAAATCCATATAATTTTGTAATCCTGTTTCAATGTTATATCATTCTCTAACTCCAATGTGTAACTTATGTTTTTTTCGTCTCCTCTCCCATGTATGTGGATGGTGTGATGCAAGTCTCTCTTGTGTGCATGTTTAGCCTGTCCTCCTGTCAGGCCTACATGGTGATGGTGGTCACGTGGCTTGGGTCCTGGGCTGTTGTTCCGGTGGCATCTGGACACTGCTCGACATCCTCCTCATCATATTCATTTATCTTATAATTCCATTATACTTCTGTTATCCTCTTTCAATGTCGTATTCTGTAAATTGTGTACACACAACATCCATTGCATGTCTGTCCGTCTTGGGAGAGAGAGATCCCTCCTCTGTTGCCCCTCCTGAGGTTTCTTCCTATTTTTTCTCCCTGTTAAAGGGATTTCTTTTTAGGGAGTTGTTCCTTATCCAATGCGAGGGTCTAAGGACAGGATGTTGTGTTGCTGTAAAGCCCATTGAAGCAAATTTGTGATAATGGGCTATAGAAAAAAAATTGACTTGACAATTCAAATCTGGTGACTGCAACACGCTCCAAAAATGTTGGAGCATGTTGCAGTGTTTACCACTGTGCAACATCACCACTTCTTTTATAACACTTATTAAGGGTTTGGGCACTGAGGACACCAGCTGATTAAGGTTAGCAAGTGGAATTTTCCCCCAAGTCATCCATTATGCAGGTCTTCACCTGTGCAATTGTACAGGGCCTTCATTGCCATATTTTGTGCTTCATAATGTGCCACACATTCTTAGAGACAGATCAGGAATGCAGGCAGGCCAGTCTAGCACCCGCACTCTGCTTATGCAACCATGCACTTGTAATCCAGACAGTATGTGGTTTAGCGTTGTCCTGCAGGAAAATGCAGGGACATCCTTGGAAACGAGGGCATCTGGATGGCAGCATATGTTGCTCCAAAATTTGTCCATATATTTCTTAATTAATGGGTACTGACACACCTGCATACCATGGCAGATGCTGGCTTTTGGACCTGGCGCTGACAACAGCTTGGATGGTCCTTTACCTCTTTGGCCCAGCAAATACGACAGCTATTTTTTCCAAAAACTATCGGAAATGTTGACTCAACGGACCACAAAACCCGATTCCACGGTTCTATTTTCCGTGTCAGATGAGGCCGAGCCCAGAGAAATCGGTGGCACTTCTGGACAGTGCTGATGTATGGCTTCTACTTTGCATAATAAAGCCTTACCTTAAATCTGTGGTTGCAACAGTGAATGGTGTTGACTGAAAGATGTTTAACGAAGTATTCCTGAGCCCATGTGATGATATCCATTACAGATGCGTGACGGTTTTTAAGAGTGACAGCTGAGGGATCAGCGATCATGCACATTCAGAAGTGGCTTTCAGCCTTGCCCTTTACACACAGAGATTTGACCGGGTTCCTTGAATCTTTTAATTGTATTGTGCACTGTAGAGGGTGAAATGCCGAAAATCCTACCGATTTGTCTTTGGGGAACATCGTTCTCCAAGTGCTGGATTATTCGCTGATGCATCTGTTGGCAAATTGGTGAGCCTTGACCTGTCCTTGCTCTTGAAGGACTAGGCCTCTTTTGGAGGCTCTTTATACACTATAACATGATTACATTAACGTCTCCTGTTTCACATCACCTTGTTATTTCAACTTGTCATATCGTTATTAGTCCTGAACTGCCCCTGTTCCAACTCTCTTGGAACGTGTTGCAGGCATCAATTTAATAATAAATGTGTATCTTCAAAAACAATGTAGTTGATAAGGTACAACATGAAATACCTTGTCTTTATACTGTTTTTGTTTGAATACAAGTCAAAGTATATTTACAAATCACTCCTTTTTGTTTTTATTAGCAAATTCCATACTGTCCCAATTTGTTTGGAATTGGGGTTGTATAATTCTACCTGTCTACCTATCATTTCTGAGAGGCCTGGAAAATAAATTTAAACACAATTAAGTAATGCCTTTATGCATGCCCAATAATCCAGGTAAGGAAATCAAAGAAGGTTGAATCAGTTCATCTGGATACGTTTACGTTGTATCCAGATGAACTGATTCAACCTTCTTTGACAATTAAGTAATAGGTTCGTGCTACCATGACCATGTGCACATAGCACAAATCTGTTGGGTCAAAAGGATACAATCCTCGAGGTCAACCTCTTCAGACAGATTCATCTTACTGGTGATGGTGGAGAAGATGAGGCGTTTCTGCCTACGGTCGGGCAGGGGGAACTCGATCTTTCTGTCCAGACGACCGGGACGCAGCAGGGCTGGATCCAGCGTATCTGCTCTGTTGGTGGCCATGATTACCTGTGTGTGTGTGTAGGGGGGTGGGGGGTGGCAATGGAGGTTAATGGTGGGTGATATGACCTAAAATTCACATCAGATGCTTAAGATATGGTATTGCAACGGACAAGAAATTCCAAATCAAAATTTATAAGCTTTTATTAAAGGTTTAGAAGCTTTATTTAAAGGATGACAAGAGATTTATTTCAACCTTAAATGTCTAGAAAAGTACTTTTTTTTTTTCTTAGCTTTTTTTGTGCAATTTTTTCCACTTCTGGGGTCAAATGATGCAAAGACAACATAAATAAAGGTAATATGAAGTGAATAAAATACAATGTGCAATCAACTAAGAAAATATTTCAAATACTCAGGAGGGTAAACAAAATCAAAACTAATACTGTTGCATGGAAAGTAAAAAATTTCCTCTAACATGTTCAAGATGTTGCCCTTTTACAGCATAACTGGCATCTAACTAAAATTTAATCTAACTAAATTGGAAGAAATCCGTCTGTGTGACTGTCATCCAATTAACTTCACACGTGGCGGGTGTATTGCTGAGGACCCAATGAAGTGCAGTGTGGAGTTGTTTGGATGAGCAGTTCTCGAGAAAACGGCAAACAAGTTTTCAGCGAAGTTATTAGTCATAAAACTTTGTCATAAAACATGAACAGAGCCACTCTGCCATTGCAACCCATAGTGTGGTCAGAGGGGGGATTACACCCGTAGTCCTTCGAGTGCTGAGTGTGAAGTTGTTTGAATAAGCGGTTCTCAAGAAAGCTCCAAGCAGCAATACTGGGCCCAAGCAACTGGCCCATTTTAGACAGGCATTGCACTAGTTATAATGAATGCAAAACTGTTGCTAACTAGAAACTTATCAAGAAATTTTTGGCCAACAGCAAATTACCTACAGAAGCTGAAAGCTATATCACAGTATTGTGATAACCAAATCCCAGGTGACAACAAGTCTCGTATTATGACATCGATATTATATTGATATTTTGTCCAGCTTTTATAGCAGCTGACTACAAATCTATTTGACTGAGGATTCCATGGCACCTTTTACAAATAACTCACAGAAGAGCCTGGATCCTGGGTAAAATTTGATGAAATCTTAAAAAGTGAGGTTGTCAGAGATGTTTGTAATGTTTCCCTGAAATCTAAAGCTGAGAAGTGATATCTTTTTTTTGTTTTGTTTCCTAAATTGACAAAAGGAATGCCACGCTCCATCGAAAGCACCATTTACCTAAATCTCTCCTTAAGAGCCACCAATCGAAGGAATCAGGGATCAACCCCACTGTGCCCGTCACTGGAGTCTGATAAAATCCCCAAGAAGAAAATAGTTCATTGAGATAAGCACAGTCAGCCCTCATGATGACCACAGTCTATGGTCCAAGTTTAAGAGGCACTGTGTTTACAGAGTGCTTGAGGGTAAAAAGGCCATTTGAAGACAGAAAGCATTTCTGAATTATCCTGTGGGAGTACTTCCGAAGCTGGATGAATGGTGAATGGCACAGTGAATGCATGGCTGATGGGTGGGCAGTAGACTTGGTTGTTGTCCGTAGTGCATTAAAGGAACCCAGAGAGCAGGGGACAATAGTCAGAGCAGGAGACAACAGTCATGGTGGAACAGCCAACAGCAGTCTCAGAAGGGCTGAATTAACTCACCTTGACATTGACGTTCTGGTCAAAGCCGTCCATTTGATTGAGTAGCTCCAGCAGGATTCTCTGTACCTCTCTGTCAGCTACAGGATTAAAGAAAGAGGATGAGGTTTGTACAGTAAAATTTTAATCTTCTTCAATCACTGCATAAAGTGATTTGTAATTAACCCAATCTTGAACTTCTGAGGGGAAAAACAGAACCTTTGGTAAATAAAAGTCAATCCTTGTGAAGGAAAACATTATTTTATATAAAAATAATTTCTACATTAATCCATAACTTCTGTCAGCTGGTTACACAACATGTCAGGAGAAAAAAAACAGCTTATAAAATTTGCTTGGTTTATCTGATGTCATTGTCAAGCAGACTGTAAGCCCACTAAACAATGGTCAAACCTAAACAACAAAGATTGTTTTGACTTTGTCAGCTCATTGTAAAAGCCAACATGTTGTCTGCATTAACAGCTATTTTTCTCTGCAGCTGTCTATCATGTCAGTCCAGAGGAAATAGTGGATGCTGCCTGCTAAGGTCTGGTTTGTCTATGTCGAATTGATCTACAGCTAAAGTTAGAGCACACACAGGGGTGTACCTCCAGTCTGTGCATCAAAACGTTTCGTGGCAATGGCATCAATCTCATCGATGAAGATGATAGCTGGGGCATTCTCCTTTGCCAGCCTGAAAACGTCACGCACCATGCGAGGTCCTTCTCCCAGGTACTTCTGAACAAACTCTGAGCCGACCACACGGATAAATGCCGCTGAAACAAGGGGACAGATAAGTGGAAAAATTAGAGATAAATGTATAAGCTGCAGAGATCTTGAATCAAACCCATGGATATCACTTAGGCAACTGAATTTAAGTCATGAGACAATGCGTATTGCATTTTCAATCCAAATTATTTTGTCCAATCAAAGGGAAAATTGCTTTTGACCTCAACTGGTTTACAAAGCAGCAAATACACAACAGCTAATGCCGATAAATACATGTGGAGTTTGGTAATGTGTCAGATGCGCATTTTGTCTTTACCTGTAGTATGGTGCGCCACAGCCTTGGCCAACATGGTCTTGCCACAGCCTGGTGGTCCATACATAAGGACACCTCTGGGTGGGTCAATGCCAATCTGAGAAAACAAAGAGGCATAAAGGTCAATTCATACTTCCCGTGTCCACGAGCGTCTGCATGATGTAAATGTCGTCATCCGTCCATGTTCGCGAGGGTCCGTGCGGACCCCTATGCGGACATCCGTGTGCAACCCAAAATTTGTAAATGCGCAGACTGTACGCATAGCAATCACTCTGACTGCACATGCTCCAGATAAAGTGGATGCTTATTTTGAAGAGGCTGTGCAAGGATAAAAATATTGAAGTAACGGGCTTATAAATAGTGTATTTGATAGTGAAGATGGCAGCAAACACAAAAACAATATGCTAATGTGAGTTACATATACGAACACAGTAATATAACATTAAATGGATTATCTATTTTTATGGCAGTTGGCAAACAATATTATGGTGCATTACCGCCACCAACTGGAATGCAGTGTGAATCAGGTAATACGCATGCGTGGAACGCCAGACCGATGCGGACCCTCAATTGTAGTACGAATGGAACCACGTGCACATCTGCACGACTGGTACAAGTGTGCAGCTGTCCATGGAACGTGAAAAGTATGTACAAGCCTTAAGACAACAAATGACAACCAGTTTTTACATCTTTATGCAACAGGTTGTCACAAGCTAAAGAAAATAAAAACTCATTATAAGGTCAATTCGAGGCCTCAGAATGGCATAAAATTAGTATGGTGGTGCCCCAACACACACCTTCGCAGCAGTGCAATGTCCATCACCAAAAACTGTCAACTGCCATTTTAAAACGCCACATTTTTTGATGAACGTGTGTAGTGTTTCAGGTCTTTGGCTTGATATAACTACCACAACGGTCTGTTAGCATCTATCTAACTGGATGTTTACACACTGGTGGTGTCAAGCTTATGAACAAATTCCCACAACCTTTTCTCACCTATTTGAGAAGTTCAACGCACCTGTTTATAGAGCTCAAAGTGTGTGAGGGGCAGCTCCACTGCCTCTCTAACTTCCTGCTTCTGGATATCCATCCCTCCAATGTCAGCATACATCACATCTGGCTTTTGGTCTGGAAGGAGAAACGCAGAGGTAACAAAACCAAGTAACTCAGATCAATCCTGCTGTTTAAAAGCAGTGTTTACAGAGGGTTGCAATGAAGTCAATGGCATTCAACATGTAAAGAATACATCTAGAGATAAATCAGAGCTACATAAAAAGATGACATCAAGCATTTTTGCACAAACCACTAGTTGGGGGTTTCTGTGAATTGCTATCAATATCTAAACAGAATGTTTATTACAAGGATTTTTTTCATTAAGTCAGAGTGAGTTAAAATAATTTTGAATAAAATGGATGATATCAAGCAAGCTGGAGTAAAACAATTATACTTTATAACAGTGATAGAAAAAAAAGAATATAAAACTGTAAAGGTGTAAAACGAATAAGCATGACAGAAAGATACAGCACAAAAAATAAAAAAGTGCATTGAGATCAGGAATAAGTGTCAGAAAACTGCCTAACAGGGGTGCTCTGAGAGTGTTTTTCAATCGGGTCCTCAGGGACACCCAGTACTGCTGGTTTTCTATTCCATCAGTTCATTACATTCACCGGTTGCATCAGGTATTCCAGCCATGTAATTGGTTGGGTTGTGTTCAGTAGGTAGCCAATCACTGTAGTTTATTAGATTTCCGGCACTGACAAGGTTACTGATTCAATGAAAATGTAAATACCCTGATGACTCACTGACGGTAGCTTGCAAGGAATGGAACATATGAGCATTCGTTCTACTAAGCAATATTTTTATACCATACAGTTTTGTTTTTGCATGTTGTATCTTCAATGTAACTGATAAATCTGTGTCGTGATAGTGAAATATAACATGAACATTCTACTACATCAACATTTCAACTTATTGTCTCAGCCGATATGCAAGCTATGTATTTTTTTAAGCTATGTATTTCCGTCCAGCAAACGCTAACTTCAATGCTTTGCATAGCATAGTAATTGTGTTGGCTGCATTAAGAAATGTAGCTTACTGTGGCTAGGTTTGAAATATGAAAACATGAAAAAGCATGGCGTTAGCCATACATGTAAAACACACTGAAAAATAAAGAATAAACCGTAAAAACTGTCAGCATATGTAGCTGTATTAATGCTTGATAAGATTTGGTCTCTCGTCTTCCATCTTGCCTCAGCTCAGAAAGGGTAGCCACAGCCTAATAGGAGTTAGATAACTTCAAGGTAGTGAGCAAAGATGGTCACTGGTTTTTATGGTGAATTCTGGGACTTTTCCAGGTGGCTCAAGTTTCAGTGCACTGGAACAGTTTTGACATTGAGACAACCTAGAAAATGTCTGACTCCCATGACAATTCACTATCTACTGAACTAAGAAGCGGTTTGAGACACAACCAGAGTTTTTAGAAATGGCAAAACAGGCAAATATCATTAACTACCTAGCAAAAAAAGCAGCGTTGGGTGGGGGGTGAGTTCCCATAGGACTGGATTGATTACTGCTTCTCTAAATGAAAGGCTATGCTTTCTGTCTTCAGGTCAATGTAAAATCCTCTGCGGATTGTGAATAGAATAGAACTTTATTTGTCATTGTACAAGTACAACGAAATCTGAAAGTGCAGCCCCACAGTCTCTGTGGTCCTTACATATGTACCTAAGTAATACTGAGTCTTTTACCTGATGTCAGCATCATGATGCTGCTGTCAGCCTCTGGGGGGAGCACGTCCACCAGGGCATTGCTGTGCTTGTGTAGAGCCACTGAGGCGTTGGGCTTCAGCAGCTCTCTGTCGATGGTGCTCAAGATGCGCACATAGTAGTTGGAGCCTGAGAAGGCAATACAGCAGATGAAGAAACAATAGATGGGAGTATGAGAGAATACCATTACCGATTCATTGCAAATGCTTCAGATGTATACTAGTTATAGTTAGAATACAGAAATAAAAGTGGCTTAGTGCAAAGTTGTTGTTTTTTTTAAATTTATTCTTGACACTTACATTTATCTGATTTATTGTATCCCAATGATCTCTGTAAAAAAAACATTTCATTCTACTGTAGTCAGGGGTTAAAGCAAAAAAAAAAAAAAAAAAAAAATCCTGAGCCTGAACTTTGTGTCTTTGTGTGTGTGTGTGTGTGTGTGGGGGGGGGGGGGGTTGTCGTCCTGTGGCGTGGACACATTCGCAGGGTAAAAAAAAAACAATTGGAAATGAATGATTGCAGATTATGGTGGGCCTTTTGAAACTGCAATAACAAGAAAGGTCAGTAGGTGGCAATAGTAAAACGAACGAGGACATTGAGGACTTTGTCCATGTTCTGGTTGGCGGCTTCGTCGACATGTAAAAAAAACATGCCGTTTTTTAGCTTTTCCGAAATATGTCTTTTAAACTCTGGTGTTATGCCGTGTGTGTTCAAATAGCTGGCATGCTGATTAGATATTGACAGTTTTGTCAAAGCAATTTTGTCTTCAGCTATTTTTTTGAATAAATTCACCAGGGGTTAGGCGAGCTTGAAAGACAGATCGTGCTCTGCGATGAACGTGCACACGCATATTTTCAAGTCACACACACGGTCAGTTATTGATGCCGGTACATCAGCTGTGGTTGTTGCTCCTGGTAACCGCGTTGTGTGTTGGAGAGAACGAACAGCTGCTCTATGAGCGGGGTCTGACTCATGACGTGGTAGCACTTTTTTCCCGCTAGTTGCATATACTAGCTTTCTCGAGCACAAAGTGCAGAAGCAAGCACCTGCTTCTCTTAACTTCTTACATCAGCTACCAAAAGGCTTACCGTCCTTCCCTATCTCTTCTATCCACGGCCAGCGCCATTTATTTTTTAATCCTTTATCAACTAGGAGGGCATCTTCCCCAGGATTTATGAACTTACTCTCCATCCTACTCTCCTTCGACGTAATGTCTCTCTACTCGAGCATCTATGCAGCATAGGACTCGGTTGAAGCACATTTTCCCAAGACCCGCCCCATTCTACTTCTGATTGGCTAATAATGTTAGTTTGAGAGCGGGAGAGTTGTGCTCCTCTCATATCATTGGCAGACTAACTCATAAACTCGAAAGTGATGTTGATGATATCAAGACTTTTTTTTTAAACAAAAGACTTTTTTTTAAAATAAAAGACTTTTTTTTTTCCTGCAGCCAAACGCTGCACGCCGGAAATCCGGCACGGTGCTGGAATACTTTAAGCCCTGTGTAGTGTATTCTATTTCATTGCTGTGGGGTTCAGTCTTAGGAGACTGTCTCATTCATATTAAATAATACACAATTTAATGTGCCACCATTCCAACTGAATCAATGGACAGTAAATGTGCTAACTGAAGGCAGGATTAACAAGAGCTCCATCTGTACTTGCTTCACAGATGACCATTTTGATATCAACCAAGATTCTGTGCTACAATTAACTTTCATGTCTGGTAGTAAATTCTTTCATTCAACAAAAAATACAACTAGTTCAAAACATGGTACTGTATTGGAGAATTTCTAAAATCTTAAAATCTGATGGCTAGCACCGCATGTAACATGTCAGAAAAAAAAGTATATGACTGACATTTTTGATTGTTTATACACACAGATTGGCATCTAATGATGGATTTCAAGCTTAGCTGAGAACTGACAACTGGTTTAGGCAATAAGAGGTGCTTTCATTATATTTCTACCACTGATAGGTCTTACAGAGATTATACTTGATTTTTCCTGCTAATGGTACCTGTGGTGGATCCAACAATGGCTGTGTTCTGGTCCACAGCCTCTAGGAACTGGCCAATGACCAGTGGGATGCTTTGTATCCTCTTCACCTCCTCCTGGGCATGGAGGAACTCCTTCTTCAGGTTCTTTTGTTCATCTTTGATGTACTCCTCCTGCACCTCCAGGAATTCCAGCTCCTGCTGCAGCTTCTGAAACCACAGCAGGAATAGAGATTGGACAGGCTTTCAATGTGAATGTTTTTAATGTGCTGAATGCATAGCGTTATATCAGAAGTTCAAAGTCATAAAAGAAGCTAGGATCCACACCGAAAAAATTGCTTTTTGTTTTTTTTTATATTTTATTCAAATTACCGCATGTAGCCTATATACTGCCATATGTATGATGTTTTATAACAACAGTATGTTTTATGTCATGTCATGGTGGTGAAACCTAAGACAAATTTCCACATTGTGGATAATAAAGATTTGAAGCATATCATACCGTATTCATTCCAAATCGCTCAATTAATAGAGCAGCATTGTGTTGTGGCTGGACTGCAAATGCATTGCATAAATCTACACCATTATGCAACGGAAAGTATTTTTGTAAAGAATAACATTGTCATAAACATGATACACAACATTAATTGATATAATCCCTAAAATTAAATGTTTACCTAAGAGAGTAATACCACAATAATTATACAATTCAAGGTAAACTAGTTAAATATGGGCAAAATACATAAATTTTTTAAAACTACATTCATTATGAGACCACAGCTGTGGAAACTTATCTGTATCAGCCTGCTATACCTGGAAAGGAAGCAGGCCATACAAAAATGTGCATGGGTAAAAGAGCTCCTAAGGACCATAGTTATAAGACTTTTGTCCACCTTCAAATGCAGGTGAACCTTCTGTATTGCTCTGCACTGTATGTGCATAAAGATGAGACACACAAACAGAAGTTAGACATTAATTGCATTAACACTGTTAAGTGGTAAATGTTGTCAGCATGGTGAGTTTTATGTAGATAAGAGTTGTGACACATCATATATGAGCACACAATTTCTAGAACAAACAAACATTAGAAAGCATTCTGAAGCATGAAGCCAAGAGATAGCACCACTCTGAATCATCCAAAAGACAAGGAAGCGATGTAAGATGTACAGTATGAATCACATTTTCACTATGGTGAGAAGCCAAAAGTTCTTTTAAAGGACTGCTTCTGTATAGGTGGGTGGCACCCTATACTTAAAGAAGACAATCTCTTCTACAGGTAGCCTCAGCTAAAAGAGTCAGATTCTAATTATATGAAGGCATAGTGCTTGGGGATGTTTTTTGTTTTGGTTCCAAGCATGCCTCTGTTCTTAATCCTATTCATAGCACCACCAGAGGGTGGTGAATTTAAAAGTGTTTTTGGTGTGTGTGTTTTTTGTTTCCCCTGAAAACATTGATGCTAGAAATCAGCACTACATTTAAGTAGGGTTGGGTATCGTTTGAATTTTATCGATTCCGATTCCGCTTAATGATTCAGGTTCTTATCGATTCCGAGTTTCGATTCCAATAGGGTAAAAAAAAGAGGTCAAATGTTTAGGTAACAAAAATAGCTTCATTTTTTTAAGCATTAACTGAACATTAATAATGCTAACACACATGGGCGACATTACGGGGGGGGCAAGGGGGGACAAATGCCCCCCCTAACTCACAAAGAATAATTAAAATAATATATCACATAACGTAATTTAAAAATATAGAAATATTTGCTGTAATTACACCTACGAGCCGCTGGGGGCAATGTAACGATCTGAAGCGAACCATTTTATCAATAGCTCCGATAAAGACGGGCGCGGCCATAACATCTGTACACAAATGAGCCACTCATATCTCTGGCTCTGTTTGCGACGGGCGTTGGTAAACATCGAATCACAAAGAGCCACACATATCAATAGCTCTGACAACGACTCCTAGAGGATAAATTCTGAGTCTCATCCCCAGCCAGTCAGACTAGCTTGGTCTAGTTAGTCCATGGGCCAGAGCCCAAAATTTCCTATTTCGGTACACTCAAGGTGGCAAAACTTACTTATAATTTTTGAAAGGATCCATGTCTATAGATGATATTTTGGTATGATAACCATTCCTGAGTGGCAGCTGTATCACAGTTATCAGCTCATGAAGTTAACCACCCCCTAAAGTAAATTGCATTTTAGACGCTGGTGTATATCCTGGTTTAGCCTCATGGTCAGGACATTTTTCAATGTTCTATAATATTGTCTTTGGTATCATTTTAAAGGGGACCTTCTTAGCTTTCATTCAAGCCCTGTTGTGGATATTTCTCACAAATATAGAGGTCACTTGAGCTCTTCAACCCGTCAATAACACACATCTTTCTGCAATGTTCGCCTAAACTATATACTTTCTTTTAGCCCTGTGGCATCTAGGAATATCAGGGACACAAAACACAAAAACTGGAATACTCACAGGACTGTAAAGATTCAGGAAATGTATAATATACCCATACTATTTCATTGTGTGAGGTGATTGTGAACCTTAAATTAGAAGGGCATTATTACTAAGAAACTAACTAGACCAAAGCCAGTTAGTCCTTGGGTCAGACCAGATATCGATATCACCCAAGGTGACACAACTTCACTGGTGCCATTTTATTTGGTACACTAACAGAAGTAAAATAATACATGATAACCTTTCCAAATGAGCAGCTATTTCATTTTTCTTTCAGGAAACCTGTTTCTGTGCCTCTCACGATTGTGTATTTGCCCAGATTTTTACAAATATAGCATTTCAACACCCCTGGTACTGATTAGCCTAGCTTAAACTCTGGGACAGTTCTTAGTTGGCCAACAACCAAGGATAACCAGTACTGTGTACTTCCATTCATTGTGCTAAGCTAGGCTAACGTGCAGCCAGATAGCTTTCTACTAAACACATATAGAGGAAACTGGTATCTATCTTCTTGTCTCACTCTGGAGAAGATTGTAAGCTAATTTCCCATAATGTTAGCATGTTCTTTTAATGTATATGTTAATATGATTAGTTAAAGTGGCTACGAGGAACTTTCATCTTGTGTTGATTTTAGCGGCCTCATGTGGACAAAATACAGCTGTTGCATAGCAACTAGGTAATGTATCTATGTGTGGCTATGTAAGATAAATAATGGTAATATGACGCTGGTGAAGCAAAGTAAACTTTGTTTTAGTAGTGTTCATACACCTAAGTTACATGTATTTGTTTGTATGTGGCAGGTGAAAACTGACTGAATATGGCCACTGGTGAACAAGCAAGTTTTTACCCAATACCAAAGCGCCCAGGGGTGGAGTGCATTATCCACTGTTCTGATGATACAGATAAGCTGGTTTCACTACAAAGTGTCGACTCATCGAGAACTCTGCTCAGGGCAGCTCAGATACGAAATCATGCACCAGTTTTGAAACTGGCAAAAGACATTCCTGAGGGACAGATTCCAGCAATCTACTACCACAGAAAGTGTCGCAGTATCTTCACTATGCAGCAAATTCTTGATGGCCTCCTTGCAAAAGAAAAGAAAAGTTGTGTCTCTGCTGAAGAGAAACAATCTAAGAGAGTAGCTCGACATGCTCCAAGTACATCTAGGACTTATGATGTAGAGTGCATATTTTGTCAGAAAAACAGCAAATATTCCAAGAGACAGAATACGAGAGAAGTACTGGTGCAGTGTCGAGAACTGCGAGCTGATGCAAAGATCAGGAGTGCAGCCACAAAGAAAAGGGACAGCAGAATCCTTGCCATTGTGAGTAGAGACCTTGTAGCAGCTGAAGGGCACTACCACAGGTCATGCTATAGACTTTACACCAAAGAAGAGGTTTCCAAAGGAGAGGTTGCCAGCAATGAAGATGATGATGCTGCAGCCCAGTATGAAGCTGCTGTGAATAAGGCATACAATGAGCTGTTCCTCTTCATCAGGATGGAGCTTTTTGGCAATCCTCAAGTGATGACAATGACTGATCTCTCTTCTAGACTGGTAGCTTCAATGAACTCCCAAGGCATTGCCCAAGTCAGGGAATCAACCAAGAAGCACATAAGGCGAAACCTGGAGAGTGAGTTTGCTGGAGCCTTGCAGATATTCCCTGATGAGAAAGGAAAATTCCTCCTCTATCCCGATAACTTGTCCATGAGGGAACTTGCCAAAGAAAATCAGTCTCTCAAAAGAGAGCTGCAGACCCTGAAAAGTGTCAGTGCACAAGATGTTATAGCCAAAGCAGCCATCAAATTGAGAGCAGACATTAAAAGTCAAGATGTTCCTCAAACCTGGCCGCCTGAAGTCAAACCAGAAGCAGAATGTCCTACCATTCCAGAGTCGCTCATTATCTTCCTGTACTCTCTACTCACAGGCTCAAATGATCCTGATCATGCATCCCAGAGAGTGCAGTGCCTTCTGCAGTCATTTGGCCATGACATAGTATATGCAGTGACATGTGGAAATACCAAGCCTTCCAAGCACATTGTTCTGCCATTCAGTGTCAAATCGTTGACAGGAAATGTAGAGTTGATAAACATCCTCAACCGACTTGGTCACAGTGTGTCCTATTCACAGATGGAAGAGATCAACACTGCCCTGTGTCTCCAGAAACTCTCATCATCAGGGAGTGGCATTGCCCTTCCAGCTAACATCCATCCTGGCATATTCACAACTTTAGCCTGGGACAATATCGACCGTCTTAAAGAAACTGTCAGTGGTGAGGGAACATCTCACAGAGTCAATGGGATTGCTGTGCAAGCAAAGCCAGTCAACCCACTTCCTGTCCAACCCATGCCCACTGTTCCCAAAACAAAGAAGAGAAGCATTGATGGACCCCCACCAATGTTACCAACTTACAATGCTGGACAACGGGTAGGGCCACCACAAAGCAAAAAGTCAGATGCCGATACTGCAGCCAATACTAAGCTTGCCAGAGAGAAAAACCTTCTTTGGGTCCTAGCACGCATGTCACAACAAGAAGAACAGTCAGTCAGCAGCTGGACAGGCTTCAACATCCTGACTCGAGGAGAGATGACGGTCATCCCCGACAATATAGGCTATCTGCCTACCATCAATGCTCCAGCGACACAAATGTCTACTGTCAACGAGGTGCTTAACCAGTCACTGAGCATCATGCAGTGCTTAGGCCTGAGGAAGATTGTCTGTGTCTTTGACCAAGCCCTGTATGCGAAGGCTGTCGAGATCACATGGAAACACCATGACAAGTTCCATGATATCATCGTTAGGCTTGGGGTATTCCACACCATCTGCACACTGCTGGCAATAATAGGAAAGCGTTTCCAAGATGCTGGACTCAAAGACATTGCAGTCTGGCATGATTGCAGAAGGCTCAATTGCTGGTGTTATGGATGGCCGCAAGTACAACAGGGCAGTGCGACTACACAAGCTCCTGTATGAGGCTCTCATGCGACTGACCTTGAATGGTTTCCTGTCCTGGTTGGAAGAAACTCACAGGAATGACATGGTTCACCTGAATGAGACACTGAAGACCATTGACAGCCTTGGGAAAGAAGTCTCACAACATGCTTTGAAGGAGGTCCTCGAGAACAGCTCTTGTACACGCATCATGGATCTATTTGAAGTCTACCGTGAGTTCCTTAGAGGTGGAAACGGCAGCCTCTCGAACTTCTGGATGTCCTATTTGGACATGGTTGAAATCTTGTTGGGGCTCATCCGAGCATCCAGAGAGGGAGACTGGATGCTACACTTGGCTAGCATTCGAGCAATGATCCCATGGTGCTTTGCTTATGACAGGATGAATTATGCACGCTACCTCCCCTACTACTACGCCCAGATGTCTGAGCTGCCCATCACACACCCAGATGTGTACACAGAATTCATGGAAGGAGGCTTCTCAGTCCAACTGGGCTCCACCAATCCCTTTGGCCGAATCCCTGTTGACCAAGCTATAGAAGAAACGGTGAACAAAAGACACCCAAGCAGCTGGAGGGACAAAGGGATTCAGCTTGAAGCCAGGAGCTGTGACCAAATATTATCTCACAGCTGAGTATAGAAGCATGTACCTCAGACCGCTGAGAGACCTGACAGGTCAAGGCAGGTGCAAATGGTCTCATCCAGATCTACAGAGTCCAAGGATCAAGAGAGATGAAGCAGATGTCCAGTCTCTCATGGACCTTATGGAGAATAACTGGCTCAATCCTATGTCCCCTGATGAGATTGATTTGGTTAGCCTCTCCACTGGCAACATGGCTCCACCTGATGTGACCATAGATCTCTTGAGAGCTCTTGAGAAAGGAGAAGAGACCTACCAAGCATTCCAGCAAACAAGGTTAGATGCAGACCCACCACCTGTGAAATTCCACGACAAGATGACCAAGCAAAGTCTGAAAACATTCTCCAATGTCAGCACAAAACAAGCTCATGGAAAGAAAGCACAGGATGTGGTTCTGAAGGCAGATAGAAACCTTTTCAGTCACATGATCCTGGTGGCTGAAAGCAGGAAGGTGAATCTGAAGGATGTCCTTGCCTACCCATTGGGCCCACTACCATGGGCACTGGCAAATGCTGATGGGTCCTTACGAAAAACAAACAAGGCTGCACTTGCCAGAGAGCTTGAAAAGAATGTATCTCCTGCAGAAGACATCCCAATCCCATCTACTTCCATCATTGATGGGATGAGCCTGGTCCAAAAAATGAATGGCAACAACAAAACCTTTGCACAGGTGGCAGAGTCAGCCTTGACCCAGGTCCTCCATGAGGGAGCACAGAGTGGGAGGATTGATGTTGTTTTTGATGTCTATCACCAGACTTCGATCAAAGATGCTGAACGACTGAACCAGGGTGGAGACATCACTCTCCAGTACAAGAATCTTGCAGGGGGACACCACGTCCAGCAGTGGAGAAAATTTCTGTGCAGTTCCTCCAACAAGACCAGTCTCATCAAGTTTCTGGTGGAAGAGTGGAAACTCCCACGATACAGAGCTATGCTGCATGGCAAGGTGTTGTACATGACCTGTGAGGAAACCTGCAACAAGTTGACAGAAGATGGGTGTGAGGAAGCAGCAGAACTGCACTCCACACATGAAGAAGCTGACACCCGTCTGCTCCTGCATGCATTGCATGCAGCAAATGCGGGCTCAAAGTCAGTTATCATCACAGCTGAGGACACTGATGTCATGGTGCTTTGTCTTGGCTTCCAGAAGGACATCACCTGTCCCATCTACCAGAAGTGTGGGACTCAGAACCGCACACGGTTTGTCGACATCACCAAACTGGCAAGTTCACTTGGAGACAGCATCTGTGACAGCCTAATTGGCTTACATGCCTTCACAGGCTGCGACACTGTCAGTGCATTCGCTGGTCGAGGGAAGCTGAATGCCCTGAAGATAGTGAGAAAGCACACTTCCTGCCAAGAGACTTTTAGTCAACTGGGACAGACATGGAATGTGAGTGATGAGCTGTTGCAGAGAATTGAGCAGTTCACCTGTCGGATGTATGTTGCTAATAGCAGCACTGCTGAGGTGAACAAACTGCGTTACCAGCTGTTCTGCACCAAAACGGGAGAGGTTGAGTCCAGCCAGCTGCCACCATGTAGAGACTGTCTCTTTATGCATGTTCAATGAGCCAACTATCAGGCAGCAATATGGAAGTGCTGTCTGCAGGCTAACCCTGTGGTGCCAAGCCCTACTGAGTATGGATGGACAGACGATGAAGGCCAGCTGGCCCTTTACTGGATGCGCTCCCCACCTGCACCAGATGTGGTCTTGGAAATGCTAACATGCAAGTGTGTGCATTCATGCAAAATGCCAAGCTGCATGTGCTTGTCAAATGGACTTCCATGCACAGACATGTGCAGGTTACAGACCTGCAGTAACCAAAAACAGCAGGATGGTCCAGAACTGGACTTTGAACTTGGGGAGTCAGATGATGAGAGAAACGAGCAGTTTGATGAATGACAGTGTGATGATTCTGATGGTATTACTGTGGTAGTAGTCTATTGATGCACAGGATGTTGATTCTGGACTTGGTTACCCAGAGCTTGATAACAATAATGTAACCATATTCACATATACCCATTACCCTACCCATTACCATTACATATACCCACTAATGATATGGGATTACATGTATCATTGACTAAGTATATGTAAATGTCAATGTTGTTTAAAATATTAAAATAGATCATTACCTCACTATGGTATTCCTTTTTATCATGTATTTTGATTGTGTATTTAAACAAATGTATAGAGACCAGTTTGTGACCTAACTGGCTTTGGTCTAGTTCTCATTTAAGGCTCACAATCACCTCACACAATGAAATAGTATGGGTATATTATACATTTTCTGAATCTTTACAGTCCTGTGAGTATTCCAGTTTTTGTGTTTTGTGTCCCTGATATTCCTAGATGCCACAGGGCTAAAAGAAAGTATATAGTTTAGGCGAAAATTGCAGAAAGATGTGTGTTATTGACGGGTTGAAGAGCTCAAGTGACCTCTATATTTGTGAGAAATATCCACAACAGGGCTTGAATGAAAGCTAAGAAGGTCCCCTTTAAAATGATACCAAAGACAATATTATAGAACATTGAAAAATGTCCTGACCATGAGGCTAAACCAGGATATGCACCAGCGTCTAAAATGCAATTTAGTTTAGCGGGTGGTTAACTTCATGAGCTGATAACTGTGATACAGCTGCCACTCAGGAATGGTTATCATACCAAAATATCATCTACAGACATGGATCCTTTCAAAAATTATAAGTAAGTTTTGCCACCTTGAGTGTACCGAAATATCGTCTGGCCCATGGACTAAGTCAGACAAGCACGAACTGAGGAAGCCTCTTGGATGAGAGGCGAAACGTCTTCATGGATATACAGTTGCACTTGATTCAACTCCTTTGGATACAAATTTGACATTGAAACCGCATGTTTTGTTTATTGCACACTAGTTGTACTTTTACATTGATACAATTAAGTGATTAAAAAAAATCTTTGCCCCCTCAATTTTGGGACCCAAATGTCGCCCATGCTAACACATATAAATTAACACATCATCCAAGGAAAATACTGGTGTCCAAACAACACAGTCATATTTGTAGATAATTGGTAGCGGAAAATGCTCTCATCTCTCGTATATTCCACCTGACAACAACACAGTGAAAGCAGTAACGGTTGAACCATTTGCTAACATCACTGAGCTCAGATATTTAAAATGTTAAAACTTTTCCACCTTGTACCATGCAGAAATCAGTTGATCGCTCAACTTATATTTGGGAGGGAGGAGTGTATTTTGAATTTAGGGCCCTGGTCATCTCCCTGCAAATAAAAATTCAACATGACAGTAACTGTTACTGCACAAGTAACCTACCATCATTTTTTACCATCTTGGTTTTTTTTTTAAACCTTTCCAACCTAAATGAAGGGGGTTCGACAGCTGAGAACAGGTGTAGCCCTTTCACCACAAAAGCCGTTACTGCTCCGCAGCACTCCTCAGTTTTCTTTTTGGTCATACTTCATTTTATTGCCAAAGAGAACGGTGTCTTGCGGCTTGCCGTCTTCCCTGGCTCTACTGGAGGTGCTTGCAACGTGCTGGCGCTGTCCAATTCTGACACACTCGCAGTCGGAGACCACATGACGTCAAACACTGTACATTCTTTCAAATCGATGCCATGCTGCCTTAAGCATTTCGTCAGATTTGAGGTGCAATCTGCCTTGCAGCTAATAAACTTCCCACACATTTACTGCACTTAGCCTTATTGTTGCTTTCTTTGGCAAAGTGCAGGCACACTTTGGACCGTTTACCAGGGTCCATCTTTCAAACTGCTGCTGTGATGCTAGTCAAACATGCTAACCGCTAGCTAATATCAAAACAAATGGACATGGAGGTGCGGTTGCGTTAATGTGTAAAGTAGACAGGTCCTGGCAGATATATATGTATATATATCCATCCATCCATCCATCCATTATCTTAACAGCTTATCCTGCTCTCAGGGTCACAGGGATGCTGCCCTCTCTCTCTCTCTCTCTCTCTCTCTCTCTCTCTCTCTCTCTCTCTCTCTCTCTCTCTCTCTCTCTCTCTCTCTCTCTCTCTCTATATATATATATATATCAACAAGGATACAGGAGTTTTCAATATAGAATATCAATACAGAAACAAACATTTCTGTATTGATATGTATCCATCCATCCATCCATTATCTGAACCGCTTGTCCTGCTCTCAGGGTCACGGGGATGCTGGAGCCTATCCCAGCAGTCATTGGGCGACAGGTGGGGAGACAACCTGGACAGGCTGCCAGGCTATCACAGGGCCCATACACACACAATTGTCCCTAGGTATTGACAAAAAGCCACCAAGGTTCTTGCAGACATATGTAGCCGTTGTTTGCAATAATAAAGATTTATCTCTTTTAGGAACCGGTAAGCAGAACCGAAGTTCAACTTTTTTAAATGGGTACCTGGTGCCTGGCATTTTTACTCAGTTCTAATTTGGAACCAAGTTTTGGTTCCCAACCCTACATTTACGTTTTTTTTTTTCAGAGTTAACTACTACTACTATTAACACCTAACAGGAGCAGCCGAAAGTAGTAGTAGTAGTAGAGTTAAATTGGACCAAATTGTACTGTTTATTTCATTTGTTATTTTCTTGAGAGGTGGTTGTAATCTTCTGGCTATCATACACACCACTTCAGAATAAATATATAGGAACCATTTGATGTTATTCACTGGTAGTATTACAACTGAAGAACATGCAGGATGTGTCATAATTGTGTTAAGTTCTTTAACCACAGAGGTTCAAGTGAAATGTAAACATGATGTTGCAATGGTAAAATAAAACATGACGACCAATGAATGCTGACATCAGACCTTGTATCTGCTGTAAAGGTCCTCCAGGTCCTCTGGTTCCGGGGCCAGGAAGGACAGACCTGTCTGAGGTCTGGAGCTGAGCATTGCCGGTACGTCGTCCTGTGTATAAATTGATGTTAATCAATCAATCAATCAATCAAGTTGCATTTTATAAAGCACTTTTCTAGCTGCAACAGCAACTCAAAGCACTTTATAGATTAAAACGTTTAGCAGGTAAACAGGCCCTTGCACTCAGAAAAAATAGCGTGCAAGTTTATTTTCAAGCTTTTATAACAAAAAGGATACGAAATCATAGTTCATAACAGCAAAACATTGGCAACACGCATTGCCAAAGATAAATTCATTTTTTTCATGAATTCATTTTTTCTGTCTTTAATCTACTTTTACCATCACAATTTTTCACCAGTGGAATCCAGTTAATGTCTGTGCATTTGAATGCAGGAAAAGTGCCATATTAGCCAAATACTGATTGACTGAAATCTTATGACGAACTCGCCTGACGACTGCAATACAAACTACCGTTGGCTAGCCGTTAGCCCGCAGGTGAGTAACGTTAGCCAGAGAAACAAACTCTTTAGGGCTCACAAACGACAACACACGCAAGAAATACTCTCGATAACCTTTTCAAAAATACAAAGCAAATAAGCCACTCTGCGTTGGTTTTAACAAATCACTCTCAGCATCAAGCTAATGGTAGCAGCTAGGCTAACCTCAGCTTCAACTAGAATGACATAGCGTTATGAGAATGAATCGGCAGGTTTAGATCTTAGTAATACTACATGAACATATGTGAACTAACCAGAGTAAAACTTCAAATATTAAAAAAAAATCAAACACTTGTACTCAAAAACAACATACAATAACACATTTTTATTCTAATTCTGCAGCTTAACACAATCCTGCTAATGATTCATACCGGGTTCTTTTCCACGGCCAGGATATCCTCCATGTTGGCTTCTTCTTCTTCTGCCTCTTCGTCTTCTTTTCTTGCTCTTGGTTAGGTTAATTGGCAGTTACAAACAACGATTTGGCACATTACCGCCACCAACTGGAATGGAGTTGAGGACCAGAATGTCCATTTACTAAAAAAACGGACTCATAGTTTATCAATCAAACTAGTTATTCTAAGATGTTGAAGTAAAATTCGATAACACTCATTTCCTGTGTTCTTTAGTAGAATGTATATAAAGTCCAAGTTTACCTCTTCCTTTCTGAGGTTTCAAATCAGTTTCCTTCCTTCTTTTTTTAAACTTATATTTATTGGATTTTGCATTTTACAAATCACATAATTAACATATGAAACATCCAGTATTTTTCCCATCCCTCCCCTGCTCCCTAACATGTCGTCAACCCCCTCATCCCATCCCATCCCATCCCATCCCATCCCATCCCATCCCATCCTCTGAAATGACATCAAGTACAAATAAATATATTGTTGTAGAGCCGAAGGAACGGAGAAGACCGTAGGTTCACACTTCAGCCGTGTAGGCAACTTTCTTTAATCAACGGTAAATCAGAGAGATAACAAAACCACAGCTCGACTGAGCGGAGGCGGCAAGAATAACCAGAAAACTGGCTGAACAACCATAACTTAACCCTGCGTTAACCTGCCAGGGCAACCCTGACTTAACCCTTAGTTCCTGGGGTGAATTCTATCCCCAATACGTGTCCACCACATTGTAGCCAATTCGGGGGGGGGGGCAACCACAGGAACCGCCACAGCAGGGACGCAAACCCGTACCTCCCGCACCGCGGAAGACGTCGCTAACCGCTCGACTAAAGGGTCCGTCCCGTTAGCCAAGGGCTACCGAGCCTATTCATCCGTGCACGTTACATTATCCCCTCCCTCCTTCGGGAAGCGCCTCCGACGGAGGGGACCGTCATAGACGGGACGCGAACCCGGCTCTCCCGCACCGCGAGCGACAACGTTAACCAGTTGACTAAAGGGTCCGACCCGTTAGCTAAGGGCTAACGTGTCTATTCTTCCGTGATCGTTACAATATGACAGATATACAGCGACCTCGTTCACATCAACACAGACAAGGGAGAAAAGAAAAAACAATAATTTAAAAAACAATAATAATGTAACGTGCATGGATAAGAAGACACGCTGGCCGCTGGCTGGCTGGCGGGTCTGACCCTTTAGTCGAGTGGTTAGCGATGTCTCCTGCGGTGCGGGCGATACGGGTTCGCTTCCCGGCCGCGGCAGCTCCTGTGGTTGCGTTGTCTCCCGAATTCGCTACATTGGTGTCAGAAGTGGGATGGAGCGACCGTAAGGCCATCGGAAGCGTAGGCGCCCTGAGGCGTGAAGGAGCTGATATGCTTAAGCGCGGGGACGCGCTTCCCGAAGGAGGGGGGTAGTGTAACGTGCATGGATAAGTAGACACGTTGGTCCTTGACTGACGGATCGGACCCTTTAGTCGACTGGTTAACGTTGTCGCTTGCGGTGTAGGAGATACGGGTTCGCGGACTGGCTCCCGAATTCGCTACAATAATAAAAAATACACTCATTTTTATCTTTTTAAACTAATTCTTAATTAGACTGCTACAGTTCTGCTTCAACCAAGAAATTGGCCTTTCGCAAAGTACCGCCCCAGAACGGTGCTTGTCCAATCCTACCTTGGCAACAGTCCGTCAAGCTTTCAAACACACAACAAAATGCTGAAACGGTGTGCCTATGGGATCTGCAAATCGGATACTAGATATCTGAAAAGTTTGGAGGGGGTGTAATTTTCTTTCCCCTCCCGAAACCCAGAACGCAAGAAGCGCAATGTTGGCAATAGATTTGGCAGTATAGCAGACCCCATGGCCAGCTTAATCCATCCAAAATCAACAACAATACCTGTCTGCTCCAAGCTAAGCTTGCTGCCAGCTAATATTGATAGCTGATACAGCTAACGTATTATTACTGTTACTTTTACCCACACAATGCGCTGATTTCTTCCTTCATGTTTTGCTGTTTTCCGGCTACTTCCTGGATAGTTCTGAAATGCTTGACGGGCATAGCAACAGTAACTAAGGGAGGCGGAACTTTGCGAAAGGTCAATTATTAGGTTATGAACTATCCCAGTCTGTTATTTGGGTTAGGTTATCATAAGAAAAGGCTTCCAGACTCAAATGTATTTTCATTCCCTTTCAAAGTAAATTAGACTTTTTTTCTTTCTTTCAAGTTTCAGGTAATACATAATCTCTTTAAACCATCTTGTATGGGATGGTGGCACAGCTCTCTTCCAATTGAGGGGGATGAGACGCAGTGGCGCCCCCAGAAATTTTTCATCGGGGTGGCCAAATGGGGCCACTGAAAATCTCACCAAAACCAAAAGCCATGACTGAATTTTGGGAATTCTGTGCTGCTGTTGTAGTATTCTGTATAGGCTAGTTGAAAACTGTCAATATGAGAGTTAAGAAAAATATACATTATTGATTTAAATGAACAGCACCTAATGTAAGATATCAGATAGAAGCATATTATGCATAATCAGAAGCATATTCTGCATATGCGACTCGTGGCTGGGGGGGCCAGCGGGGGGGGGGGCAGGGATAGTATCAGGGTGGCCGTGGCCACCCCTGGCCACCCCTTGGGGGCGCCACTGATGAGACGTCGAGCTAACAGAGTAGTAAATGCAACCATATTGCACATTTCAGTCCACCACACTGCATCCTCTGGCCTCAGTCCAAACAGGGCAATAATGGGCTGAGGTACAATTGTCATATTATAGTACATGTCACTAAGGGGTTCAAAGACCTTTTCCCAAAAAGTCTGAAGGCTTGAGCATGACCAAAACATGTGCAACCAGTTTGCAGTGGTAGTCTTACATCGACCACAAGTGGGATCAATGTTTGAGTATATCCTTGCCAGTTTGTCCTTAGTGAGATGAAGACGATAACTTATCTTGAATTGTATTAGACCATGTCTAGCACAAGGAGAAAACGAGTGTCCTTCTTTCTGCCTAATATCTTTGACAGTGCAGCATAGCATGCTCTATCCATTCATCTAAGTGACTTATGAATGAATGATGATTTATTTCCGCTTCCGGTGTGGGAAGACGGCTACGCGAATTCACGTTCGCAGCGGCCTCACCCAGTACCGGTGTGGGAAGATGGCGGCACGAATTAGCATTTGTTGCAGCCTCACCCAGTACCGTCGATGCTGTGTCTTTGTCCACGTCTAAGTTTTTGTCTTTGTTTGTGTTACATCTGGCACTGTTACGACAGTGCATTGCTTTACGTTAATTTCAGTGTTGCGTTTACGTCACCTGTTTGCTTGATGGTCAGTTCGGTATGTTGATTAAATGGAGTAGGTTCAGCTCCAAAGGCAGCTCCGGTTTTGTCTGTTATTTCAACATAACACTGGCGACGAGAGATGGCTGATTGTTCTGTACCACCGCCCTCTCCATTCCTGGCCCTGCCGGGCGAGCCACCGATGGCGTGGCCCTGCTGGATATCCTCGTTTGAAACTTATATCCTTGCTGCCGGCTTGGACGAAGTATAGGTCGAGAGGAAACGTGCACTGCTGCTGCACCGTCTAGGAACAGAGGGGCAACGCGTGTTTGGGACTCTCGGCACCGCAAATACGAACAGGCTGCGGAGTTAATAAAAAATAATTTTGCCGCTCCACAAAGTGCACTTCTCCGCCGAGTCATATTCGGACAGAGACACCAACGGTCGGGTGAGTCAATGACACAGTACGTGGCTGATCTAAGAGGTTTGGCTAGCTCGTGCAAATTTGGGGCGTTACAAGACGAAATGATCCGAGACCACCTCATATTGCACACGAACTGTGACAAGATTAGGGAAAGACTGTTGGTAGAAAACGATGACCTGACACTGGCAGCAGCTCTACAACTAGCCGTTCAGGTCGAATCGGCTTTGCAATGCGCTGCTAGTTTGTCTGCCTCTTCCAACTCGCCAGCACAGGAAACGGGCGCACACAGTTCACAGACGCACCCCCTCGACGCGAGTGCAGTCTGCAGACAGCAGCGGGGGAAGCGTACTACTAGCCTCTCAGTCACGTGACCGTCTGCACCAGACGTGTGGGAATTGTGGCTCTTCTACACACAACTCCAGAGCTCAGACCTGCCCTGCCCTGCCCATGGTAAAACATGCTCCAACTGTGGAAAGCGGAATCACTTCCACAAAGTCTGTAGGTCTGCCCCGGCTAGAGCCTCCCAGCCACCTACCACAATCATCCACAATGTCAGCTCAGGATGAGTGCTATTTAAAACATGCTCATTGATGGTTGGTGATGTCACCCTGCCCCTCCTCCTGGACACTGCAGCCACAGTGTCCCTTCTGAACCTGGCAACTTACTCACAGTTCTTCTCCCACAGGCCACTGGGGCCACCCACCACCACCCTGCGTAGTTATGCCAACTCTGAGATTAACATCATGGGCTCCCTCCAGCCGCCGGTGAGATATGGAGAGAAGACACTGCCAGTCTTCAGGTTCAATACTGCATGCCATGGGACCAACCTCCTAGGCCTCGACCTATTCAACGGCCTCGGTTTCACCCTGTTAGACACCACTGGCTCAGAGATTCACACCGTGGCCATCCCATGGCAGCAACAGTGGCCCGCGCTGTTCAGTGGTGTGGGCTACCTCGAGCTCTTCACTCACCAGTCCCTGTTAGACCCGAAAGTGACACCTGTCATCCAGCCTCTCCGCCGCTCTCCCCTGCTAAGCTACACAGCATGCTCGACGGCGACATCATCAAGCAGGTGAACGCATCGCCCTGGATCTCCAACCTGGTGGTGGCGAAGAAGAAGTTTGGGGGGCTGTGACTCTGCGTGGACTTGAGAGCGGTAAACAAGGCCATCATCCCTTGACAAGTACCCCCTGCCAACGACAGAGGAGCTCACCGCCCAGTTCCACGGGTCCACGGTCTTCTCTAAACTGGACCTCCGCCAGGGCTACTACACCCTGAGAGCCGCAACCTCACTGCATTTATCACCCACAAAGGGGTCTTCTGCTACAAACGCATGGCTTTTGGCCTAAGCTCTGCCCCAGCTGCTTCCAAAAGATCATGGCCTCCATCTTCGCTGGAATCCCAGGTGTGGCCATCTACCTTGATGACATCATGGTGCATGGGGCCACCATTGACAGCCACGACGAGTGCCTCCACAGCGTGTTCAGTGCGATGGCCAAGCACCACCTCACACTCAATGGCGAGAAGTGTGTCTTTGCTGCCCCAGCCATCAAGTTTGTGGGGTTCCGCCTCTCGGCCGACGGCATATTCCCACTCCACTCAAACAAGGAGGCCATCCACTGGGTCCTGGAGCTCACCTCAACCGCCCAGTTGGCCTCCTTCCTGGGCATGACAGCGTTCTACCTCCGCTTCCTGCCACAGTACTTGGCCGCAACTGCGCCACGGTGACAGCTACTGAAACATGGCGAGCCCTGGCTCTAGACACCTGCCTGCCCAGATGCTGTGCGCCTCCTGAAGTCCCAGCTCACCTCACCACCAGTTCTGCTGTACTTCAACCTGGCCAGCCCCACCCTTGTCACATGCGATGCCTCCGCCACAGCCATTGGTGCTGTGATGTCCCAGCTGCAAGACGGGATCGAGAGGCCAATTGCCTTCGCCTCATGAGCTCTCAGCCCCAAAGAACAGAGGTACTCGTGGGGGAGCGGGAGGCCCTAGTGTGCCTCTGGGCATGTGAGCGCTGGCACATGTATCTCTATGGATGCTTATTCACGCTGAGGATGGACCACCAGGCCCTCACCACCCTGCTGGCCACATCAGGCACCGGCCACAAATCACTCCGTCTCCACCATTGGGCCGACCACCTGCAACAGTACAACTTCCGCCTGACCTGGTGGTGGCTGACCTGCTATCAAACTCGGTCCCCAGCCACCCTCAGCCCAGCCTCTGGGCCCCGAACGGGACCAGGCCGAGCACGACCTCGTCCAGCTCCTCCACACACCCCTTCAAGAGATAGTGTCCCTGCAGGAGCTCCAGGATGCCTCAGCTGACAACCCCAACCTCTCTACACTCTCGACCTACGTCAGGCAGAGCTGGCTGGTGAGAGTACCAGAGGAGCTGTTCCCCTACTTCAAGGTCAAGTACGAGTTGTCATGTTGGAATGACACCTGCATCGCTCGCGGGCTCAGCACTGTAGCCCCAGGTGCCCTTTGGGTGTGTATCCTTGCTATGGTGCATGAGGGCCACTTGGGCATAATTAGGCTCAAACTGCGGTGTCGCGATGTCGTGTGGTGGCCAGACATCAACAGGGAAATCGAGACCCTGGTCAAGGACAGCACTGCCTGTCTCCTCAGGGCCCCAGCCCCACCCCGCCAATGCAGCCGTTGGACTGGCTGTCCCAACCCTGGGAGCACCTGCAACTTGACGTCTGCGGCGAGCTGCATGGAATACTGCATCACCAGTGCTTCCTTGTCGTGGTCTACGACCGCCACGCTAAGTGGCCTGAGGTGACACCCATGGACTCAGTCACAGCCAAGGTGTTGATTGACATCCTCGATGCCCTGTTCGCACGTTGGGGCCTACCCAAGAGGATCATGACCGACAACGGCCCCCAAATGGTCTCCCACAAGTTGTCCTCCTATCTGGCAGGGAAGGGGATCCGCCCCATCCGCACAGCCTTTTAAAACCCTGCTGCAAACGGGGGGGGGGGGCTGAATCAATCACTGAAAAATGGAATAAGGGCCCACCTGGCACAAAGGTGCATGCTCACCACCAGCTCCTCCAGACGCTGTTGCATTACCAGGCCACCCGACACACCACCACAGGAGTCTCCCCAGCTTCCCTCATGCTGGGGCAGGAGCTCCAACTACCTCTGGACAGGCTCCACCCTACACCAGCTGAAGTCCCAGTCTACCCAGTTCAAGACACAGTTGCCACACACCAACGCCTGATGAAGAATCGTTTCGACAGGGCCCGACATGCCAGACCTTCTCCCTGGCGTTGACTGGTGTTTTTGATGTCGTCGTGTGTAGTGCAGGGAGGTGTGTCAAGGGTGTCTGGCTGGGAGAGCTAGCGCTGGATCGGCTGGGAGGGCTTGGTCTGCTTCGTCCGGTTGCCACAGGGACCACGGCCCCTGCCTGGAGCTGTGCCCGAGGAAGAAACACGGAGGGCGGTCTGACAGGATGTGTAAATTGGGGCAGGCCAGGCTAACTACTAGCCCATGCAGACCGGCGGTTCCGACAGTCATCCTGGCTGGCGTTTGTTCCCTTGGACAGTGATTTATTTATTTTTATTTTTTTTAGTTTGGATATATATGTGTTAGTTTGAATGTGTGTTCTTGTAGTTCTTGAATGTGTTATTGTCTGATGTTGCACTGCTGTGGGCTGGGGGAAACCGCATTTCATTTCATGTGCGCAAGTACATGAAATGAGATGACATAAATAAATGATTCCTCATTAATTTCGAACATGTAAATAAGCAGGATATAACATACAGATAAGCCATTACTGATTCGAATGTACGTCTTAGAATGCACTGGGACACATTAGTGATGTTTCCTGAGGTCCTCGGGTGTTTCACGTCTTTCAACATCATGCACCCTCTCTCAGGCGACCTAGCCAGGGGTGATCAGGCCCTGGCTTGTGTCCCTGCAGCACTGACCCACAGATCACCCCTTCTGATCAAAAGCCATCTGGAGGCCCTCTCTGCAGCCTCCATGGAAGACCTGATGACTTTCCTTTTAGCAGCCCCAGTGATGCCAAGTAGAGTGTAGAGCTTGCACACTGAGCGGCGTTTATTCACTACCAATAACCAACACGAGCAGATATTCACTGCGCGAGCACAAAACCACTTTCACGCACACAAATTTCAAAACGGAGAGTAAAACAATGAGCTGCACGTGGGCTGGTGGACCCTTGTTTCTCCTTGCTTGCGAAGAGCCACTTTCTCCTCGCGCAGAGTAAAATTGATTTTTGTCAGTGTGGGTGCGGGGATGGGGGGGAGATTTATGCTAATGTGTTCACTTGTATGATTGGTCACTTCAAATACGAACCACGTCTGGCTGCACCAGAGGAGACGATGCTCTGATCGTGAGGTCAGCGGTTAACTTACCCTAACATTTGTTATGTTGTTTAGCAGACTACACATGATTACACGTTAGAGTTAGATGAACATAATATAATACTGTCTGTCAGGGTGATTCATTTGATTTATTTATTTGTTCATTTTAGGATGAGTTGATACGTAACGCGGCCATGCATTTGGTCACATTTATACGAAGTTCCCTCAATAGCTCTAGCACCTCCAGTCAAACTTCAAATAATAGTAAGTAGCCAACGTTAGCTGCGGCCAGTTCACATGACTGGCTGACAGTCATTCAGGCTCTGTGTTTTCCTAAATCTTTGAAAGTAAGCTAGCTTTTCTGCAGTGTTATTACATTTGCTATGGGAGTGTTGTTGTCATGCTCATACAGCTCAAATCTACTCTGAGTCCTAAAGCGCCACATTATATGAAGTTACTGAACTGGTTGTCTTAATAAATAATAATAATACTTTATTCCTATATCACCTTTTACAACGTTACATGACATGCAGCTCAAAGTGCTTTACATTGTAGTAGATCGAATAGAAAGCAGAGATAATACATGCATAGACAGAGGCATTTAGGTAACATGAAAAGAAAAGACAGTAAAATTTTAAATAAAAGATCAATTAACATGGTAGAACAGCATAGATAAAAGCTTTTAATCTTGAATGTATTGTGAATGAAGTGCAGGGATAGAGCTACACTCCACCGCAAACTCCCCCAAGGAGTCCTGCTTCAGGCCAGGGAAATATGCCAGGACAGGCACAAGGAACAATCCAGCAAAATATGACCAGGTTTGAGAGATCTGTCTAAGTATAAAGGCAAAGAGGATAGTTTCTATGGAAGCATCATGACAAAGGACTTTGTTGGTCCTATTTAATTAACACAGCCTTGCTGCTTGTTGGTCACAAAACAGGAAGTGATGCTTTTCTCTATTGTAAAAAAGACCATATTTTTGTAGGCTATTTAGAACATGCTATAACAGTAGTCTCTTAGATGCATTCATTGCAGTTATTGCTCTGCTCTCTGAATTTGAGAACATGTTTTGCAAACACAGAATTGCTCATAGAAATGTCTCATGTAGCTAAAATGAGACTCATGGAATATGGTGTTGATGTTGACAAACTGGTACAGATTGTAAGTAAACGCTTGAAATAATTTCATTTCCCTCCATCCCTTTCTTGAAGTGCCTTTCCTGGACTTTATAAGTCAAAGAATAGGTCGACACCTGCCACTAGGTTGGCCTAAAAAAAGTCCAAAGCTAAAACGACCCCTGTTCAGTTCTTCCTACTAAATAAGAGCATCGAGAAGACACCAAAGCCTAGTGAGGAATTGCTGCTACTACAGGCTAGGTCGAGGAGAAGAACTATCAGCATACCAGACGATGCTGACAACTCTGAGGTAAGTCACTAGAAGACATGGTTAATGAAAAAGGAAGTGGGGTCAAATTTGAACCTACATATCAAGACGGTCATATCATAAATTAGAAATTTAATCACAAAACCCGGCATCCATTGCACCCATTAATTTGATCAACTTTTGCAAATCATGCTTATATGCTTTAAATCTATAGCTTGCAGCACTTCTTGTGAGGCATTCTTAAGATGTCAGCATTGGATGGGGCATGGATGCTGCACAAAGCTGTTGGTAAGAACCAGTAAATTGAACTTGTTTTTCTTCAGTGTTACAAAGTGAAGAATATGTATTAACTTGGACTGCTGTATCCTATATATCATTTTAAACTGGCCTATATAATTTGAAATGGCAAAATCCTTACAGCAAGGGATAGAACAGAGATAATTTTTTAAGTATTTCAACCCTAACAGGAGGATCAGGCCAACGCAAACTGAATCTTGTGTCACCGGATGCGGAGGGATACACTGGGACTAACATTGTTAAGGCCTGGTGAGGCAAAGGCTGTCTATACATCATCCAGTGGCGGCGACAGGGTATGGCTTCAGCCCAACCAAGTATGTATTAGCCCCACCTTAGACCCACCACGGAACAACCAAGAAAATTACCAAGCAGAATTAGCCAACCTAGCGCCTCCACATTAGCCTGGCATCGCCAGAACAATGCGCAAATGCGAAGGGAAACTCTCATTTTCGATCTCCAAGCGGTGTTATCTAGGGCACAGACCAAATGCAGCTATTAAAGTGATGATGTGGTGGACGCGTATTGGGGACAGAATTCACCCCAGGAACTAAGGGTTAAGTCAGGGTTGCCCTGGCAGGTTAACGCAGGGTTAAGTTATGGTTGTTCAGCCAGTTTTCTGATTATTCTTGCCGCCTCCGCTCAGTCGAGCTGTGGTTTTGTTGTCTCTCTGATTTACCGTTGATTAAAGAAAGTTGCCTACACGGCTAAAGTGTGAACCTACGGTCTTCTCCGTTCCTTCGGCTCTACACTGGTGACCCCGACGTCGGTTTTCGGATACGTTTTCTGAAACCACACACATTATGGCTACGAACGCCGTTGCAATTAAACTGCCGGAGTTTTGGGAGTCTTCCGCAGCTACATGGTTCGCGCAGGCTGAGGCACAGTTCACGCTCAGAGACATAACAGCAGACGAGACCAGGTACTACTACGTAGTGGCAGCGCTGGGGGGCGCTACGGCTTCCAGGATAAGCGGGTTCATAACCAACCCACCGGCCGATGGTAAATACGCCGCACTTAAACATCTCCTCCTCGACACTTTTGAACTGTCAACAACGGAGAGAGCACGTCGCCTCTTCGCAATTCAGGGCTTGGGAGATGGCAAACCATCGGAGCTAACGAGCAGGATGTTAAACCTACTGGGTCAAGAAAAGCCATGTTTCCTGTTTATGGAGCTGTTTCTGCGCAGCATGCCGCCCCACGTCCAGACTGCGCTCGCTAACTCCACCATCACTGATCCCCGTGAGCTGGCAAAGGAGGCTGACCGATTCTTCGTCGCTACACAACGTTCCTCCCATGCCGGGGTGCTGGCTCCTACCTTCACTGGCCCCCCGTCGACATCGCGGGCGTGGCCCGACGGTGGCGCCATAGCGTCAGACCGCTACAAGCCCTCTGGACTCTGTATGTACCACGCTCGATTTGGTGCGAAAGCTAAACGGTGCCGTTCCCCCTGCAACTACAGGCCGACGGGAAACGAGAGGGCCAACACTCAGTAGTGGCCATGAGTGTTGGCGATACGAGCCAGGCTACTCTTCATCCTCGACACCATCTCCGGTCGGCGATTTCTCTGTGACACGGGCGCACAGAGAAGCGTGCTCCCTGCTACTGACGTCGACATCATGGGCGGGGAGCGGGGCCCCCAGTTGGCGACGGCTGACGGCAGCCCTATCCACACCTACGGCGTGCGGTCTGTAGAACTGTGTTTTGGTGGACAACGTTTCACGTGGGAGTTCGTCATGGCCAATGTAACGCTTCCCCTCCTCGGAGCTGATTTTTTGTGCGCTTACGGTTTGCTAGTGGACATTCAGAACAGCCGTCTTGGTCGATGCCTTAACCTTCTCCTCCTTCGCATGTACGCGGAGGGAAGCGGCCTATGCAGGTCTAGCCAACTCTCTCAGAGGCAGACAAGTTCACCCGCCTCCTCGCTGAGTTCCCTGACCTCACCCAGCCTACCTTCTCGGCACCCACCGCTAAGCATGGGGTGGAGCATCACATTGCTACGAAGGGGTCCCCGGTCTACGCCAGAGCCAGGCGTCTCGACCCCGCCAAACTCGCCATTGCCAAGTCTGAGTTCGAGCACCTGGAACGCATGGGGATCATCCGCCGCTCTGACAGCCCGTGGGCGTCCCCACTCCACATCGTCGCTAAGCCTGATGGAGGTTGGCGCCCATGCGGGGACTACCGCCGACTAAATGACGCCACCACGCCCGACCGCTATCCTGTCCCGCATATCCAGGACTTTTCTGCAAACCTGTCTGGCAAACGCGTCTTCTCAAAAGTCGACCTGGTCCGTGGTTATCATCAAGTTCCCATGCACCCCTCGGACATCCCCAAGACAGCGGTGACTACCCCATTCGGCCTATTTGAATTCCTACGAATGCCATTTGGACTCAAAAACGCGGCCCAGTCCTTTCAGCGGCTGATGGATTCAGTGCTCCGTGGCCTTCCTTTCATCTTCGTCTATTTGGACGACATACTCATCGCCAGCGCCTCCGAAGAAGAACACCTGTCCCATCTTCACGCCCTCTTCACACGCCTCAGCCAGCATGGGCTGATCGTCAACCCGGCGAAGTGCCGGTTCGGGCTGACGGCCATTGATTTCCTCGGGCACCGCATCACTGGGGACGGAGCGGTCCCCCTGCCCTCAAAGGTGGAAGCAGTGGCGGCCTTTCTGCGCCCCCAAACAGCTCGTGCGCTCAGGGAGTTCATCGGGATGGTGACATTCTACCACCGCTTCATTCCCCGAGCCGCCTTTATCATCCGGCCATTGTACGAGGCGCTGAAAGGCAAGTCCCCCAACCAGGCGGTCGACTGGACAGCAGAGGGGGACTGTGCGTTCACCGAGACTAAAGCTGCGCTCTCCCAGACTACCCTGCTAGCGCATCCTTCACCTACAGCGCCTATTTCCATAACCACGGATGCATCGGACTATGCTGTTGGTGCGGTTCACGAGCAGTGGGTGGGTGGGGGGGGGCTTGGCAGCCTTTGGCCTTTTTCAGTCGCCAGCTTACACCCCGAGAGCGCAAGTATAGTACTTTTGACAGGGAACTCCTCGGTCTCTGGCTCGCCGTCCGGCATTTCCGGTTCCTGCTAGAGGGCCGCGAGTTTACTGCGTACGTGGACCACAAGCCCCTCACGTTTGCCATGTCCAAGACGGCCGAGCCATGGTCTGCTCGCCAGCAGCGACAGCTCTCCTACATTTCGGAATTCACTACCGACATCCAGCACGTCGCTGGTAAGTCTAACCAGGTAGCTGACTGCCTCTGTAGGGCAGTGATTGGAGCGGTCTACCTAGGCCTGGACTATGCACAGATGGCCGCTGACCAGGCCATGGACCCGAGCATCCTCCGTCTCCGGACCTCCGACACGGGGCTCCGCCTGCAGGACGTTCCTTTCAGCGACACAGGTGTCACCCTCCTGTGTGACGTCTCCACAGGACAGCCCAGGCCCATCGTCCGGACAGCTGGAGACGCCCCGTGTTTGAAGCTGTGCACGGCCTCTCTCATCCAGGCGGTAAGCCATCCGTGCGCCTGACCTCTGCTAAGTTTGTGTGGGAGGGACTTAAGAGACGTGAAAGCATGGGCCGACTCGTGTGTTGCCTGTCAGCGGGCTAAGATACACCGCCACATTAAGGCGCCCCTGGAACGCTTCGCAGTGCCGGAGAGACGATTTGACCATGTCCACGTCGACCTGGTTGGTCCCCTACCCCCCTCCCATGGGTTCACCTACCTCTTCACTGTGGTGGACAGGACTACGCGCTGGCCTGAAGCTGTTCCCCTGGCATCCACGACGTCTGCTGATGTGGCCCGGGCTTTTATTGGGTCGTGGGTCTCACGTTTCAGTACGCCTTCCGACCTTTCATCTGACCGCGGGCCACAGTTTATCTCAGAGCTATGGAATGCTGTGGGTGAGGCTCTGGGCGTCAAGCTTCACCGCACTACCGCCTACCACCCTCAGGCGAACGGCCTATGTGAGCGCCTCCACCGGTCCATGAAGGCTGTGCTTCGGGCTACTCTCAAGGACTGCAACTGGGTCGACAAACTCCCATGGGTCATGCTGGGCCTGCGGACCGCCCCGAAGGAAGACCTACAAGCCTCCTCTGCGGAGCTGGTGTACGGCACGCCGCTGCGAGTCCCAGGTGATTTCATGCCCAACGCAACGCATTCCTGGTCAGCTGTGGACCAACGAGCCTCCTTGCTGGACGGGGTCAGAGCTTTCACACCCGTCCCTACCGCCCAACACGGCGCTCCGGTGTCCCAGGTGCCCCCAGGTCTGCAGTCAGCGGACTACGTGTTCATCCGTCACGACGCACACCGCCCCCCTCTGCAACCCCCTTATGACGGCTCCTTCCGTGTCCTGGAACGGGGAACTAAGCACCTGGTGGTGGATTTCGGGGGCACGGCCGAGCATGTTTCAGTGGACCGAGTTAAACCCGCACACCTGGACTTGACGCAGCCGTTGGAGTTAGCCCAACCTCTTCGTCGCGGTCGTCCCCCGGCTCCGCCTCCTCCCCCCGTGGAGGCCCGCGCTGCCTCTTCTGCTCCTCAGGCCGACCTCCTCAGGCCCGCGTCAATGCCTCCCAGACACTCCGGCCCCTGTTACCTGGAGCCGCCGCGGACGGCCTGTCGACCCCCCGCGCCTGCCTGACTTCGATTACAAGGGCGAATTCTGGGGGGGCTCATGTGGTGGACACGTATTGGGGATAGAATTCACCCCAGGAACTAAGGGTTAAGCAGGGTTGCCCTGGCAGGTTAACGCAGGGTTAAGTTATGGTTGTTCAGCCAGTTTTCTGATTATTCTTGCCGCCTCCGCTCAGTCGAGCTGTGGTTTTGTTGTCTCTCTGATTTACTGTTGATTAAAGAAAGTTGCCTACACGGCTAAAGTGTGAACCTACGGTCTTCTCTGTTCCTTCGGCTCTACAATGACATCATTTTCGTAAACAGAACGGACCCACATTCGGATAAATTAGCTTGCTAGCTAGCGCTATTGACATTTATTGTAAGTTATAATCACTCATACGAACAATTACACTGCCAAATATGAAACTCTCAGACACACTGTTTACTGTTGGTGTTCAGCACTACGGATAGGCCAATGTGACACATTGTTTGTGTTTATATGCTACATGTTATGTTCTTGTTTTAAATGCTGCCGCCGCACAGCATGCAATGGACGGGTGTGCCTGACAACATGAATGAGTTGAAATAGCATGAATAGTATTGTCTAAACTCGGTAGTAGTAGTGACCGTCCACGTCTGTTGCGCTTGATGTAATTTTGCGTGTGAAAAAAGGAGCGTGCAGTCATCTAACCCATAGTCGCCTAATGCGCGGTATTTCTAGCTGTTGGGAGGGGGTGCTATTCTATTGTGTATATATTCACATTTGAAATTCTTTTTTTTTCTTCCCCTTATCCCACCCGATTAACCCAATGGCATATGGCCAGAACTCTTGTCGAATAACTCCCCTGGCTCACGTTTCCACAGGAAGGAGATAGGCGTAACACCAGCTTCCTTCAAACTCGTGTCGGCTGCTCTCGCTATTTTACACGCTGAAGCCTCGCATGGATTGCATCACCTTCAAGCCGCGAAGGAGACGTAGAGAGAATGCTTTCGGTTGCTTGGCTGCAGGCGCCCGGGTGGGCCAGAGGGGTCGCTGGAGAACGAGTCCCCCAACACTACACCGATCTACACCCACCATCCCTCGGGTAAGGGTGGCCTAATGACTACCTTACCCCGTGGACGCTCTGGCCGTGACCGGTTACGGCGAGTCTGGGACACGAACCTCCCAGCCACATGACGAGCGGATTGCAAGAACGGCGGTTTATTCCGCTCGGCCATCAGAGCGGCCTCACATTTGAAATTCTGACTTTGATTTGAGCCCTGCCACTGTATGGATTAGCCCCACCGTAATTTAGCCAAAAAAAATACTCTGCCGTCGCCACTGATCATGCCTATGTAGCATACTTTGGCTACTTCTCCTTTGCCATACGCCGCAAATGACTTTCAGGCCATGCCAAAAGCCCGATGTGTCTCCTGCCATGACTGTGTGCCTCTACAGCTCCTTGGACTCTATGTGGAGACATGCTCAGAGATTAAGTATGAAACTAAAGATGAGGTTGTGGTGACCCACATCTATTCGCGTCTTAAGCTATGACGTAGGCACGTCCCTGTTGCGTAGGCGCGCGCGCGCGAATTTGCTTCCGGCTCCATCGACTTGTTGACAATATGCCTCACTGCTGTGTCCCCCTTTGTTTAAATCGATCAGAGAGTAAAACTGAGACCAAACTGTCTTTCTATCGCTTTCCTCCGAAAGACAAAGATAAGAAGAGGTGGCTGCAGTTAATACGGTAAGTTGCTATTGAAGAAATGCATTGAAAATCGAAGTTTGGCGCCGACTTTTGTGCTAAGTGCAGACTAGCTACCCTGCACTGCAGACTAGCTACTACCGGTAGCTACCCTCTTGTTACCGTAATCCACGTTACATACTAGACAGGTATTTAGATTTTTAGCTAATTCAACAAGCGAGGATCAATATATGTGCTTTTCCATATGTTTTTTCTGCTCAATAAGGCTTTAATCAGAGTGTAGTGGAGGGTAACAAGCATCGGTTAGCCACTTATGTTGTTACTACTACAACCCTGTCTGTGAAGACATACAGTTACTGTAAGCAAGCATTATGTCAGCTACACACTCGGAAAACTGCATTATTCTATGCATTCTTAGCCCATGATTATCTAAAACGAGATGATGCATCTCAAGGGGATTATCATTAAAGAGACTTGGAGTAAATGCATGAATAAGCAGGGGTACATAACGTTAGATAGTCCAGGTGAATGTGCTGTTTCTGCCTGTTTTGTTACAGTAGTGTCACCTCTGACTTTTCCCATATAAATCAAACAATGAAACTTCATATCTACAAAAAATAATGTTTCTGTAGGGAGACTGACATCTAATTCTAAAGCCTTACTATGTAACCTTTCCTTTATGAAAAGGCTATGAAAAGGCTATAATATTTGCCCCCCCCCCAAAAAAAATCTGTATTGTATAGTATGTGAATACAATATAACTTGCCCAATCTGTATGGTAGACTGTTTGTATAATATCATTATACAATCTTTACAGAAGAGTATGTTAACACAATAGAAATTTTGTTTTAAATAATTGATGGTTAAAATGGCATTCTTTAACTTTTTTTGATAAAAAATAAAGTTGATTCTGGTCACAATTTACCACTATCTTTCACTGAAGGAGGTAACAGAGGACTGATTTAGCCTATTTCCCATTCACAAATCCTTCACCATCTGTTACAATGCCCATGTTTGTGACTGTGTCTAACCAGACACAGACACAAAAATGGGCATTGTAGCAGATGCTGAAGATTTCATGAATGGGAAATAGGCTGAATTAGTACAGTGTTACCTCCTTCAGTGAAAGATAGTGGTAAATCTTGACCAAAATAAACTTTATTTTTTATCGAAAAAAGTTAAAGAATGCCACTTTAATTGTTCAAATCCAGGGCAGACGATAAGTTACAATGCAGCTTCAAGTTTTCATTGCCAATCATTTCTAAATCTCTCATTCTTTTTTTGTTTTACAGGCGTGATGGCTTTACACCAAGCCCCTGCTCAAGGGTGTGCAGTTGGCATTTTCCAAATGGCAAAGCTGCTGGCCCATCACGTTTTGCTTGGAACGAGGGGAAGACTTTCCCAGGCCACCTCAGCCTTCCACACAAGAAGAGAAAAACAGTACCACTCCCTCCCAGTGGTGAAGAAGGGACAAATGAACTTGAATTACAAAATTCAGACATTGCAACCGCAGAGCCCCCTAGTACTTCAGACAACCCAACCGCAGAGACCCCTAGTACTTCAGACAACCCAACCGCAGACACCCCTAGTACTTCAGACAACCCAACCGCAGACACCCCTAGTACTTCAGACAACCCAACCGCAGACACCCCTAATACTTCAGACAACCCAACCGCAGACACCCCTGGTACTTCAGACAACCCAACCGCAGACACCCCCAGTACTTCAGACAACCCAACCGCAGACACCCCTGGTACTTCAGACAACCCAACCGCAGACACCCCTGGTACTTCAGACAACCCAACCGCAGACACCCCTAGTACTTCAGACAACCCAACCGCAGACACCCCTCGTACTTCAGACAACCCTTTTAACAGTGTTGCGCTGCTAGAGATAGAGGTTGACATGTTGAGAAGAGAATGAAAAATTGAAAAGAGAATTGGAGAAACAAAAACAGACCTTTTCCTTCAGCCAAATATCTTCCAATCGTGTCAAAGTAAAATATTTCACTGGCTTACCAGATGTTGCTACCGTCCTGGTTTTGGAAGCACTCTTATCTAAGTTTTAGCTACAATATCATTCGAATTGGACAGTCCAGTCTATGCCACTAGTCGATCAGTTGCTACTGACTTTGATGAAGCTCAAACTTAATTCTGGTCATGAAGACCTTGCAACCAGGTTTAATTGCAGTACAGCCACAGTTACCAACATTTTTATCACCATTGTCAGTGCCCTGTATGACATTTTATATGTTGGTATGCTTGAGAACAACATCCCCTCCATAGAGAAGAACCAGGCATCGTTGCCAGAGTGTTTCCGTCCGTTTCCTAACTGTAGGATTGTGCTCGATTGCACAGAGTTAGCAGTCTCCAGGACAGAGAGGCTTGACAAACAGAATCATTTATGGAGCCAGTACAAAAAACGGACCACACACAAAGCCTTAATAGGTGTGGCTCCTAATGGAGTGATAACATTTGTCAGTGACTATTATGGTGGAAGTGCCTCAGACAAGGCTATTACATTAGATTCTGGAGTTCTCAATCATCTACACCCAGGAGACATGGTGATGGCAGATAAAGGCTTCACAATCCGGGACATCTTGCCAGAAGGGGTTTCACTCAACATCCCGTCTTTCCTTGTTAATGGACAGTTCACACAAGAAGAAGTTAAGAAAAACAAACTCATATCCAGTGCTAGGATCCATGTGGAGCGCTCCATTCAGAGGTTGAAATTGTTCAGCATTTTGGACAATATCCCATATCAGTTCACTAAAAACATAAACAAAATACTGAAAGTGTGCGTGTGTCTTACCAACCTACAAACACCAATTCTTCGGGAAATAGCATGAAATGACTTGAATAAATGTAAGCAGAATCAGATTCATGTATTTATACTTTTAATAAAGTAATACTGAATTAAGAACACTGCTTGATTTTTTTAATCAAAACACATTTGTAACAAAATGCATAGTGCAAAGACTAATGTCACTGTAAAAAGTATAAAGTGCAAAACATCAACATTGGTAACAAAATGCATAGTGCAAAAACTACTGTCAACGTAAAATGTATAAAGTGCAAAACATCAACATTGGTAACAAAATGCATAGTGCAAAAACTACTGTCAACGTAAAGAAGAGGATCACCATATGATGAATACAACATTTAAATATGCAAATTTGCATATTTAAATGATAATGATGTACCGTGCATGTTCACATCATGTATACTTTACATTACTTAACCACTTATCCAACCCATATGTTTGGACAGAGTCCTTCAGGGCTCTAACTAAGTGTCTTGTGTTTTATGTTATTATGTTATGCTCTCCTCGAACCATCACCTTAACGTGGTGGAGAGGTTTGAGTGACCCCCATGAATCCCGAGAGCTATGTTGTCTGACGCCTTGCGCTACTGTAGGGTCACACATGGCAAACTGGTCTAGGAGGGAACAGACTAAGAATGGTTCAAGAGCTGTGAGGAGTTGTGCCCCACAGTCCTTAAATACGCACAAAGGTTTAAATTTGATTAATTTGATTAATTAAATTTAATTAAAACCCTTGGCAAACTCGTCTGAGGATGACTAAATTAATGCTGGGGTTCATGTGGTTAAGACCATTCTTCTAATATTACATGTTTCCAAACATTTTGGACAAAATAGAACATTTTACATCAAGGTGCCCAGAGATTTCCTGGTGCCCAGCTGACCTGTATCCAACGTGGCCTATAACGTTAATAAGAAACAGATCGTAGCACACATGGTAGCCCTAAAATGGCTGTGATCTTACATGTAAGTCTATATTTCATTAATTCCTAATATATATTTTAAATTCATTAAACCTTTACAGCGTTACAGTATGTACGATCATAGCCATTCTGGAGCTAGACACATGAAAAGCTAGCCTTGGATCCAAGAACGTCAGAGTTATTTTAACAAGTCAAACGTCGGAAAACAATTATCTACCGACAAAATAAAGCACTGGCAGTCTTTATCCAAGGCTTATGAATCGCCAGTAAACGTGGGATATAACATCAGAAGCCAGAATACCCAACATTACCAAGCTAACGCTAGCTAACCCTGTTAGCTCACTCACCTCAACCTGATAAACTTTCTGTTTCATGGAAGCCTGTACCTTGCCTTTTATAATGCCCCCTGAAACATTTACGTTCACAACTCTATCTGAATTGAAAGCATTGAGACCCCTTTTCACCCTGAGAGGTTCGTCTTTAAAAAAAGACGTTAATGTAAATATATTTACGGGTTCAGACATATTGTTTTGAGTGGAAAATAATGCAGTGAGATTCCCTAAGGCACCGGAAGTATAACTCCGCCCACACGTGACGTTGCGTCGTGCGTCGTGACGTCGTGCTTAAGAGCCGAATATAACTAGAGACATTCACCTAAGAGATAATGCACTTCCGCTTCCGGTACCGAGTTCAGTGTCGTTGCCGAATGTATGACATGCAAAGTTGGAGGTAGTAAACTACCTCGACTACGTCTACTCTCACGTCTCCCGTCTCGTTGTTTTCTAACTCCACATTGGTGACCCCGACGTGATCGAACTACTAATACGAGTATGTCCAACGACGACGCCGGTGCTAACAACATGGCTATTGCTAACGCTAGCATTTACACCGCTACTGTGAAGCTACCCGACTTTTGGCAGCATAATCCACGGCCGTGGTTTCAACATGTGGAAGCCCAGTTCCAGCTGAGAGGGATAACGCAGGATGCAACGCAGTACTTCCACGTAGTAGCGGCGTTAGACGCATCGACAACGGCGCGAGCAATGACACTGTTGGAAGCTCCGCCAGCTGCTGGCAAGTACGATGCTATAAAGACATTCCTCCTGAAACTATTTGAACTGTCGGAGCTGGAGAAGGCAGACCGTTTACTGTCCCCGAATGGCCTCGGCGACGGCAAACCGTCTGAGTTAATGGAAAAAATGCTGTCTGTGCTGGGATCGGCTGATCCGGCCTTTCTTTTCACACACATTTTTCTGAGGCAGCTCCCCGCACCTGTACGCACAGCACTGGCCAGTTCTCCTCTCGCCGCCTCCAAGGACTACCGTTCTCTGGCTGCTGAAGCAGACAGGGTTTTCCTGGCCAACCGGCAACAGTTTGTGCATGCCCTGCTACCCCACCAGACCGCCCCACCACCACCTGTGTACGACTATATGGACACCGCGGCTGCGGTGACAGCCCGCCGCCAACCTGACGACGGGCTCTGTTATTACCATGCCAGGTTTGGGGCAAAAGCAAAACGGTGTCGCAAACCCTGCAGTTACAGGGTTCAGGGAAACGCCAAGGCCGGCGCTCGTTAACGGCTATGGGCGCCGGCCGTGACTGCAAGCTGTTGTTCATCAGAGACTCCTTGTCGGGCCGACGGCTGCTGGTTGACTCTGGCGCTCAACGCAGCATACTACCAGCACAAGCGGTGGACACGATGACCGACAGTCACGGCCCCCAGATGGACGCCGCCAACGGCACGTCCATTTGGACGTACGGTATCAGACATGTGGACGTGTGTTTTGGCGGCCGACGTTTCGGCTGGGACTTTGTGATGGCTGCTGTATCCACCCCGCTCCTAGGTGCGGATTTCCTCTGTGCTTTCATCCTGCTGGTGGATGTTAAAAACTGTCGCGTGATTGATGCCGTCTCTTTTGCGTCATACCCCTGCACGCTTGGGGGCGCTGGAGCGCTGTGCCTCGCTAACACACTCTCCACCGGGGATCCATACCAACGCCTGCTCGCAAATTTCCCCGAGCTCACCACACCCACCTTCTCCTCGGCGGTGGCCAAGCACGGCGTGGAACATCATATCAGCACAGTGGGCCCCCCAGTTTACGCCCGGGCCCGACGCCTCGACTCGGCCAAGCTCGCAATAGCCAGGGAGGAGTTTTCGACTATGGAGCGCCTCGGCATTGTCCGCCGTTCTGACAGCCCGTGGGCTTCCCTTCTTCACATGGTTACTAAGGCCAACGGGGGTTGGCGCCCGTGCGGGGACTACCGTCGCCTAAACAATGCCACGACCCCCGACCGGTACCCCATACTGCACATACAAGATTTCTCTACCCACCTGGCGGGCGCTGCCATCTATTCCAAAATCGACTTAGTGCGGGGGTATCACCAAGTGCCGGTCCACCCACTGGATGTCCCAAAAACGGCTGTCATCACACCCTTTGGGCTCTTTGAGTTTTTACGTATGCCTTTCGGCCTTAAAGGGGCGGCGCAGACGTTTCAGCGCCTTATGGATTCTGTGCTCCGCGACATGCCATTTTTGTTTGTGTACTTAGACGACATCCTCGTGGCCAGCGCGTCGGCGGAGGAACACATGACGCACCTCAGACAGCTGTTTGACAGGCTCAGCGAACACGGCCTCATCATCAACCCAGCTAAGTGTCAGTTCGGGGAGTCGTCCATCACCTTCCTCGGGCACCACATCACTCCACAGGGGGCCGTTCCCCTCCCTGCCAGGGTTGAGGCTGTCACCATGTTCCCCCGCCCCCGCGCTGTACAGTCGCTGCAGGAATTCCTGGGCATGGTGAACTTTTATAACCGTTTCCTGCCCCGTGCCGCCCACATCATGCGTCCCCTGTATGAGGCCCTGCGGGGTAAGAAGTCTAAGGACGAGCTGGACTGGTCTTCGGGGATGGACGAGGCTTTTGTGGCCGCCAAGACCGCGCTGGCCAACGCTGCTAGCTCACCCGTCGCCTGCCGCCCCCATAGCCCTTACAACGGATGCCTCCGACTATGCCGTGGGGGCCGTGTGTGAGCAGTGGGTGGGGGGGGGCTGGCAGCCGTTGGCGTTCTTCAGTAAACAACTCCGTGAGAGCGAGCGCAAATACAGCACCTTTGATAGGGAACTACTGGGTCTCTTCCTCGCAACGAGACACTTTAGGTTCCTATTGGAGGGCCGACAGTTCACCGCTTTCGTGGACCACAAACCGCTGACGTTCTGTATGGCCAAAACCTCAGAACCGTGGTCTGGGCGTCAGCAGCGCCATCTCGCGGCGGTTTCCGAGTTTACCACGGGCAAGGATAACTCCGTCGCCGACTGCCTTTCACGGGCGGTTGTTAACGCCGTTCACTTGGGACTCGACTACGCCGCTATGGCAGCGGACCAAGCCAAGGACGCAACCGTTCAAGACTACCGGTCGACCCCTACGGCGCTACGGCTGGAGGACGTGACGTTCGACGCGGCCAACACCACCCTCCCCTGTGACATCTCCACCGGTCAACCGCGCCCCCTGGTGCCTACTTCCTGGCGGCGCCGAGTTTTCGACACCGTTCACGGCCTTTCCCACCCGGGAGTGAAGGCCTCGACCAAGCTGGTGAGCGTCAAGTTTGTTTGGCCTGCGCTCCGTAAGGATGTTAGAGCCTGGGCCGGCTCGTGTGTGGCGTGCCAACGCGCCAAGGTGCACCGCCATACCAAGGCCCCTTTGGCGCCGTTTGTGGTTCCAGAGAGGCGGTTTGACCACGTCAATGTTGACCTGGTGGGTCCCCTGCCCCCCTCCCGTGGTTATACGTTCCTCCTCACTATTTTGGACAGGGCCACCAGGTGGCCAGAGGCTATTCCCTTGTCCTCCACGACGGCAGCAGAGGTAGCACGGGCGTTCATCGGCTGCTGGGTGGCCCGTTTTGGCACGCCGGGTGACATCATGAGCGACCGGGGCTCCCAGTTTACCTCGGAGCTCTGGACGGCGGTCGCTGAGCACCTGGGGATGAAGATCCACCGCACTACGGCGTACAACCCGCAGAGCAACGGACTTTGTGAGCGGTTCCATCGGGACATGAAAGCCGCTCTGCGGGCAAGCCTCACTGGCTGCGACTGGATGGACCGGCTCCCATGGGTCATGCTCGGCCTGCGTTCGGCCCCGAAGGAAGACCTCCAGACCTCCTCCGCTGAGCTGGTGTATGGCCAGCCGCTGCGAGTTCCGGGGGAGTTTCTTCCGGATGCTACGGCTCCCTGGTCGGCCGCCTCTCACCTCAGTGCGTCCCGGAGCGCTGCCAGTGCCTTCGCTCCCGTTCGGGTGTCTCAACACTGCCTCCCCCGGTCCTACGTCCCCAAGGATCTGCCATCGGCGAGGTACGTCTTCATTAGGCACGACAGCCATCGGTCCCCGCTGCAGCCCCCATACGACGGGCCCTTCCGCGTCCTGGAGGCGGGGGATAAGAACTTTGTGGTGGACATGGGGGGCAGGCCGGAGCGGGTCGCTATAGACCGTCTCAAGCCCGCTCACTTGGACATTGGGGAGCCAATGCAATTGGCCCTACCCCCGCGGCGGGGACGCCCTCCTAGGTCGGCCCTGGCACCTGCCTCTGTTCCTGCTTCGGCCCCACCTATGGCCCGGGTTTCGGCCCCATCTGTTTCCCCTCCTGTGAAGCGCAGCCGTTATGGCCGCAGGGTCCGCCCCCCGACTCGTCACTTGTTTTCCCCGTGACTTTGCACTATGTCATTGACTGTTCTGTTGTAGAGTCTATTTTTATGTTCATGACTTGCGCTTTTGCTGTTTTGCATTGTTTTGTTTAGGTGAATTCTGGGGGGGCCTGTGTGGTGACCCACATCTATATAACTAGAGACATTCACCTAAGAGATAATGCACTTCCGCTTCCGGTACAGAGTTCAGTGTCGTTGTCGAATGTATGACATGCAAAGTTGGAGGTAGTAAACTACCTCGAATACGTCTACTCTCACGTCTCCTGTCTCGTTGTTTTCTAACTCCACAAGGTACGGCTTGCTTACATACAACTTCGTTGGCATTCTACTGTTCTTTTTCATCCATGTTAGATATACAGGTGGGTGTACTACCTGCTAGGCATCGCTGCCTCCACCGATGCCCTGGAGCCAGCTGCAGGATCGTCGGCTAGGAGCCACCTGTCGTTTCATCCCTTTAATCCCAGAGCATCTGATGGGTGGTGTGACCATGGCAGGAGTTTCCCTCTGCCACCCCCGCAGCTGGCCCCAAACTGGCTAACATGAAACTTAGGGATACTGTTGTTCTTTTTCATCCCTCAATGTTTTTTTTTTATCTTGTCACACACTGATGATAACATTATCAACATATACAACAATGACAACTATAACAATAACATGGTGAGCTCTCACAAGTCTTAGTTTTGAATCTGGTATTCCTATTTAGCTGTCCATGTTATTGAGTCATTGAGTCATCCTTTAAAAATATTCAATTTATTTGTAAGATCTAGGCATTTATGTCACAACTGACCCAATTACATGTTTTACAGGCATCCCCTGATGTTTATCCATCCAGTTCGAAGAGTAAGGTGAGCAGAGCACGGTGCTACATCAGATTTCCGAAACATTTCTTCTAAAAAAAAATTTAATTTATAAATGGCTAGATTCCACGTTTTGTTTTTTTTCCTTTCATAGGTTGCATGTCCTTTGTGCTCTGAATTGTTTTCAGAGGATTACATACATATCCCAGCCACTGAGGATGCACAAGCCAGTGCATTCTTAGTGCCGGTCCCAAGCCCGTATAAATGGGGAGGGTTGCGTCAGGAGGGGCATCCAGCATAAAATCTTTGCCAAATCAAATATGCAGATCATAAATAAGATTTCCATAACGGATCGGTCGAGGCCCGCCTTACCAACGACCACCACCGGTACTGTTAACCAGCAGGGTGCCAGTGGAAATCATGCTACTGTTGGGCGAAGGAGGAGAGGGGGAAGGCATGTTCAGAGGCAGTGAGAGAGGAGGAAAGGTAGGAGTGTAGAGGTGAGAGTCGGAACTTTGAAAGTTGGCACTATGACTGGTAAAGGTAGAGAGCTGGCTGATATGATGGGAAAAAGAAAGGTAGGCATACTGTGTGCAAGAGACCGAGTGGAAGGAGAGTAAGGCCAGGAGTATCGGAGGTGGGTTCAAACTTTTCTACCATGGTGCGAATGGGAGGAGAAATGGGATAGGGGAAATTCTGAAGGAAGAGTATGTCAAGAATGCGCTGGAGGTGAAGAGAGTGTCAGACAGAGTGATGAGTATAAAGCTGGAAATCGAAGGTGTATTGCTGAATGTTATCAGCGCATATGCACCACAAGTTGGGTGTGAGATGGAAGAGAAAGAAGAATTCTGGAGTAGGTTGGATGATGTGGTGGAGAGGGTACCCAAGGACGAAAGAGTGATGATTGGAGCGGACTTCAATGGACATGTTGGTGAAGGGAACAGAGGTAATGAGGACGTGATGGGTAGGTATGGTGTCAATGAGAAATGTGGAAGGACAGACAGTGGTGGATTTTGCAAAAAGGATGGAAATGGCTGTGGTGAATACATATTTCAAGAAGAGGGAGGAACACAGGGTGACGTACAAGAGTGGTGGAAAGTGCACAAAGGTGGACTATATCTTAAGGCGCAATCTAAAAGGGATTGGAGACTGCAGGTGGTGACGGGAGAATGTAGCTAGGCAGCATCGGATGATGGTCTGTAGGATGACTTTGGAGACCAAGAAGAGGAAGTGAGTGAAGGCAGAGCCAAAGATCAAATGGTGGAAGGTGAAGGAGGAAGACGATTGTGTGGAGCTCAGGCAGGAGTTAAGACAGGGACTGGGTGGTAGTGAAGAGTTGCCGGATGGCTGGGCAACCACTGCAGAAATAGTGAGTGAGACAGCTAGGAAGGTACTTGGTGTGTCATCAGGACAGAGGAAGGAAGACAAGGAGACTTGGTGGTGGAATGAGGAAGTACAGCAAATTATACAGAGGAGGAGGTTGGCAAAGAAGAAGTGGGATAGTCAGAGAGATGAACAAAGTAGACTGGAGTACAAGGAGACGCAGCGTAAAGCAAAGAGAGAGGTGGCAAAGACAAAGGAAAAGGCATATGGTGAGTTGTATGACAGGTTAGACACTAAGGAGGGAGAAAAGGACTTGTACTGATTGGCTAGACAGAGGGACCGAGCTGTGAAGGATGTGTAGTAAGTTAGGGTGATCAAGAATAGAAATGGAAATGTGCTGACAAGCGAGGAGAGTGTGCTGGGAAGGTGGACGGAGTATTTTGAGGGGCTAATGGATGAAGAAAATGAGAGAGAAGGTTGGATGATGTAGGGATAGTGAATCAGGAGGTGCAGTGGGTTAGCAAGGAGGAAGTGAGAGGGCAGCTATGAAGAGAATGAAGAGTGGAAAGGCAGTTGGTCCAGATGACATACCCATGGAGGCATGGAGATGTTTAAGAGATGTAAGGGCTGCTGTAGCTGTCCTGATAAAATAAATAAAAGAGAAGAGCCTCATGGTTGATGCATGCTCCACTTGTCTGTTTGGTCCAAGAGTGATTCTTCCTTTGCATTTTAAGTAATTATTTAAACTTCCTTGAAGACATACAGTGAAATAATTAATTGCATCCATGAAATAATAACTTTTAACCTGACCTAATACATGTGTACACAAAGCTCAAATACACATAGGCTATGCACGGTCCAAAAAACCGTGTGGCTCCATCCTTCCATCAAGGCAACTCACTCTTTGCTTACTTCCTCTTTTGGAGTGCTTCAACCCAGGAACACCCTTCTCCAGTTCTTAAAGTGACATGCACCTATCTAAGACTACACAGCAAACTTAATACATACATAAAAAAAGCAGTTACCTAAAGTATATGATGTGTGAAAAATAAGTATTTAAACTAATTATTCAAATTACTAATTAAAACATTAATTATCAACCGTTAGGAGACATTTGGCTCCTACATTACCAGCCCCTAACTGTTCTGATAATGCTAAAGCCTAGAACAATTACCATATCCATAACAAATTCCATATCAAATTACATCAATACATAAAATGAACAGGCATTTGTATTATCACACATCTGATGTTACAAAATATGAAAAGGAAGTGCTTGGTAAGCACACAGTCCAATATTTTGCCAGTCAGCTTGACAGGTCCGTTTTCTGAAAGAAAAAAGAAAAACAGAGAGAGAGAGAGAGAGCCAGAGGTTTCCAGCACATGGGTCATCGTGGGGGCTCAGTCTTTACCACCTGCCCATTCAGATTCCATGAGGAGACAGATCTTTGTGATGGGTCTGTCCAAGATGTTGGTCTTTGTCTTGATGCAAACTCTGCGAACAAGCCCCTTCTTGTCTGGAATTGCCTCAATGACTTTTCCCATAATCCATGAATTTCTTGGAGCACAGTCATCCGCCAGAAGAACCACATCTCCTTCTGCGAAGTTTCTTGATGCTGTGGACCATCGTTGCTGCTCCTGGAGTTGAGGTAGGTACTCTTTAATCCATCTCTTCCAAAACAAATCTGACATATATTGCACCTGCCTCCATCTACGCCGTGAGTAGAGATCATCCTTGTCGAATAATCCTGGTGGTAATGATGGTTTCACCTTAAGCAGCAGTAGATGATGGGCGTCAGTGCCTCCAAGTCACTTGGGACTGATAGGTCGGCTGTTGATGATCGACTCAACCTCACATAAGATTGTGTGAGGGCTTTCTTCATCAAGGACTTGTTCTCTCACAGTGGAATTCAGCACCTTTCTAACTGATCTTATTAACCGCTCCCACACTCCACCATGATGAGAAGCTGTGGGAGGGTTAAATGTCCATTTAATCCCATATTGATGAAACAAATGCTGAAATTTGGAGGTGTTCCAGTCAGCAATGGCTGGCTTCCGCTCACGATTGGCCCCAACAAAGATTGTCCCATTATCTGAATGAATCTCTTTCACTTGTCCTCTCCTTGCTATGAAGCACCGGACTGCATTTATGCACGACTCTGTGTTTAATGATGAGGCAAGCTCAATGTGAACTGCGCGAACAGCTAAACGACTGCACATAACACCACATCTCTTTGTGAGGCTTCTTCCACGTTTCACCTCAAATGGTCCAAAATAGTCCACCCCAACTCTGTTGAAGGGTGGATCATCTGGCATCAACCAATGTCGTGGAAGATCAGCCATTAGTTGTTTCCCAATTGTTCCATGTAAGCGACGGCAGTAACACACTTGAGAGAACTTTTTGAATGGCTGTGTTGGCACTAGGGATCCAAAATCTCTGTCGCAGTTCGGAGAGCATATGATTGCGGCCTCCATGTCCAGTATCCTCATGGATCTGTCGTAGAACTACATCAACAATGGGAAAGTCTCTAGACAGAATGACAGGCTGCTTACAACTTTCTGGCATAGCCGCTCTACATAGCCTTCCACCAACTCGCAACAGACCATTTTGAAACAGGATTCAGCTTATACAAGTGGCCACTGTGCTTCACATTCTGTCCCTTGAGCTAAAATCTCATCAGAAAACTTCTCTTTCTGACAGAATTTGATCACATCGAGCTCTGCTTCGTTGAGGTCTTCCACAGAAATGCATGTATGCTTGAAGCTTGCTTTAAAACGATCAATATCCCTTTGGATCAGCTGGACCTGTTGACCATTGGCTGCACGCAGCTCTTTATGTTTATGACAGTGCCCCAACAGTAAAGCTTTGAGCTTCAAGAACCAGGCCACACTTCGTCTCAGCTTCATCCACGATGAGAAATGGTTAATCAGTCTCTTGAATGGAGTCATATTTTCTTCCACCTTTATGGAATTTACCTTAACTCTTTTGATCTCAGGATCATCTAAAGTGATTTATGTATGACTCACTGGAATCCTTGGCCAGTACTCAACTGGACCACAGAGGAAATCTGGACCGGACGACCAAGCTTTGTTCTTTATGCATTCTTCCACCCTTTGCCCTCTTGAGGCACAGTCGGCTGGATTCTTTTCAGTGGTGACATGTCTCCACTGTTCTACTTCAGAGCCTTTCAGAATAGCTGAAACTCTGTTCGCGATGAATGTACGGAAACGCGTGGTCTCATTTTGGAGATACCTGAATACCACTGTACTGTCAGTCCAAAAGATCGACTGCAAGATCCAGTTGTAGCTCTCTTCTCATAACACCATCCATTTTCACAGCTACTGTCACTGCAGTCAGCTCCATGCAGGGACTGGTAGGTTGCCTGAGAGGCGCCACTCTGGATTTGCCCATCATAAATGCACAATGCATCTTGTTATCCATGTTCCGCAACAAAAGGTAACTGACTGACCCATATGCGTCTTCACTTGCATCAGCAAAGTGATGTAATTGCGTGAATGCATGAACTCCAAATCTCTCAGGTTTAAGACATATTGGAACTGAGAAGTGTTCCAAAGCTGGAAGGCCAGCTAACCAGTCAGACCACCGCTTCTTAATGTGTTCAGGTAGGTCGTCATCCCATCCGATCTTCAGTCTGCATAGGTCTTACAGAATAGTCTTTGCTGGCAAAACCACTGGTGCCAGAATGCCTAATGGATCGTAGACTGAACCAACAATGGAAAGCAGTCCTCTTCTGGTAAAAGGATGATCTCTGATGGTGATCTTAAACTTAAATGTGTCTGACTCAACACACCAGATGAGATCAAGGGCTCTTTCCAGGGGAAGCTCATCCTGGTCCAGATCTAAGTTCTTCATCTCTCCTGCCAGTTCAGACTTTGGAATGGAGTCGAGTACCTTCCGGCTGTTGCATACCCATTTGTTGAGATGAAAACCCCCTTTGGCACAGATTTTGATCAGATCCTGACACATTGATATGGGTGCTTCATCTGTAGCAACACATTTCAGGCAGTCATCCACGTAGAAATTCTGCTACACTGTCTCTACCACTTCAGGTTTGAACTGCCCACTCTGGTCTTCAACACACTTTCTCAGAGCAAAACTGGCACAGCTAGGCAAAGATGTATCCCCAAACAAGTGTACAGTAATTTTGTGCTCAATCAAGGCTTGGTTATAGTCACCACCTGTCCACCAAAGGAATCTGCGTAAATCAGAGTCGTCATCAGGCACTCTAACCTGGTGGAACATTGCTTCCACATCTGCCATGATTGCAACGGGTTCTTGTCTGAATCGGATTACAATGCCAATTAGACTACTGGTCAGGTCTGGACCTTTAAGAAGCTGCTCATTTAAGGATGTGCCCTGACAGGATGCAGTGCAGTTGAACACAACTCTCAGTTTCTGTTTCACTGGGTGGTATACTGCATGGTGCGGTATATACCACACTTTCCCTTCCGTGTGTGTCAGTTCTTCATTGGACAACTGCACTGCATAGCCCTTTTGAATAAGCTGTTCCATTAAATCTGTGTATTCCTATTGAAAGCAGGCATTCCTGATGAACTTCTGCTGTAAGTTGTGTGCTCGTTGTTCAGCTATCTTGCGATTATTTGGCATATTGACCATTTTTCTCTTTAGCGTTAAACATATGGTGTGATGACCATCCACCAGTTTAGCCGATTCCATGACCATGTCCATGAACTGATGATCTTCTCTAGACATCTCTACTTCATCATGTTTTTCTCCCTCAGGGAAATTCATCTTGAACTGTTGAAGCCACATGTTCTCTAAACAGGCCACAGATATACGATTTACCATTGTCTTCATTGGTTTTCTCATATCTGCATTACTGCAGAGTTCCCTTAAGGGCCCATTCACGGTCCAACCTAGTTTGGTTCTTACAGCGTATGGTCCATTACCAACACTGCTCAACACTGCTCACCACTTCCCACGGCTCCATAGCTTTGGGTACATTTGCTCCAATGAGCAGTCCAATGTCAGCCTCAATTTGAGGGAGATAGATTTCTTTGAGGTAAGACCACCTTTCATTCCACCTGCTGGGGTATGTTTTTTTTACCTACAGGTATTGACCTTTGCGTGAAGATATCTGGAAGTTCAAGGAACTCGCTGCCTGACAAACTGCTGACCTCCAAGCCAGACACCACGTAAGTGCATAATGGTTTCTCTTCGTTCATGGTTCTCAGCAGTATGTCGGTCTTCCTTCCACTGAGCTTTAATTTATCCATCAATGCCTTTGTACAGAACGTGGCAGAGCTCCCTGTGTCCAGAAAAGCACAAGTCTGCACCACCACACTTCCCTTCTTGGCTCTGACTTAGACAGGAACTATTGCGAGTGTGCAGTCATCTTCTCTGGCCCTAGTAAACTCATAACCATCAGACTCTGCACAGAAAAATGCACTCAAAACTGTTTGACCTTAACAGCTATCAGTCCTCTTCTTTGGCTCAGCAACCGTGTCCTTCTTCTTAATGTGCAGCAGTGTGGGATGAGCTGAGGAACACACCTGACAGCTCACCTTTACCTTACAGGCTTTGCTCATGTGACCATGCTTCAAGCAGCTAAAACACAGTCCTTTGCCCCTCAAGAATTCCAACTTGTCTTTGTGTGGCTTGTCTTTTAGTTTACTACATGACTCTATGGTGTGTTCACCCTTACAGAAGAGACAAGTCCTTGTCGTAGGTGTGATGGGATTTGTGTGTTCTGTTTGCACTGCATCTTTCGTTTGATGATCCAATGGTATAGTGCCTGTGGTGAACGACTTCATGATTCGACTTCTTTTCTGTGCTCTATGATCGTCTTGTTTATTTGTGGATCCTTTAGCAGTTGTGCCATCCTTTATATTGCCAAAGACTGGATGAAGTGCAATTTTGGCCTGTTTGTTTACGAACTCAACCAGATCTTTAAACCTGACTCTCTTGCCACATTGCTCCTGTACACTACCTCCCCAAGTACACCTGACACTGCTGCGGGCTGCCCACATTCAGGTCATTGGTCGGGACTCACCTCTTCAGACTTCATCTGTGATTTATGATGTTTGTTTTTCTTTCCCTTTTGTATCTGTCCAAGTCGGAGAGTACTGCTGGCATCGTGTGTGGCTGCCGCTTCTCCCTCTCGTAGCCCCCCTTCCCATCCACCCCTGTATGTCTGTGTTATGTTTATCTGTCGTCTTGTTTCAACCCGTTTATTGTAAAGCGACTTTGAGCATTAGAAAAGCGCTATATAAGTTTAATTTATTATTATTATTATTATTATTACACACAACAGCTCTCCACCTTTCACGTAGCTTGTATGGAAGCTACGACAGCCTTTAAGTTCACAACATTATCCAGTTCTTCCATGTAACTCACTTCAGTCATGGTATTACAGCATGCCGTTAGAAAGAGTGAAAATGCATTTAAAGCTTCCCCATCCTCTGGCTTGATAGGTGTCCAGCTCAAGACCTTGTTCATGTAGGCTACAGCAATCTTGTAATCATTCCCAAAATGCTCCTTGAACAGATGTTTAGCCCTGCAATAACCTACATCTGACTTCATATGAAGACAACTTTTTATCAACTCTTTAGGTGGACCACTAGTGAACTGCTCTAAGTAGAGACGGTCCTTATAGCTTTCAGTGCAGGATTCTACTTCATGTTCAAAGCCTCTTACAAAAAGATTGTAGTCTAAAGGATCACCGCTGAAGATAGGGATGTCTAAAGGTGGTAAGTTCATAATTTTTTGCCGCTTCACCATCAACTCTGTAATGCTAATCTGGCGTGCCATGACACTGCAGAGCGTTTCTACTGCATGATCATCTGCAATAAAGTTACTAGACTGACCTACACCAGTGGGCTGGGGACAAAGTGGCCTGAATTCTTCACCTCCATTTTCTGAGTTGACGATTGGCTCTGCATGTGATGGTAGAACTCCAGATTCAATAGTCACTCGACATGTAGGACTTACTTGGGATAAGCGCTCAGTTTCAAAATTTTCTAATACTTTGATTTTAGCATCAGATGCAGCAATAGCACTTTGTAATTCTAATGCTTCTCTTTTTGCTTTCAACTCAGCTTCCTGACGTTCAAGATCTTGCTTCTACTTGAGAGCAGCAGCCTTTGCAAGTAATGTGGCTCTCTCTACCTCAGCCTTGAGGCGCGCTGAGGAAGCACTGGAGGACGCCTTGCTTCCAATGTCTGACCCACGCCTTCTACTCTTAACACTCGAAGCAACGGATGCCATTGATACACTCTCCGTAGGCTTTACCTCTGCATCACAGCGTCTAGCTTGCTCTACCCACTCCTGGACTGCCTTTAGCCATGTTTCCACTTTTTGTATGAATCCTCTTATACAACTTATTTTAGGCTCATATGAATTTTGATCTTCAGAGAACTTGTCATCATGGATTAATTGTTTTATATTATCATTTAGCTTGTTTATTTCCCCAAGCGAATCCTGATAAGCCAAACGTAATTTCCTTTTCACTGCATTTACGTTAGCATCATCTTCCATTAGCCGCTCAAGCTCATTTGCCTGGTTGGTTAACTGACCTAGCTGAGCTCTTCTAGACTGGTAACCTATGCAGTTTGTCCTCGACTGCCTATTCCGTCATTTTAGCATTCCACTTTTGACAAGGTAGCTCCTCAAACCCTTCTTCCATATTTCCACATTACTTTGAAACGTCTTCAAATTAAACCATGCTAGTTTTACTGCTTACCGTGCTGCCTTTCTTTTTACCGTCGCTCACCAGTGCTCGGGTAATCCTTGTCAGAGTTTCCTTGCTGTCCACAATGCCTTGAATCCGTCTCAATTTTCCTTTTCCACTTGGAGCAAGAGGGTTTTTCTGACAAAGATGTAAGGGCTGCTATAGCTATCCTGATAAACTAAATAAAAGAGAAGAGCCTTATGGCTGACGCATGCTCCACTTGTCTGTTTGGTCCAAGAGTGATTCTTCCTTTGTGTTTTAAGTAATTATTTAAACTTCCTTGAAGACATACAGTTAAATAATTAATTGCATCCATGAAATAATAACTTTTAACCTGACCTAATACACGTATACACAAAGCTCAAATACACATGGGCTATGCACGGTCAGAAAAACTGTGTGGCTCCATCCTTCCATCTAGGCAACTCACTCTTCACTTACATCCTCTTTTGGAGTGCGTCAACCCAGGAACAACCTTCTCCAGTTCTTAAAGTGACATGCACCTATCTAAGACTACACAGCAAACTTAATACATACATAAAGAAAGCAGTTACCTAAAGTATACGATGTGTAAAAAATAATTATTCAAACTAATTATTCAAATAACTAATTAAAACATTAATTATTAACCATTAGATGACATTTGGCTCCTACAGGAGAGAGGCAGTGGGTTTTTTTTTAAACTAGATTGTTTAACCCAATCTTGGAAAGTGAGAGGATGCCTGAGGAGTGGAGAAGAAGCATACTGGTACCTATTTTCAAGAACAAGGGCAATGTGCAGAACTGTAGCAATTACAGAGTTATAAAGTTGATCAGCCACAGTATGAAGATATGGGAAAGAGTAATAGAAGCTAGGTTAAGAGGAGAGGGGACGATTAGCGAGCAGCAGTATGGTTTCATGCCATGAAAGAGCACCACAGATGTGATGTTTGCTTTGAGAATGTTGATCAAGAAGTATAGAGAAGCCCAGAAGGAGTTACATTGTGTCTTTGTAGATTTAGAGAAAGCATACGACAGGGTGCCAAGAAAGGAGATGTGGTATTGTATGAGGAAGTTGGGCGTTGCAGAGAAGTATGTAGGAGTGGTGCAGAATATGTATGAGGGAAGTGTGACAATGGTGAGGTGTACAGTTGGAATGACAGATGGGTTCAAGCTGGAGGTGGGAATACATAAAGGATCGGCTCTGAGCCCTTTCTTGTTCGCAATGATGATGGACAGGTTGACAGGCAGGAGTCTCCATGAACGATGATGTTCGCGGATGACATTGTGATCTGTAGCGAGAGTAGGGTGCAGGTTGAGGAGAGCCTGGAGAAGTGGAGGTATACACCGGAGAGAAGAGGAATGAAAGTCAGTAGGAGTAATACGGAATACCTATGCATGAATGAGAGGGAGGACAGTGGAATGGTCAGGATGCAAGGAGTGGAGGTGACGAAGGTATATGAGTTTAAACTTGGGGTCAGCTGTCCAAAGTAACGGGGAGTGCAAGAGAAAGGTGAAGAAGAGAGTGGAGGCAGGGTGGAGTGGGTGGGGAAGAGCATCAGGAGTGATTTGTGACAGAAGGGTACCAGCAAGAGTTAAAGGGCAGGTTTACAAGATGGTTGTGACACCAGCTATGTTATATGGTTTGGACACCGTGGCACTGACGAAAACACAGGAGGTGGAGCTGGAGGTGATAGAGTTGACAAAGCTAAGATTTTCACTGGGAGTGATGATGAAGGACAGGATTAGGAACGAGTATATTAGAGTTAGAGGGACAGCTCAGGTTGGACGGTTTGGAGACAAAGCAAGAGAGGCGAGATTGAGATGGTTTGGACATGTGTGGAGGAGAGATGCTGGGTATATTGGGAGAAGCATGCTGAATATGTAGCTGCCAGGGAAGAGGAAAAGAAGAAGACCAAAGAGGAGGTTTATGGATATGTTGAGGGAAGACATGCAGGTGGCTGGTGTGACAGAGGAAGCTGCAGAAGACAGGAAGAAATGGAAACGGATGATCCGCTGTGGCGACTCTTCTTTTTATTTTCCCTCCCCCTAGTGTGTTAGAGAGCCTCACTCTGATTGGCTACAATGGAGGATGTTTGCCTGATACTAACCTTATCATATACAACTATACTCAGAATAGTTGCATACCCTACACAATCTATAGATTTAAAGCATGTAAGCACGATTTGCAAAAGTTGGTCAAATTAATGGGTGCAATGGATGCTGGGTTTTGCAATACATTTCTAATTCATATGACCTTTTTGATATGTAGGTTCAAATTTGACCCCACTTCCTTTTTCATTAACCATGTCTTCTAGTGACTTACCTCAGAGTGGTCAGCATCGTCTGGTATGCTGATAGTTCTTCTCCCCGACCCAGCCTGTAGTAGCAGCAATTCCTCACTAGGCTTTGGTGTCTTCTCAATGCTCTTATTTAGTAAGAAGAACTGAACAGGGGTCGTTTTAGCTTTGGACTTTTTTTAGGCCAACCCAGTGGCAGATGTCGACCTATTCTTTGACTTATAAAGTCCAGGATAGGCACTGCAAGAAAGGGATGGAGGGAAATGAAATTATTTCAAGCATTTACTTACAATCTGTACCAGTTTGTCAACATCAACACCATATTCCATGAGTCCCATTTTAGCTACATGAGACATTTCTATGAGCAATTCTGTGTTTGCAAAACATGTTCTCAAATTCAGAGAGCAGAGCAATAACTGCAATGAATGCATCTAAGAGACTGCTGTTATAGCATATTCTAAATAGCCTACAAAAAAATGGTCTTTTTTTTACAATAGAGAAAAGCATCACTTCCTGTTTTGTGACCAACAAGCAGCAAGGCTGTGTTAATTAAATCAGACCAACAAAGTCCTTTGTCATGATGCTTCCATAGAAACTATCCTCTTTGCCTTCATTACTTTGACAGATCTCTCACACCTGGTCATATTTTGCTGGATTGTTCCTTGTGCCTGCCCTGGCATATTTCCCTGGCCTGAAGCAGGACTCCTTGGGGGAGTTTGCGGTGGAGTGTTGCTCTGTCCCTGCACTTCATTCACAATACATTCAAGATTAAAAGTTTTTATCTATGCACTTCTACTATGTTAATTGATCTTTTATTTAAAATTTTAATGTCTTTTCTTTTCATGTTACCTAAATGCCTCTGTCTATGCATGTATTATCTCTGCTTTCTATTCGATCTACTACAATGTAAAGCACTTTGAGCTGCATGTCATGTAACGTTATGAAAGGTGATATACGAATAAAGTATTATTATTATTTATTAAGACAACCAGTTCAGTAACTTCATATAATGTGGCGCTGTAGGACTCAGAGTAGATTTGAGCTGTATGAGCATGACAACAACACTCTCATAGCAAATGCAATACACTCAAGTACAGCTAGCTTACTTCTAAAGATTTAGAAAACACAGAGCCTGAATGACTGTCAGCCAGTCATGTGAACTGGCCGCAGCTAACGTTAGCTACTTACTATTATGTGAAGTTTGACTGGAGGTGCTAGAGCTATTCAGGGAACTTCGTATAAACGTGACCAAATTCATGGCCGCAATAACGTATCAACTCATCCTAAAATACTACTACTACTACTACTTTCGGCTGCTCCCGTTAGGTGTCACCACAGCGGATCATCCGTTTCCATTTCTTCCTGTCTTCTGCATCTTCCTCTGTCACACCAGTCACCTGCATGTCTTCCCTCATCACATCCATAAACCTCCTCTTTGGCCTTCCTCTTTTCTTCTTCCCTGGCAGCTCCATATTCAGCATCCTTCTCCCAATATACCCAGCATCCCTCCTCCGCATATGTCCAAGCCATCTCAATCTTGCCTCTCTTGCTTTGTCTCCAAACCACCCAACTTGAGCAGTCCCTCTAATATAATCATTCCTAAACCTGTCCCTCTTCGTCACTCCCCATGGAAATCTTAGCATCTTCAACTCTGCCACCTCCAGCTCCGCCTCCTGTCTTTTCGTCAGTGCCACTGTCTCCAAACCATATAACATGCTCTGATTGCGATCAGAGCATTGTCTCCTCTGGTGCAGCCAGACGTGGTTCGTATTTAAAGTGACTAATCATACCAGTGAACACATTAGCATAAATCTCCCCCCCATCCCCGCCCCCACACTGACAAAAATCAATTTTACTCCACGTGAGGAGAAAGTGGCTCTTTGCCAGCGAGGAGAAATACTTTACGAGCAAGCAGAAATAAGGGTCCACCAGCTCGCGCGCGGCTCGTTGTTTTACTCTTGGTGCTGAAATTTGCGTGTGTGAAAGTGGTTTTGTGCTCGCGCAGGGAATATCTGCTCGCGCTGATTATCGGCAGTCAGGGGCTCCGGTTTCCTCCCACAGTCCAAAGACATGTAGGTCAGCTGAATTGGCCATACTAAATTGTCCCTAGGTATGAATGGGTGTGTGTGTGTGTGTGTGTGTGTGTGGGCCCTGTGATAGCCTGGCGGCCTGTCCAGGGTGTCTCCCCGCCTGCTGCCGAATGACTGCTGGAAAAGGCTCCAGCATCCCCACGACCCTAAGAGCAGGATAAGCGGTTCAGATAATGGGTAGATGGATGGATGTATGAATCATGCATTAATCATAGCTTAATTTTACACCTGGAGAGGAGATACGGACCACCAGGTACTCCCCCTACTGAAACACAATGATGACTCAACTTGTTGAGGCATCAGCTGTGCTCTTAAGACCTCAAAAAAAAAACCATTACGGAACTGATGATGATGATGAAGACAGAAAAATAGAAATGCATACACTGTAAAATGTATTAAGTTGGCTATACTTAAAAAAAATTATGGAAACTCGTTGCCTCAAAAGAATTAAGTAAAGTAAACTTAAGATGGTGAGTTAGAGTAACGTGCTTATTCTGAGTGTGAAGTACTTAAATTAATTCCTTATTAGTTAGTACAACCAACTTAAACTTTTTAAGTGTATGTAACTTAAAAGTTATGCTTTGTGATAACTCAATTTTTTCTTTTTGTGTGCACTGCCTGATACAAATTGAACCCTACTTAAATCAATCGCTAACCACAACTTAACACTTTTAGTTCTACTCCCTTATCATTTTCAGGTTCACCTAATTTAAACAACTAACTAACTAACTAACTAAACCTAAAAACAATAAATTGAGAAAACTCATTCCATTGAATTAGCTGCATTTCATTTATTTTCAGTCATTCGACCAACATTGAATATGGAACTGACATTTGCTTGTCTTTAGTTTTAAAACACAAAACACACCACAAAAAAAACCCAGAAAAAAAGCCTTGTCCCTAAATATACATTCAAGTATAAAGCATTTGCTCATTCAAGTATAAAACATCGCTTCCTTGTCCCTGAAAAATACATTAGCTAAGTGCCTCACAATATTAAACAAGTATAAGCACCTGTTAACTACAAAACTGTGAACATGCTGGTAAAGCCAACCAATTCTGACACATTACATTAAAACATTGTGTCCCAAGCCAAGCATCAGTCCTAGGATGAAAACACTACAATCTTCAAAGAAATAACAGAAAACAATAAATAACAATAAACGATCATAACAATCAACAGTACAATTTCCCAAAAGTATAGGACTTTTCTCTCATAACAATTAACAGTACCATTACAAAAGTATCGGACTATCTAGTTTCACAAATATCTCTCATAACAGTACTTTTTCACATAACAGTACTGTTTCACAAGTATCTGACTTATCTCTGTACGAGTCTCATAGTACTATCTGACAGGTATCAAGACCCCTATAGCTGTAGGTTAGCTGGTCAAGACCCCCATAGCTGTAGGTTAGCTGGTCAAGACCCCTATAGCTGTAGGTTAGCTGGGTCATAACAGTACTGTTTCACAAAAGTATCTGACTTATCTCTCATAGTACTGTTTCACAAAAGTATCTGACTTATCTCTGATAGTACTGTTTCACAAGTATCTAACTTATCTCTCATAGTACTGCTTCACAAAAGTATCTAATTTACAGTATCTCTCATAGTACTGTACAAGTATCTGACTTCTCTCTCATAGTACTGTACAAGTATCTGACTTCTCACTCATAGTACTGTACAAGTATCTGACATATCTCTCTCACTACTGTTTTAAAATGTATCTGACTTATCTCTCATAGTACTGTTTCACAAAAGTATCTGACTTAAAGTATCTCGCATAGTACTGTACAAGTATCTGACATATCTCCATCATCCAAAGCAATTGAATCAAGTGCAACTGGACTTGGTATATATCCGTGAAGACGTTTCACCTCTCATCCAAGAGGCTTCATCAGTTCGTGCCTTTCTGACTAGACCAAGCTAGTCTGACTGGCTGGTGATGAAACTCAGATATTTTATCCTCTTTGGAGTCGTTATCAGAGCTATTGATGTCCATGGCTCTTTGTGTTCTGATGTTTAGCAACGCCAGTCGTTATCAGAGGTATTGATATGCGTGGCTCTTTTGTGTTCCGATGTTTAGCCACGCCCGTCGTTATCAGAGGTATTGATGTACATGGCTCTGTGATCCGATGTTAAGCAGCGACGGTCGTTGGGGGTGTTAGCTTTGACTTCGTTAGTGCTCCATTCAGTGGTCATGAGTTGTTGGAGCCGTTCGTGACCGACTGTTGTTCTTGGAGGCTAAGCTTCTTGAGTCTCCTGGGTAGAGATAAAAGGACGGCATTGTAAGTGGGAGATAGGTGGTGTCGCAGACCTCCTCCTCTGTTGAGGGATGGTTTTTCCAGTTTCGCATAGATGGCTTCCTTCACCCCTCTTTCAAACATCTATCTTCCCTGTCCAAAATGTGTACGTTGCTGTCCTCGAAGGACTGTGTCTTCTCCTTTAGATGTAGATAAACTGCTGAGTCTTGTCCTGAGGAGTTTGGCCTTCTGTGTTGGGCCATCCGTTTGTGTAGTGGTTGTTTGGTTTCTCCTATGTATAGGTCAGTGCAATCCTCATTGCATTGTACAGCATACACCAGACTGCTTTTTTGGGTGTGTGGTACACGGTCTTTGGGATGAACCAGTCTTTGTCAGAGTGTGTTGCTGGGTTTGAAGCATACCGGGGTGCGGTGTTTGTTAAAAATTCTCCTGAGTTTCTCGGAGACCCCAGAAACTACGGGATGTCTATGTTATTATTTAGCCACGCATATCAATACCTCTGATAATGACGGGCGTTGCTAAACATCGGAACACAAAGAACCATGGACATCAATAGCTCTGATAACGACTCGAAAGAGGATAAATATCTGAGTTTCATCACCAGCCAGTCAAAGTAGCTTGGTCTAGTCAGAAAGGCACGAACTGATGAAGCCTCTTGGATGAGAGGTGAAACGTCTTCACGGATATATACCAAGTCCAGTTGCACTTGATTCAATTCCTTTGGATAACCATGACCTGGATGAATGAGGACATTCACAGACATATCTCCATCACTACTGTTTCACAAAAGTATCTGACTTACAGTATCTCTCATAGTACTGTACAAGTATCTGACATATCTCTCTCACTACTGTTTCACAAAAGTATCCGACTTTTCTCTCATAACAATTGACAGTACAATAACAATAGTGCAACGGTTAAGTGCTATCTGATAGCTGATGACTCTTCACTGGTGTAACCCAGTCGACTATTTTTCAGAGTTAGCAGTTTTGGTGAGAGAGTTTTGTTTCCCAATCCAAGCATTACTGTTTGGATGAATTTGAGTGTATTGGCCATGAATTTTGGGTAATCCAAATGCAAAGCATATGTAAGCCCAAATAACAATTAAACTGCCTGAGGCAAGTCTCTAATGTTGTCCATGACAATACTTCCCTCAAGTACGATGGCATTGGAGATGGGCTGGGGGTGCATTGAGCTTGGACCCGGCAGAGGACCATCTTTACCATCTTCACTGAGGACAGTCAGCACACCAACTGTGACGGAAGCTAGGGCCTCATCTCTCGCTGTATCCTGCAAAGAAACACGTGTTCTTTAGAATAGCATGTTATGTTTGCTACGCATTGGATTTGCTCTTCTTATGAACATTCATTTTTGGTGTTAGTATTTGCTAAAGAATACAGCTCTAAATACACATTCACGATGCATTGTAACACTGTAGCCAAAGAAATATATGTGGTATGAATAAATTAAATCTACGGAAGCATATACGACGGCGTCAGTACATTTTTTAACAGTGACACTGACTTTTCACTCTAGACTCCTGCTCCTGAGATTTGTCAATTAATGACTATAAGGTTCAAGTGGCAACTTACAGTTTTAATTACATTGCATTTACATGGTCCATAAGATGAACTGTGGAGGAATGTGGGGGCACAAAACATGTGTCACTGTACAGAAACGTACAGACCCCACTATATTGTGCAGACAGAGTTACATCTTTATTCTACGTCCGTATGAGTACTGGACATGATTTCTCAATAAATGCAGACCAAACTGTTTTTTTTTGGTGTGCAAGTACTTATAAAACATGTCTTGTAGAATTCACTGGAGTCATCGCCAAGTACAATGGAAATGCCTTTGAGGACAACAGAGCGCTGGGCAGTCATGTCTGGGGTCAAATGATACAGAGACAGAAAAGATCAGTTAAGAGACATTTACAGGGCACAAACAAGTCAGACAGGGAGTGAAAAAGTTTATACCTCCTACTATGATACTTCACGTTACCTAGGAATATAAACACCGCAGTGTCGCTCCGCCACTCTACTTTCACAGAAAAAATAAGTCCCCACAAAGGTACCCCCCCCCAGGTCCCCCTCAAACGATAGTTTGACTTAAAAATTACGGTGTAAACACTCAAATTAACCCCTGGTGCACTGTGGAGTGTTTGAGTGAATTTGGTAGTGGATACTAGCCTGTACCATTGAATGTCATATAGTGTGTCCAAGGCATTAGTGTCATCAATAGACACTAAGGATTACTCAAAAGTTGCAAAATGAAATTACTTACCACCGAGTTGATGTGCTGCATTAACTCGGTCAGTTTCTGTCCAACAGTTCCTTTTTTGGACTTGAGGAGTTTGATGAAACGTGGGGTATGCTGGTCCAGAGCCTCAAAGAAGTCTCCCACAAGATTCTTACTGGCAATTGGATTAAACTCAGCAAATATCTGAAAAGGTAGAAAGGGGGGGGGGGGAGAACCAGCACATTAAGTAGACATCGATTCAATTAATAACCGTTGTGCAAACCCACAACCGTTACAGCTTACAAGATGTACACGATGTAAACTTCTAGCATACAAAAATATAAAACAATTTTCAAACGAATCAGACCAGTGCATATACTACTTACTAACCAACACAAAATACTGATTTGTATCAATAAATTCTGAGTGTAAGAACAAGATTTCTTCAACTTGAATAGAACATGTATCATTCCTACAAGTATGCTGAGATTTCTAGCCTCACATCTTGAATTTGTTGTTTTGATTGTCATTTCAGGCACTATTCAGGACCAAATAGTAGCTTACCTGTCTCTCCGTGAATAGTGCTGGTCATCATTCAACCATGTTCTGTACAGGAGGCCTCTCTTTGACTATCTCTCGTCTGGATGAATTTGAACGCTAGCTAGCTATGTTGCAATGGTTATTGCAGCTATTAGCTAAGATTACTAGCTATTAGCTAAGATGTTGATTTGAGGCTACGCTGACTCAAAAGTCAACAATGAATGTTTACCTAACACAGAACGCACGCGATGTAAACTATACTGCTCAAAAAAATAAAGGGAACACATAAGCAATGCAATGTAGCTCCAAGTCAATCACACTTTTGAGATATCAACCTGTCCAGTTAGGAAGCAACACTGATTTGTGAATCAATTTCACCTGTTGGTAAATTGTCTAATTTCCACCAGGTGGAAATTAGACAATTTGCAAGACAACCCCTATAAAAGGAATGGATTTGCAGGTGGTGGCCACAGACCATTTGCCTGTCCTCATCTTTTCTGGCCGATCTTTGGTTAGTTTTTCATTTTGCTAGTGCCCTCACCACTAGAGGTGGCATGAGGCGGTATCTGCAACCTACAGAAGTTGCTCAGGTAGTGCAGCTCATCCAGGATGGCACATCAATGCGTGCTGTGGCAAGAAGATTTGATGTGTCTCCCAGCACAGTGTCCAGAGCATGGAGGAGGTACCAGGAGACAGGCCAGTACACCAGGAGACGTGGAGGGGGCCGCAGGAGGACAACAACCCTGCAGCAGGACCGCTATCTGGTCCTTTGTGCAAGGAGGAACAGAAGGAGTACTGCCGGAGCCCTACAAAACGACCTTCAACAGGCCACTAATGTGCAGGTTTCTGCTCAAACAGTGAGAAACAGAATGCATGAGGATGGTATGAGGGCCCGACGTCCACAATTGGGGCCTGTGCTCACAGCCCAACACCGTGCAGCCCGATTGACCTTTGCCAGAGAACATCTTGGTTGGCAGATTCGCCATTGGCACCCTGTGCTCCTCACAGATGAGAGCAGGTTCACACTGAACACATGTGACAGACGTGAGAGAGTCTGGAGACGCTGTGGAGAACGTTCTGCTGCCTGCAACATCCTCCAGCATGACCGGTTTGGCGGTGGGTCAGTGATGGTCTGGGGAGGCATATCCTTGGAGGGCCGCACAGACCTCTACGTGCTAGCCAGAGGTACCATGACTGCCATTAGGTACCGGGATGAGATCCTCAGACCCATTGTCAGACCATATGCTGGTGCAGTGGGCCCTGGGTTCCTGCTCATGCATGACAATGCTCGTCCTCATGTGGCCAGAGTGTGTCAGCAGTTCCTGTATGTCGAGGGCATTGATGCTATGGACTGGCCTGCAAGTTCCCCAGACCTGAATCCAATCGAGCACCTCTGGGACATCATGTCTCGTACCATCCGCCAACGCGATGTCGCACCACAGACTGTCCAGGAGTTGACCGATGCCCTGATCCAGGTCTGGGAGGAGATCCCTCAGGAGACCATCCGTCGTCTCATCAGGAGCATGCCCAGACGTTGTAGGGAGTGCATACAGGCACTTGGAGGCCACACACACTACTGAGCCTCATTTTGAATCGTCTTGAAGAATTTCCACAGAAGTTGGATCAGCCTATGTTTTCATTTTCCACTTTGATTTTGAGTATGTTTCTGAATCCAGACCTTAATGGGCTAATGATTTTGATTTCCATTGATCATTCTTAGGTTATTTTGCTCTAAACACATTCCTCTGTCTAATAAATAAAGATTTTCAGCTGAAATATTTCATTCATCGAGGTCTATATTGTGTTTTTAGGTGTTCCCTTTATTTTTTTGAGCAGTGTATATTGCCTAACCCACTTTCGGACCTCTACACTCCAATCTCAGCTAACGTTAGCGAACGGCTAACTAATGTAACCGGTTATTTTCTTGCCCGGTGCGGGATTCGATACTATGTGTACTGCACCACAAGGCGACATCACTAACCGCTCGACTAAAGGATCAGACCTGTTAGCTAGGGACTAACGTGTCTTATTAGTAGTTTCCAGTCGTCACCCTCCCCGGAAGCGCGTCCTCGCGCTTTGTTATTCCCGCGCTCCGAAGAGACTTCTGAGGATCTGCACACTTCCGGATCCCACCGCTGCCACCAATGTAATCGGTTATTTTCTTGCCCGGTGCGGGATTCGATACGGGTGTACTACACCACAAGGCGACATCACCAACCGCTCGGCTAAAGGGTCAGAGCCGTTAGCTAGGGACTAATGTGTCTTATTAGTAGTTTACACTAACTTGCTGGCTAAACCAATTGCTACCTCCAAACCAACGGAAGCAGAGATCGGCTAAACTCAGCATCGACTTATTAGCTAACTAAACCTTTCGAAGTGGTAACTGTTCTAGTAGAAACAAGCTCAGAAATAGTTCGTACACACACACACCAACGAACACTACAGCAAGTCCAAAATGTGCGCAATAGCAAGCAATTCAAGTCCGACTTTAGCTAACCACACTACAATATTTGTTAGCGAGCAACATTAGCTAGCTAACGTTTTTCCGAATGAGAAAGCACATACAACAAGACGGTTTGCACTTGCCAAGTGTTCAACCCACTTTGGGACCTCTACACTCCAATCTTTTTACCTCCCTCAACTTGGCCAATTACCCCACTCTTCACATCCGGCTTCCCACCCGCCGACACGGCCAATTGTGTCTGTAGAAGACGCCCCACCAAGCCGGAGGTAACACGGGGTTTCGAACCGCCGACCCCCGTGTTGGTAGGCAACGGAATAGACCGCTACTCTACCCGGGCGCCCTTACGCTCCAAACTTAGTGAATGGCTAAACAACTTGCTGGCTAAACCCAGGATGGACTAATTAGCGAGCTAAACCTTTCAAAGTGGTAGCTGACAGCAAAACGGTTTGCACGAGGGTAAAATGTTTACTCACCACACGTGTGCCAAGGACGAGAACTGCGGTAACGCCGACTATAATGAGCGCTACCGTTGCAGCGTCCACCTGCACCTGGGCATGTTCGGGCACGTTCCAGAAAGCGCCAAAAATGTATTACGCGCAAAGTAGGTGAGGACTGATCTGCGCATGTCTGAATGTTGAAATCAAGTTTTTCTTGTTGCCCAAACTCAAGTATATTGAGTTGGCTAGCTTTTTCGATCCCAAATTACCAGGAACTTATTTAAAATGAGTGTTGTTATCAGGGTGATAAAAACTGAGTTAGGTTGACTAATTATTTTTTATTAAATCCAAGTGTAACCCACTCTTGGTTGACGTAGGTGCTCTAATAAACTAGGTTCGTAAGGAGTAAGGTATGAGGTAAGTACAATAACCACGACCACACCTGATTTCAAGGTTACTACTTTTACTTTGCAACTTTGCAACCTTGTATGTAAGTTATGCAACAACAAATATTATGTTAAATTCTTTATAAATGAGACCAAATAAATACATTTAGTTAACAGGCTAGCTCATTGTTTTTTCCTTCCTCTCATCAGTAAAACAATATACACATTTTAAATACTCTATAAATGAGACAAAATAAGTGCATTTAGGCGGAGTTAACAGGCTCTCGTTTTTATCCTCTCATCAGTAGAACAAACAGAATGTACGCCAGCCTTTCATATTACATTCAATGTTATAAGTACCATTATCAGAACGATACGAATATTCAGTATCAGAAACACTTCTTGTTGAAAGTTTTCTGAAATGCACATGCCTATTAGTTATTTTCTGGGAAAAAAAGGGGGTGGGGCACAGTTGCTCAGTGGTTAGCACTGTTGCCTCACAGCAAGTGGGTCCTGGGTTCGAACCCCATGCCGTCCCAGGCCCTTTCTGTGTGGAGTTTGCATATTCTCCCGGTGTTTGCGTGGATTTTCTCCCACCATCAAAAAGACATGCATGTTAGGGTTAATACTCCTGTCTGTGCCCCTGAGCAAGGCAATGGAAAGAAGAACTGGAGTTGGTCCCCGGGTGCTGCAGCTGCCCACTGCTCCTATACAATAGGATGGGTTAAATGCAGAAGAACACATTCATTGTAAGAATATAATTTTTGGGCGACATGGTGGCACAGTGGTTAGTGCAGTCGCCTCACAGCAAGAAGGTCCTGGGTTCAAGCCCCGGGGTCGTCCAACCTTGGGTGTTGTCCCGGGTAGTCCTCTGTGTGGGGTTTGCATGTTCTGCCCGTGTCTGCATGGGTTTCCTCTGGGGACTCCGGTTTCCTTCCTCTGTACAAAGACATGTAGGTCAGGTGAATCGGCCGTATTAAATTGTCCGTAGGTGTGAATATGTGGGTGTGTGTGGGCCCTGTGATGGCCTGGCGGCCTGTCCAGGGTGTCTCCCGCCTGCCGCCCAATGACTGCTGGGATAAGCTCCAGCATCCCTGAGACCCTAGGAGCAGGATGAGTGGTTTGGATGATGGATGGATGGATATAATTTGTTGTAAGGTACAATGACAAAATAAAGTGGATTTCTTCTTTCGTCTTCATTATCAGAACAAGTTGGCTTGTGTTTAAGTGCAGCTGTTATCAAACAGTCAATCAATCAATATGAATGGTCAACAATCAATTCGTTAACCACATCAGGTCTATGACATGTCAAATCTCATTAGGCCCATTATGTGCTTTTAACTTATCCTGAATATTATCTTTTTTTTGGGGGTGGGGGGATTTTTTTTACCCTTTTTTTCTCCAATTGTATCTGGCCAATTACCCCACTCTTCCGAGCTGTCCCGGTCACTGCTCCATCCCCTCTGCTGATGCGGGAGGGCTGCAGACTACCACGTCTCCTCCGATACATGTGGAGTCACCGGCTGCTTCTTTTCACCTGACAGCGAGGAGTTTCGCCAGGGGGACGTAGCGCGTGGGAGGATCACGCTATTCTCCCCAGTTCCCCTCCCCCCCGAACAGGCGCCCCGACGGATCAGAGGAGGCGCTAGTGCAGCGACCAAGACACAAACTCATATCCGGCTCCCCACCCGCAGACACAGCCAAATGTGTCTGTAGGGACCCCCGACCAAGCCGGAGGTAACACGGGAATTTGAACCAGTGATCCCCGTGTTGGTAGGCAACGGAATAGACTGCCACGCTACCCAGACGCCCCTGTGAATATTATCATTTTAGTACTACTCCAAATATCCAATTGTGCATATTAATTTTATTTACACCTTGCTAAAGTGACAGGTGGGGCTGCTTGCTTTTTAGCATTGCATTCCAGTCTGGCATACAGGTGGAGACCATGAGTGTGGTAGAACAACGAGCACCCTCATTGGTTAACAGGTGTACTCCAGATATCAATCTTAAATAAAAGATGTCTTGATGCATGCTCAATAATCCAGCTAAGAAAATCAAAGAAGGTTGAATCAGTTCATCTGGACACAACGTTTACTGACAGATATGTTTCATCTCCCATCTAAGTGACCTCTTCAGCCTCAGCTGACTGCAGGTATCTCCACCCTTATAAACAATACAGTGGCACAACAACCGACACAGTGGCTGGGGAGGGGGAGAAACCTCACATTAAACAGGCCCTGGCCAAGTGTGGTTATCCTAACTGGGTGTTTGTCAAAGCCAGGAAGACGCCCAAACAGAGAGGAGGCAAGTTATGTCAATTTTATTTGTATAGCCCAATATCACAAATTACAAATTTGGGTCAGTCAGCTTTACAGCAACACAACATCCTGTCCTTAGACCCTCACATCGGATAAGGAGCAACTCCTTAAAAAAAACAAAAACTCCTTTAACAGGGAGAAAAAATAGGAAGAAATGTCAAGGAGAGCAATAGAGGAGGGATCTCTCTCCCAAGACGGACAACGTGCAATGGATGTTGTGTTTACGCAATTTACACAATACAGCATTGAAAGAGGATAACAGAATTATAATGGACTTATAAAATATTCCAGAGAGAAGGACAACAGCGGCCTAAACGTAAACCAGTGGTGATTCTGTATGTGGTGGGAGTGTCGGAACAGCTGAGATGTGTATTTTCCAAACACCGTTTCTCAGTTGCTTTCAAACCCCAAAACACGCTGCGCCAGAAGTTGGTCCACCCCAAGGATGTTGGGATCAGCTGGGAGAGCTTGGGCTGCTGCATCCTGTGGCCCCAGGGACCACGGCCCTGCCTGGAGCTGCTCCCAAAACACCGAGGGCGGTCTGACAGGATGCGGTTGCAGGGCAGGCTAAGCTAACTGCTAGCCCATGCAGACCGGCAGTTCCGATAACACCGAGGGCAGCATGGCGGCGGCCTCATCTAGCATTTACTGTGTTTTTGGTGTCGTTGTGTGGAGTACAGGGAGGTGTGTCAAGGGTGTCTGGCTGGGAGAGCTGGCGTTGGATCAGCTGAGGGAGCCTGGAAAAACCGAGGGCGGTCTGACAGGTTGCGGAAGCGGGGCAGGCTAAGCTAACTGTAGCCTATGCAGACCAACAGTTCTGACAGTCATCCAGGCTGGCGTTCGTTCCATTTGACAGTGATTTTTTTTAATTTGTTTTTTTTTAGTTTGGGTATTTGAATATACGTGTTAGTTTGGATATATGTGATCTTGTAGTTATTGGATACGTGTTTTTGTCTTTGTGTTGCACTGCTGTGGGCTGGAGAAAACGATATTTCTGTTGCGCTTCAACCCCCTGCTCGGCCCTCTGGCTCCACCATGAGGTGACGAAGCACATCGCCATCATCTGTCTGAAACACCAGGCATGCCTGTGCGTGCTCATAGAGCGTCGCGTTGACACAATCAACAACAACGCACCTGTCCACAATCTACAACCACCACACCTGTGAGTGATCAGCTCATCACCAATCTGCAAGACCTCAGCCAACCCATTGCGTCGTCACCAGAACGTGCCTAAGCAACAGTCGGTAACGTTGTCTAGCCTACCTAGTTTACTCGTGCCTTCTGGTGTAATTGTCAACCTGTCCCTCCCAATCACGCCCCTCCAGCTTTCACCATCATTGCCCAAGTGAGCATTGAAGTCCCCCAGCAGACCTATAGAGTCTCCAGGTGGAACCCTATCCAGGGCAGTACCCAGAGACTCCAAGAACGCCAGATACTCCAAACTGCTATTCGGCGCATAAGCACGCACGAGAATCTAGGGCTGCACAATTAATCGAATATTAATCGCGATCACGATTTTCGCTTCCACGATTAAATGAACATGACCGACGGCGATGTTAACGTTTAAAATGCGTGCTCCGCTCATAGAAAACTCCGCTGCATATCAAATCCATCTCTTCCTAAACTAACAGTCAGCCAGCCACCAGGGGGCGATCGAGATGTTCTGGCTGTGCGGGGACCCTAATGGCAAAATGTCATGGACTGTGAGCAACGAAGGCTTCAGGAAAATGATCAACACGCTGGATAAAAGATATGTGATTCCATCACGCAGTTATTTCTCCAAAGTGGCATTACCTGCGCTGTATGCAAAACGTCGAGGGGAAATAGAGAGCGATGTCACAGCTGTCGAGTACTTTGCGACTACCACTGACCTATGGTCAAGCAGAACAATGGAGCCGTACTTGAGCCTGACAATCCATTACATAAACCATGATTTTACAATGAAGAGTCGATGCTTGCAAACGTAATTTTTCCCACAAGACCACACAGGAGAGTCAATTGCCCAGGGACTGAGGGAAGCGATGGCCTCTTGGAATTTGCTGGAGGAGAGACTTGTCTGTATTACAACAGACAACGGATCAAACGTTGTGAAGGCTGCTTCTCTGAATGAATGGACGAGGCTACAGTGCTTTGGCCACATGCTCCATCTAGCAATAGGTGAGTAGCAGGATTTTTTTTAAGAAAGAAAAAAAAAGTACATGTTTAATTGAAATATTTTGTGTACGTTACATTAACCTGTGATGATTAACTGTATGTAATCTGTGCTGATTGTGTTAATATGTGTGTGAATACTTTGTTAGTAACAATAGTAGCTAACATGTTATGAATTTGCAGATAACCACACGACTATTTTCAGTTTATTTTTGTTTCTTTTGGATGCACACGCTAGCTGGGCAACGTTAGTATTTAACAGGTGCAGTCTTTGCGGACGTCAGCCAGCTTGTGGACCCATAACAAATGTAAAACGTTAGTTGGCAGTTTATTAGATAGCTAAACTAGCACTATTCTGGTTAGTGTTCTAGCAAAGTATGTGGCTTTGGTTGACAGCATGTGAATTTGCAAAATGCGCAGTTGGTCACCGCATTTTGATGGCTGCTTAGCGGTTTTATCCTTGAAACAGGCTAGCGAAAGTGCTATGGTTTAGAAGTAAGGCTAACTAGACCAGTTAGCTACTGTGAGGTCGTTAGACTAACGCAGACTTGCTAGTTGGCTTGGTAGGTAATTGATTTAATGTAAAGACAGTCAAATGTGAGAATACTAGTATCGCAAATAACATCTAGAACTGCAGTGCAAACTAGGGAAATTGCTGTGGTTGTTTTACGATGGCCATATCAGCTGATTAGCTGGCCTTTTTATTTAGATGTAGTTAGCTAGCTAGATTTTCTCAGGGTTTCCTGTATGGATGTCATTTTTGGTGTCTCAGTTTACTAGCTAATACAGCATGCTACCAATTTAACTGTGTAATATAACAATAATATGATGGGGATTGTGTATCAAATGTGTATAGAAGCAGATAAGGTTTTATTCTGTGCTTTAATTTAACATGTGAATTCTCTCATGTTCTTTTTTAGAGAATGCAATGAGAGATCCTCGGATTGACCGTGCAGTGGGCCTGTGTAAAAAGCTAGCGAGCAGTTTCTCCTACAGCTGGAGGCGTAAAAAGGAGCTTACAGAGGCACAAAGGGAGCTGAAGCTTCCAGAGCATGCACTGAAGATGGAGTGCCCCACAAGGTGGGGATAGAGGCAGGCCATGATAGAAAGAGTCCTGGAGCAGCAGAGGGCCATTGCTCACGTCTTGTCCACTGACAGAAAGGCCCGACACCTCATCCCCACATGGCAGGACACTGACGTCCTGGAGGCCATCAACAAATCCCTCCGCCCTCTGACTAAGTTTACTGATGCGCTTTCCAGTGAGAAGTATGTCAGTGTTTCCTTTGTAAAGCTAGTCCTCCACCTTTTCAGCTCCTCTATCCTGAAAGTGAAGGATGATGATCCAAACCTAACATGCACCATCAAGACCAAAATCTTGAGCTACCTGGATGAAAAATACAAGGACCCTCTGACACAAGAACTGCTTGACATGGCCTCTGTTCTTGATCCACGGTTCAAACTGAGATACGTCAGTGAGGACAATGTTGCAGCCAGACTTACTTCTGAGATGGCGAGGCCTATGCCTGCAGGCATGGTAGTAAGTAATTATTGTGATTACATACAGATACAGAATTTATTATAAATGAATGAAATGAAGTGGATTAACATGTGCTATGAAATAAAGTGCTGTAATCTACTTTCTGGATGTGGATGTTAAATATGTTTCATTAGATTGAATTTGGTATTCATATTTTATTTACCATACTCTTCAAGGAGACTGATCCCCACGTTGAGACTGCTGAGGATGCTCCAACTTCAACGAAAAAGAAGACCTTGGGGAGCTTCTTTAAGACCACTGAGGGAACCACACCAAGACCCTCTTCCCCCCAGGAACAACAAGCTATAGCCTCTGAGCTACAGTCTTACCTACAATTGGGCCACCTTGACAGTGAGGAGGACCCGCTGGACTGGTGGAGGGAACACCAGAGACTCTACCGACTCTCAAAACTGGCAAAAAAATATTTGTGCATTCCAGCCACAGGTTCCCCTTCCGAGAGGGTTTTTAGCACGGGGGGATATGTGCTGACCTGCCTACGCTCATCGCTCAAGCCGGAAAATGTTGAAAGGCTGGTGTTCCTTGCTAAAAACATATGAATACTGTTATTTAACCTTTTCCGCATAGGCCTGAATTGTTTTAATTTGGTTACATTACATAATGGCATATTTATTTTTAGTTAGCCTATATTTTGAGCACAATTTTATTTATATTTTGCTTATTTTGCTTTTTTTAAAGTTCTATTTTGATGCAAATATTTGTACAATTGCAGGCAGTGCTCTGTTTATATTCTGTGCTCTGTTTAGAGCCTCTGTTATATGGGAAACTGCAATAAAAATATTCTCCCCTAAAATCAGCGAATAATCGTGATAAATAATCGTGATCTCAATATTGATCAAAATAATCGTGATTATCATTTTGGCCATAATCGTGCAGCCCTACAAGAATCAGAGCCTCCTCCCCCAGTGACTCGTAGTTGCAGAGGTAACCCTCTCATTCCCCGGGGAGAACTCCAACATGGTGGAGCTCAACCAGGGACTTGTGAGTATCCCCATACCTGCCCGGCGCCTGTCAACTTGGCCAACTCCGGAAAAGTAAAGAGTTCAGCCCCTCTCCACGAATTTGGTACCAGATCCCAACTAGAAACTTGACCATATTACACCAATTTTTGCCTTCCTTCATTGGCTTCCTATCCATGTTAGATCAGACTACAAGGTGCTTCTGCTGACTTGTAAAATTCGACATGGGCTTGCCCCATCTTACCTGTCTGATCTCTTTAAACCACACATTCCATCTCGAGCTGTTCGCTCTCAAAATACAGGGTTCCTGTGTGTACCCAAAGTTAAAAAGAAGTCAGCTGGTGGCAGGGCCTTTTTCTGTTGGGCCCCGTTCTTGTGGAATAACCTGCCTGCTGCCGTCAGAAAATCAGTCTGTTGAGTCCTTTAAATCCAAACTTAAAACTCATCCTTTTTGCCTTACCCTACATTTGGTTGCCTTTAAATTAAACTCCACGACCTGTACTGAATAGCAGATCGGTTTCTGTCTCAATGCATTTACCAAGCACTGCTCTGCCGACCAGATTATAGAGTATAGATTATTGACAATTGCAAAATGTTCTCTTCTCTCACGTCTTTTCTCTCTCTCTGAATGATGCCTTCTCCTTTATATTTTTCTGTATGTGAATGGTGTGATGTGAGTCTCCGGTAACACTTTCTGTGAAGCTTGCATCTGTAAGGCCCAGAAGCATCTATGATGCCCTATAAGCATCTATTGCATCTATAATGCCCATACTTTCCTATAATGTGTATTACAATGACTAACAGCTATGGCTGAAGACTGTGAAATAGCACTGAAGTCTCATTATGCATCTCTACAAAACTTCAGCAAAACAAGTTGGCTATGATGCATTATGACATTTGACAGATAAACAGGCTAATGAGGACATATTTATAATGCATAAATCCATTTTAAATTGATATAGTGTATCATAAAGAGGGTTATGAGCTGTTGTGGGGGCGTATACATGGTTATAATGAATCTTACAATGACTTATAGCTACACTTATAGGGCGTTATAAATGCTTATAGAGCATTATAGATGCAAGCTTCATAGAAAGTGTTGCCGAATCTCCTTTGTGTGCATGTGTAGTCTGTCCTCCTGTCAGGTCTCCATGGTGATGGTGGTCGCATGGCTCAGGTCCTGGGCTGTTCCGGTGGCATCTGGGCACTGCTTGGCATCCTCATCATATTCTTCATATTATCTCATAATTCCATTATAATTCTGTTATCCTCTTTCAATGCTGTATTCTGTAAATTGTTTTTATACCTCCTCTGTTGCTCTTCCTAATGTTTCCTCATACTCACTGTGGCAACCTCTAACCACTTAGAGTGTGAGTCCACTATTATGAGAAATGTCTTCCCCTGGAATGGACCAGCAAATTCAATGTGTAGCCAGGACCATTTCTTAGTTGTCCACTCCCAAGGGTGCAGCTGTGCTGTTAGTGGTGCATGACGAGTTCTCTGGCAGGTTTCACAGGATTTTACTGTCTGTTCTATTGCTAAATCCATACCTGGCGACCAGACATAACCCCTCCCCAGGCCCTTCATATGCACAATGCCTGGGTGTGCATCATGCAGCATGGCCAGTACCTCCTCCCTCGCCAGGTTGGGAATAACTACACGACTCCCCCATAATAAGTAGTCCTTGTGTGCGGACAGTTCATGGCGCCGGGTGAGAAACGGCTTGAAACGGCTGTCAAGTGTATCCACTGGCCAGCCATGCAGGACCCAGCGCAGCACCCGGGACAGAACTGGATCCTTCCGAGTAAGGGCGGCAATGTGTTTTGCATTCAGTGGGGCTTCAGGCGCCATTTCCAGTAAGAGCACCTCCATGGGTGGAGGGGTCTCACGCATACCAGTGAGCAGTGGTAGGCGACTGAGGGCATCAGCATTTGCTAGCTGTTTGCCAGGGTGGTAGCAAAATTCATAATCGTAGGCCCCAAGAACACTCCAGCGTAGCATGCGTGGGGACAGGACAGGTGGCATGGGCTTAGAGTGGTGTAGCAGGCCCAAAAGAAGTTTGTGGTCAGTAAAAACCACAAAGTGGTGACCAGCAAGGTACTGGTGAAATTTTTTGACTGCAAAAATGACCGCCAAGGCCTCCTTATCTATTTGGGCATAATTTCTTTCAGTGGAGGATAGTGTCCTCGAGGCAAAGACGATAGGAGCTTCCTGGCCATCGGACTCCATATGGAAGAGCAGCGCCCCCAAGCCATAAGGCGAAGCGTCACAAACAATGGCTAATTGCTTTGTTTCGTCATAGTGTGTGAGCACGCCATCAGCCTGAAGCAGTTGTTTTGCAGCAGTGTAAGCTTTTTCATGTGCGTCAGTCCACTGCCAGGGTGCAGACTGATCCAGGAGGTGGTGCAGCGGTTCTAAGATGGTAGCCTTGTTTGGCAAAAAGCAGCTGTAAAAATTGAGTAGGCCTAGGAATGACTGAAGCTCCATTTTGTTCCAGGGTGAAGGCGCCTTCTGAATAGCCTCAGCTTTCTCCATAGTCGGCCGCACGCCATCCTTGTCCACACGAAAACCTAAAATTTCAACTTGGTCAGCAGCAAACACACTCTTCTCCTTCTGTAGTCGCAATCCTGCTTCTGCGAATCATTCCAGCACTGCACAAAGACGGTCATTGTGCTGGTCAACAGTCTTTCCCGCTACTAAGACAACATCCAGGTACAGTTGCACGCCTGGTATACCGGCGAGGAGTGTATCCATGAAACGCTGAAATATGGACACAGCTGTCGATACTCCAAACTGCAGGCGGCGGGCCCGAAACAGCCCGCGATGGGTGTTTATAGTGAGAAGCTCTACAGCCTCGTCGTCCAGCACCAGCTGCTGGTAAGCTTGTTTGAGGTCCAATTTACTGAAAAGCACCCCCCTGCCAGTCTGGAAAACAGTTCAGCCACTGTAGGAATGGGGTATACATCAGGTTGCACAACTGTATTCACAGTGCAGCAATAGTCACCGCAAATTCCTAAGCTGCCATCCTTTTTAACTACTGGTACGATGGGTATGGCCCACCTTGAGGGTCTCACGGGTTCAAAAATACCCTGAGCTACTAGCTTGTCAAGCTCCTCATCTAGCTTTGGCCGAAGGGCAAAGGGCACCGAATGTGCTTTAAAAAACTTGGGTGATGCTGTCGTATCAATATCAATAGCAATTGCAGGGGTTCGTGAAGCCCCGAGGTCCTGAAAGACTTCTGCATATTCCATTAATATGGACTCCACGGATTGTAAGCATACTTGGCGCACCCCCATTACAGAAATGCCCAGTGCCTCAAACCAGTCCCTGCCCAGTAGACTTGCCCCCTGACCTCGAACAATAATCAGTGGTAAGGTCTTGTGATTGCCTTGATACTGCACATCCACAAAAATCTTCCCATTAACTTGTAGTTCTGCTTGTGACCATTGTCTAAGCACACTACTGTCCTTGTGCAGTAAAGGCAGCTGGTCAGGCCACAAGGTGTTGTAACTGCCCTCACTGATCAAGAAGCATGCGGCTCCAGAGTCCACCTCCATTACATGTGTTTTGTTATTCAGGATCACAGTGGCTTGATATGGCTTTTTTACGTGAGCATACAGCTGCCTGCCCATGGTGTAAAAGTCATATTCCTCTTCTTGTTGCCTAACAGTGTGTGTGTGTTGTTCGGATTGAGGAACTGTGTCAGAAGAATCTGCTGATGCGACATCTCTGCTCTTTTTAAAACAAACACGAGAAATGTGCCCCCTTTTTTTGCAATAGTGGCATACAGCAGAGGTAAATTTGCAATGTTGTTGGTTGTGTGTGCCTCCACAACGAAAACATGGCTTTGCACCACCTTCTGCTACTGTTTGTTTCACCTTCAAAACGGTTTGACTTTGTGCAGTCTGATGAACTTCTGCTGACTGTGGTGGTCCCAGCTGGTTTGGTTGTAGTATTCGCGCATTTGACGTGGCTGTTTCCGCTGCAAGGGCTTTCTCCTCTGCTGCTTTGAATGTGAGTTCCTTTTCAGGCAACAGGCGGCGCTGCAGCGCTTCATCTAGCATCCCACAGACAATTCTGTCACGCAGCATGGCTTCCAGTTGGTCACCAAAAGCGCAATGCACTGAGTTCAGCAATGTAGCTGGAGATTCCTTGGCCGTGCTTTTGTTTGCAATAGTGAAACTGAAAACACTGAACAATTTGTGATGGAGGAGGACTGCAGTGGCGTTTCAACGCCGATACTAAGTTTTCATAGGTGACGGCCATAGGAAGGATGGGAGCGACCACCGAACGTAGTGTAGAATACGTTGCAGCACCACAAATGCTAAGCAAAATAGTGCATTTCTTCTCCTCCCCATCTACTCCATTTGCCAGGAAAAAACATTCCAGTCTCTCAATATACTCCTCAATGGCAGTGCCGGAGCCTTCATCAAACTCTTCTATGTGTGATGTTCAGATGTTCAGTATTAGGAGAATACACCTTTATGGACACAGGGAATTATGGGATAGTAAAACAGAGCAGCCACGGGAGCGGGAAGGTAGACGAGGGTCAGTCGGATTATGTGCACGTTATGCATGGAGCGAAATAAACATGCCGAAGTTCCACGGCTAATTCAGAAACGGTGTTATCATCTGTGAGAGTGAAAAGCAGGTCATTACAATGGCGACGAGGACTTTGTGGATTGACGGAACCTGCACTGCGGAATTGAATTATGAACTCTAATCAGTAGTAACAAAAGGGTAGTAACGTTCAGCTAACTGCATTAGCTGAGCTAGCTAGCACGAATCAACAAGTTCATCCACGTCATCTGCCATCTCATCATGGCAAATTTTTTCGCGTCGAGCAACGCATTCCCGGCGTTTCATATCCATGGAGGTGCCCCAGGGACGTTGGGACCTAGATGGGAGAAATGGATGGCTCGTTTCGAAATTTTCTTGTTGGCCATGGACATCAAAGACAATACTAGGAAACGTGCCACGCTACTTCATTATGCGGGCGAACAGGTGTATGACATTTTTGTGACGCTGCCTGATAAGGGAGTCGCTAAAGACTTTGACAAAGCCGTTAAGGCACTTGAGACTTATTTTTCACCAAAGAGGAATGTGGATTTTGAGGTGTACAAGTTTAGGCAATCTACACAGTCTGGAAATGAAACTGTTGGGGAATACTATGTCCGCTTATGCACACTTGCAGTATCCTGTGAGTTCTCTGATGTTGACGCAGAAATAAGACGCCACATTGTGCAAACCTGCGTATCGCACAAACTTAGGAGAAAAGCTCTCACTGATCCCACGGTGAATCTGACAACACTCCTGGAACTAGCCAGGCTGGAAGAAGCGTCTGAACAAGCACGTGAAATGGAGAAACGATCAGACACCGTTTCGGATGGTATTTTGGATCTGCGCCACCAAGAGCGCAGGAATCAGCGGGCTAGGCAACCTGCTCATACGGCCCCAGGCGCGCACGGACGTGCGTGCTTCAACTGCGGTGGCTCATTCCCTCATCAAGGTGACTGCCCAGCACGTGGGCTTGCATGTCGCAATTGTGGCAAACAAAATCATTTCTCAAAAATGTGCCGGTCGCGCCCAAGACAAAGTATGAACTATGTACAATGTCAACAGTCAGATGACACCTCAAAATCAAATGCCCACTCACCGCGTCCCAATGAAGACAGCACAGACCACTCCCCCAGATATCTTATTACACTGAAAGACCCAGCTATCACAGCGCCAAAACAGACCATTCAGATAAATGGGTCGCCTCTCGAAGTGCTGGTAGATACAGGAGCCTCAGTCAATGTAATGGACTATTGCACATTTCAATCACTCCCAGCCCGCCCAGTACTGCAGAACACATCAGTCCAGATTTTTGCTTATGGCTCCCGCACGCCTCTGCCAATGCGCGGGCAATTTTGCTCACAACTCGGCTTCCGAGACAGAATTGTCAGAGAAACATTCTTCGTGGTCGACAAGCCAGCGATTCCTGTAGTAAGCTGCCAGACAGCAGTTGCCCTCGACCTAGTCCACCTGGTCAACAATGTACGTGTGCCGCTCATGCTCCAAAAAAAAAATCCCCACCGTTTTTCAAGGCATTGGAAAGCTCAAGGATCACCAAGTGAAAATCCACATTGACACTACAGTGCAACCAGTGGCTCAACAACACAGGCGCATCCCCTTCCACATGAGACAGCTAGTGGAACAGGAGCTGGAGAAATTAGAGGCGCTAGACATCATCGAACGTGTTGAAGGCCCCATGCCATGGGTCTCTCCGGTGGTAGTAGCTCCAAAGCCCAAACAACCAGGAAAAATCAGACTGTGTGTTGACATGAGACGCCCAAACGAAGCGATCAAGCGTGAGAGGCACCTCACTCCCACAGTGGACGACATTCTAGCAGACCTCAATGGGGCAAAAGTGTTTTCCACACTTGATCTGACAGCTGGCTACCACCAGATTGAACTCCATCCTGACTCCCGCTACATAACAACCTTCACAACACATGTGGGCCTGAGGCACTACAAACGACTCAACTTTGGGATATCTTCAGCGGCAGAGATTTTCCAAAACACCGTTAGAGAGACACTGTCTGACATCCCGGGTGTTCTGAACGTCAGTGATGACATGCTGGTGTATGGCACTAGCCAAGAAGAACATGACAAGAGCCTAGAGGCGGTCCTTACGCGTCTCAGTGAATGTAACCTCACAATGAATGTTGACAAATGTGACTTCAACAAGACCAAGGTGGAGTTTTTCGGATATGTATTCTCAGATCAAGGCATCTCAGTGGACCCCAAGAAGGTGGCTGCAGTCAAGGAGACCCCAGCCCCACGGAACCCAGGAGAGGTCAGAGCTCATGGTGTCCACATCTGATTTCCTTCTCAGAGGTAACAAGCTGGTAATACCCTCATGTCTGCATAACCGAGTGATTGACATTGCTCACGAAGGCCACCAGGGGTTGGTAAAGACAAAGAAACGTTTGAGGGAAAAAGTGTGGTTCCCTGGTATAGACCAAAAGACAGAAGACTGCATCAAAACCTGTCTTGCTTGCCAAGCAGTGACAAACACAACACAATCTCACACACCACTCCAGATGACTCCCCTTCCAGCTGCACCCTGGACTGAGGTGAGTGTGGATTTCTGCTCATTGCCAAATGGAGAGTACTTACTTGTAGTGATGGACGATTATTCAAGGTTCCCGGTGGTGGAGAAGGTGTCCACCACATCTGCAAAAGCTGTTATACCAAAGCTAGACAGCATGTTCTCATTATTTGGCATCCCAGAAGTTGTCAAGAGTGACAATGGTCCTCCTGTCAATTCTGAGGACTTCTCCAGGTTTGCTTCATACCTAGGCTTCCGCCACAGAAAGATAACCCCTTATTGGCCCCAAGCAAATGGGGAGGTTGAGCGCTTTATGAAAACGTTGAAAAAAACGATCCAGATTGCCACACTTGAATGCAAAAACACTCAACAAGCACTGAATCGCTTCCTGAGAGCATACAGAACAGCCCCACACAGCACCACTGGGAAACCAACTGCCACAGCCATCTTTAGTAGGCAGGTGCGCACAACACTACCTAATGTCCAAAACACAGTTCCAGACAAGCTCATGAGAGCCAGAGACACACAAGCAAAAGAGAAGATGAAAGGGCATCATGACAAACACTTCTGTCGCCCATCCCCTGCTCTGAAAGTGGGTGACCATGTGCTGGTGAAAAGACTGCGACTAGAGAACAAATTCCAGTCCTTTTTCAATCCGGAGCCGTTTCAAGTCACTGCAGCAAAAGGAACAATGATCACTGCTCAACGGGGGCAGCAGGTGGTGACAAGAAATGCGTCACACTTCAAGCGAGTGTCCCCCACACTTGGTCCAACTGGTACACTGGGAGAGGACAACAGCATGCAGAGTGAGACTGACCCAAATGACTTTGTTTACAATGATGAACCCAACCCAACGCCAGGCCCAGTGACCTCAAGTGCCCCTCGCTACCCAAGAAGGGTTGCCGTGAAGCGGCCAGAGTACCTTAATGATTTTGTGCCATAACATAACACCTTGGACTGTGTTGTAGTAGAGCATTAGTTTGGTTTTTGTATGCCGTTAATTAAAAAAAACAAAACAAAAACAAAAACAAAAATGTTTATGCTGTAATACCTCTAGTGGGATTTGTTACAAAGAAACTTCAACCCCTATGCTATAGCAGGAATGTAATGTTTACTTTCTTGGGAATGTTGGAGGGATGTTCAGATGTTCAGTATTAGGGGAATACACCTTTAAGGACACAGGGAATTGTGGGATAGTAAAACAGAGCAGCCACGGGAGCGGGAAGGTAGACGAGGGTCAGTCGGATTATGTGCACGTTATGCAAGGAGCGAAATAAACATGCCAAAGTTCCACGGCTAATTCAGAAACGGTGTTATCATCTGTGAGAGTGAAAAGTAGGTCATTACACTATGCGACCCAGCGTGGTCATGGTGATGTCGTTAGGCTACTCACAGATTCCTCAAAGCTGTAGTAGAATATCGGAGGTTGCTGATTTCCATCAATAAACTGTTCGGAACTGTTGGAGTTCGGATCCGTTTCGTCGCCAGTGTAGGATTCGACTTAGAGACGAGAGAGACATTGGTTGTAAACAAACTCTTTACTTAGAACTTAGCAAAGTTAGGATACTCAGCCATCAGGCTACATCTGCGTTCCCTCCAGTTCGGCTCATACTTAACATTACTTCCTAGTCTCGCCTCGCGAGAGCCCCCCATTAAAGACTAACCAGAGAGCGTGCGCATTAACATAAGTCCCAATACATTACAAAATTGTTTATGTCAGACACCTGTACAATATTTGCTATTATGAGAAAATTGCTTTTACTTTTGAAATTACAAAACTGTTATGGACCAAATCATGTGTGGAAATCCAACGAATTTCTGAATTTGAATCTATTCTGCAGTCTGAAAAATCATTGTGGTGGACGAAGAGGAACCGATTAGCCTGTGAAAAAACTGAAATGCTTCATTTTGCAAAGAACTTGCCAACAATGGTGAAAGAGAAGCCCTAAATGGCCATTTCCAATTAAAGACACAATAGTTCCTTGTTTTTTTATACTATTGTCACATTGTTCAATGTTCAAATGATACTAATATAATTCAGCAGAAAAATAACTGCTCTATAGCAGGTTTACATTTCACTCATTGTGTTTGACGTTATATAACATTTAATCTATTTACATTTTATTTATTTCAAGGCTTTGGACCTTTATATTATTTATCTGAAATGTATAATTTAACTTAAAACAGAAAAGACTGCTGTAGCATCGTTGTTTTATTTGTTGTGATAAATTAACAACCAGTTGTTAACTCTGATTTCAAAATGCTACAAATCTTTTAAGGTCACTTGGTCCTGTTTAAGTAAAAAACCAAAAATCTAATTTGTGTTCTCTTTGTTGCCTGTTGCCGTCCAGACCCACGGCGCCCCTCTGCTGCGCGCATTTAATGAAGTGGTAGCGTTTTGGTCAGACCACTCCGATCAACATTGAAATGTATAAATTAATATATCAAAGAATAACGAGCGCGCGATCAGCAGAAGCGCGTGCTACTAAACGTCCCAGCTAAGCGTCCCTCTCAGGTCGTCCATGAGTGAGGGGCCACGCCGTGGGGGGGGGGCTTGGAGCCCACGCCGTGGGGGGGGGACTTGGAACTGCAGATTAAATCAAGTTAAGGCTTGCAAGCGACCTGTTTCATCAATACAGAAAATAAAGCAAAATAAAACACTCCAAAATCCCAGATGTTAACAGTATGTCAGCTGATAAGTTGTGGACAGAAGAATGCAGCAACAGTGTTGACAAACACTAAAACAATAAAAAAATGGCGTATAAAAATGTGCACGATAACCTAAAAGTTGATCATTCATAGAGTTGGATTTGCAATTGTGAGATCCCCAGAAGTTGTTTTTAGTGTTTCTGTCGTCATTTTGCATGCCTTTCTGGCCCGCCGATCCGCTTAACACATCCCCGGTGTGAATTTAGGGACAGATATTGATGCTGGATTGCAGTCGGTTTTTGTGCGTTTCTTGCTGGTTGTGGAGTTGGGTACTTGGAGTGACGGCTCAGCTACAGAATGGCATGGGAAGGTCCTGCGCTCCAGAAAGTGCCCACAGGTTCTAAAATATGAAGTACATTTGAAGGCTTGTATAGTGAACACATTTAATATTTCTGTACCAGTAATTTTACTGAAATAATTTTAATTCATTCTGCGGTGTGTTTTCCATTTTAAAAACAAACAACAAACCGACCGTTCCAGAACGTGTAAGAAAGAATCTGTCAATCATGTTGCGTTCGATTTGGGCGTGGTGCCTTATAAAAGGCCGCACAGCGGCGACGGAGTCAGTTGGTGATTCGCGGTGGACAGAACAGGTCAGACTCCCGAGTCGCAGTCAGAGAAGTGCGAAAGGAAAGATGAAGCAGGACGACGTTCACCACCAAGGACATGAAAACGCAAGAGCTGGTCTGAACCAAGAGTCCGGTCAGCAGGTAAAAACAGGCCAAGCCATTTAAGTTAATTAATTTGTTTACTTTGCATATTTAATTTGATTATCTGCCTTTTTCCATTTTCACTCGTATAAGTCTAAATTATATGAGGGTGTATGTTTCACTTAACGACTGAATGTCTGAAAACTTTGGACTGTATGTTTATAACGTTAAAAAAAAAAAAGAAGAAAAAACGGGCCAAGCCAGACAGATGCCAAGTAGTACCGGCTGCAGCCTGCCGGAATGCGGAGTTGGACGTCCTGTCTGTCCAGCCCCGCCCACATTCATTACGACACCGTGCTTCGCTCCCAAGCCCACATCGACTACCCACCGCGCTGTTGATTTAGCATTTTACCCCACAGGTCCAACCCCCAAACCAGTTAGCTCTTACTAATATCTGCACAACAGCAGCAGTTATTGTGCATGTTGGCTCAGTGGAAAGCCTGGTTTATACTCCGTCACACGACGGCGACGCTGCCGCTCGTTTAAAATAACTGATCTAGCGTTACATGCTAACAACGCGACGCCATGTGACTAACCAACCTACATAGCCTCACGTTCATATTGAGGCGACAATCGCTGCAATCAAACGCGTTTGATTCCTAATAAGCTTTGAACGAGCGTTTAGATTACTGTAGCAAGGCAATTTAACACTCACCGACATATTTCTGCGTCCAGCCTCCTTTTTAACCCGGAATCGGAAAAGGGAAAAGCTCAGGTGAATCCTAAAATTATGAATTTGGATTTTGGATAAATTACGAAAATAAATTCTGTAGCGAACAAAGGCTTATAATATTAACACGTTTTGTTCATCAAGATAATCCCCCAAAATCAACCCCCCTTTTTAACGAATTTTGAGCCACACAGGCAATTAATGGAAGTTTGAAGCACACAATAGCTTCAAAATTAACAGTCGTGATATTAACGGTCATAATTTGTGTCGGGACTCACCTCTTCAGACTTCATCTGTGATTTATGATGTTTGTTTTTCTTTCCCTTTTGTATCTGTCCACGTGGGAGAGTACTGCTGGCGTCGTGTGTGGCTGCCGCTTCTCCCTCTCGTAGCCCCCCTTCCCATCAGCCCCTGCATGTCTGTGTTACGTTTATCTGTCGTCGTTTCACCCCGTTTATTGTAAAGCGACTTTGAGAATTAGAAAAGCGCTATATAAGATTGATTTATTATTATTATCATTATTATTATTGTAGAACAAAACGTGAAACTCTCAGGCTTATGTTAAACAGTAATTATTTTCGGCATAAATCGCTGTCACTGTCAATCTACTGTGGGCGGGCGGAGCTGGACCCGTGGGCGGGGCTGGACCTGTGGGCGGGGCTGAACGGCCAACTCTGCCTTCCCGCAGGCTGCAGGCATTACCTTCTCAACAAATGAGGGGGGAAATGAGACTGTTCTTGTAGTGATACTTACAGACTTAGTGTTTGCCACTGATGTGTTGAGCAGATCTAATCACAGATATTCACTGATATTTTCCATCTGTTGTGTAGCAAACAACAAAACAAACAAACAACAAAAAGAGAGTGGCTGCCGTCCGCCAGGCAGTGGTGGAGTTAAATGCTGCTCTTTCTGCTACGAATGCCATGGAGCAAGACGTGGAATCAGTCATCCTGGACAAAGATGTGCTCCTGCTGAGAGACACCACCCCGAGGGAGCAGGAGTTACAAACTGCTGCCATGATGAAAATGAAGGCTCTTGAGGAGCAGGTGGAACTCCTCATTGACGAGCTTTCCCGAGGGGAGCAACACAAAGAAAAGATGGCGGCTGCACTCCTCCAGGCAGAGGAGGAGTTAAGTGCCGCTCTTTCTGCCAAGAAGGCCATGGAGCAAGGAAAAGAGTCAAGCCGCCTGGACAAAGATGAGCTCCAGCAGCAGGTGGAGGCTGTGCGAAGAGATGCCACCCTGCAGAGAGACACGGCCCTGAAGGTGGAACATTTACTTCAAATTGCTGCCATGGAGCTTGATGGTAGGGTGGAGAGGCTGGAACGCCATGCTGACGAGGTTTTTCAGACCAACGAAAAGATGGCGGTCGCCCTTGTCAAGGCAGAGGAGGAGTTGAATGTTGCTCTTTCTGCCAAGGAGGCCGTGTGGAGACACGCCACCGTGAAGGAGCAGGACTTAAATGCCGCTCTTTCCGCCAAGGAAGCCATGGAGCGAGAAAAGGAGTCACTCCTGCTGCAGCAGGTGGCGGCCATACAGAGAGATGCCGCTTTGCAGAGTGACACTGCCCTGAAGGAGCAGGAGTTACACACTGCTGCCATGGTGAAAATTAACGCTCTGGAGGAGCAGTTAGAACTCCTCACTGCCGAGCTTTCCCAAGGGGAGCAACACAAACAAAAGATGGCGGCTGCGCTCGTCCAGGCAGAGGAGGAGTTAAATGCCGCTCTTTCTGCCAAGAAGGCCATGGATCAAGAAAAGGAGTCACTCCTCCTGGACAAAGACGAGCTCCTGCAGCAGGTGGAGGCTATGCAAAGAGATGCCACCCTGCAGAAAGACACAGCCCTGAAGCTGGAACATTTACTTCAAATTGCTGACATGGAGCTTGGTGGTAGGGTGGAGAGGCTGGAACGCTATGCTGACGAGGTTTTTCAGACCAACGAAAAGATGGCCGCCGCCCTTGTCGAGGCAGAGGAGGAGTTGAATATTGCTCTTTGTGCCAAGGAGGCCATGTGGAGACACGCCACCCTGAAGGAGCAGGAGTTAAATGCCGCTCTTTCCGCCAAGGAAGCCATGGATCAAGAAAAGGAGTCACTCCTCCTGGACAGAGACGTGCTCCTGCAGCGGGTGGCGGCCGTACAGAGAGACACCGCCTTGCAGAGAGAAACCACCCTAAAAGAGCAGGAGTTACGAACTGCTGCCATGGCGAAAATTAAGGTTCTGGAGGAACTGGTGGAACTCCTCACTGACGAGCTTTCCAGACGGGAGGAAAGCAAAGGACATTTTGTGGCTGCCCTCCTCCAGGCAGAGGAGGCGATAAATGCCACTCTTTCTGCCAAGGAGGCCATGGAACGAGAACGGGAGTCCATCCTTCTGGACAGAGACATGCTCCTGCAGCAGGTGAAGGCCCTGCAGAGAGACACCGCCCTCAAGGAGCAGGAAGAAAAAGTCCTCCTGGCCAAGAAAGAAAAGGACAGCTCCATGGATAGCAGGACAGAATACAGAGACAGGTATGTTCACTGTGTTTCTAGTGGTAGGTGGCAGAAACGGTGTATATTATACACAAGTATACAACATTGTCATGTGTATCAGTGAAATGGATCAAATAAGTTTGCTGTAATGTCAGACAATCAGTGTACAGCAGTAGCACAAATTATAGTGTATTGACAGTAGAATGACAAGTTTTGTATTTCACAGAGCTTCATCTAAAACCTGTCAGGGAAAGGACTCCTCCAAGCAGAAAGAGGAGGCAGCCAAAGAAAAAAAATCCTCCCCTGATCAGAATGCACAGGAGGCCAAGGTAGAAACACCCTCCCCTGATGAAGTTGAGGAGGCCAGGGCAGGAACATCCTCCCCCAGCGAAGATGAAGAGGCTGAGGTAGGAAGAGAGCATAAAGTTAAGCGCAAGAAGGGCCGTCTCCAGCGCTTCTTTGAGAGGCTGAGGAGGATTGTTCGCCGCTGATGTTCCTCCACTGTTGAAAATGGTACCAGAGCATCTGGGCCCAGACCAACAGGCTTAAGGACAGTTTTCACCCACAAGCCATAAGATCCGTGTCCGAAATCACTCCCTACTCACTTGTAGTCTTGTCCGACTGTATGGCGAGAATCGCTATACTCTACATAGTGGACTCAAACTATCCCACAATGCATCGTGAAAAGTGGTATACAACTGATGGTCACTAACCAAGCACTATATATAGTTTTTCCCAGACTACAAGTCACACCGGAGTATAAGTCCTACTCAGCAAAAAACGTATTGTTGCGAGGAAAAAAACACAAGTTGCTTCGGTGTATAAGTCACATTTCTATGGTGCTACTCTCTCAGGAGTTTATCCTCCTCAAATCAAAGGCCACAGATATCAGGATACGGAAACTCCTCACAAGGCACAGAGGGTTGCACTCGTAGTCCATTAGCGTGAGACTATGATAAACGAAAAGATGGGGGGCAGAGGGGTTAGTGAGTGTCAGGACCACTGTTTATCCTCTTCCAATATTGCATTCTGTAAATTGTATGAACACAACATCCATTGCACGTTGTCCGTCTTGGGAGAGAGATCCCTCCTCTGTTGCTCTCCCTGAGGTTTCTTCCTATTTTTTCTCCCTGTTAAAGGGTTTTTTTTTTTAGGGAGTTGTTCCTTATCCGATGAGAGGGTCTAAGGACAGGATGTTGTGTTGCTGTAAAGTCCACTGACACAAATTTGTAATTTGTGATATTGGGCTATACAAATAATGAATACATCAGGAAGAGCACCCCTCAGGATGAACTGCTGAGTGCTATTTATATAAATAAATAAATAAATAAATAAATAAATATCCAGAGTCAAGTACATTCTTTATGAGACAATACAAGCCTGTTTCATGCCATAAGCAATCATCAGCTGTCAATTAGCTGATCACTGCCTGCCCTTCCAACTGTGCTGTCCACCGAAAATGTCCACCTTGAATAGTAGAAACAAATTGGCCATCAGCTGTAAACACTAAAAAAAATATCTTCTTTGTAACTACAAGTAAAATCTCTTTATTATTCTCTCACCCCCCTCCCCATTAGATGATACACGTGTGACATTTATTAGATGTTGTATTTTATTATATTTTAACTGCATGCCCTTCCAATTGTGCTGTCCACCGAAATCAGGAGCATGACGTGGGGCAACATATACAGTGTTTTTTCTTTGTTGAATCACATTAGCAGCTGTTAAGTGTGCGACGCATGAAACAAGCTTGCACTGCTTTGTATTAAAAGTTTTTTTTCCCCCATCTATATTGATATTCCGCTCGTTTGTTGAGCACTTATTATAAAGATAGATGTAGGGGAAAAAAACTTTAATTCATAGTAGTACAAGCCTGTTTCATGTGCCACGCACACATTAGCTGCTAAGGTGGTTAAACAACAAAGAAGATAGAAGATACAGCCAATAAATGCCATGCTGCCCTGCGCCACGCCCCTAGTTACAGTGCACAGCAACCAATGAGAGGAGAGGAAACATTTCAAAAGTAACTACAGAATCATTACAACCAATGGGGGGGGGGGGTCGTTTTGAGAAAGCATGGACTTAAAGGGCCGGGGCACTGTTGAAAAAGCATACATTCAAAATATAACAAAATACCATCCAGTGGGGTACTTTACGTATATCATATAGTGGAGTGGGGCTGGAGCACAGTTGAAAGAGCAGACGTTTGAAATATAACATCTATAAAGGTCATCACATGTATATTAGCTAATGGGGGGGGGGATAATAAAGACAATGGCTTGTTTATAATGGCAAAGCAGATATTTTTTTGTGTCTACAGCTTGTGGCCAGTTCATTTCTACTGTTCAAGGTAGACCTTACAGGCTTGCAAATAATAAAGCACTTCTCTGCCAAGCATAGATTGTCTTTTTTTTTTTGACAACAAATTGTTCTTTATTCTTGATTATTTCTTTTTTTATATACTATAAAAAATGGTTAGACATCACTCTGGAACTGCAGGGAGGTGTAATGGCTTAATATGAGAAAAGACGGGAGTCCGCATAACACAAAATATGGATCCTCTAAGTGTATGTCTAATTTTTTCCAGCTTTATGCAATTTAAAACAGCTTTAATCCAGAGAGCATGGGAAGGGGGTGCCAGAGATGTCCATCTAAGTAAGATCAATTGTCTCGCCAAAAGGGTGACAAAGGCAACTATGTCCATTTTGGTCAGTCGTAATGTGGGTGAGGCAACCCCAAATAGGGCGATGAGTGGGTCTGGTTCAATTTGTGCCGCCTATTTCAGAGAGTGTGTTAAATATGTCTTCCCAAAAACCAACAAGAGATGGGCAACCCCAAAACATATGAACATGATTTGCAGGAGATTGGTTACACCTTACACAGTTAGGGCTAACATCTTTGTAAATTTTGGATAAACTTGCTTTGGTCCAGGGAGGCCTGTGAATGAGTTTGCATTAGATGAGGCTGTGTCGGGCACAGATAGAGGAGGTGTGTACCTTTCTGAGTGCCTCTACCCATAATTCGTCAGATATTTCCTCACCCAGTTCTACCTCCCATGAAGATTTAATATTTTTTAATGAGGTGGCCTGTAGAGTACAAATTTGTCTATAGGCTAATGTCAGGGTACTTTTTAGAGTAGGAAGGGGGGTAAGAAAAGTGTCAAAGCTGTGTGTCACCAGCAAGAGCGGGGAATCGAGGATATATGCTGCAGATATAACTCTGGATCTGTAAGTACCTAAAAAAATGATGTCTGGGAAGCCCGAATTTGGTTGAGAGTTGCTCAAATGTAGGAAATGTCTTATTAATATAGAGATCTCTGAACCTTTTAATACCAAAACTAGACCACATTGAGAAGGCACTGTCCACCATAGATGGGGGAAAAGCCGGATTTGAAGCCACCGGGGCATCAAAAGAAGTTGTCTGAAACCCAAAATGGCGTCTAAATTGGTTCCAGATCCTCAATGTTGTTTTGACACATACATTTTTAGTGAAGAAGTGATGAGGGCCTGTAATGGAAGAGTGAGCGAGGGAAGACAATGACGCCGGTGCACATGAGACGGCCTCCATCTCTAGCCAAACTGGGGGTGTGGATATTTCTTTGCTCTGAAACCAGAACTGAATAATCCTGAGATTAGCAGCCCAGTAGTAGGACCAGGATTCTGTTATTCTCTTTCAATGTTGTATTGTGTAAATTATGTAAACACAAAATCCATTGCACATTGTCCGTCTTCGGAGAGAGATCCCTTCTCTGTTGCTCTCCCCGAGGTTTCTTCCTATTTTTTCTCCCTGTTTAAGGGTTGTTTTTTTTAGGGAGTTGTTCCTTATCTAATGAGAGGGTCTAAGGACAGGATGTTGTGTTGCTGTTAAGCCCACTGAGGCAAATTATTAATTTGTGATATTGGGCTATACAAATAAAATTGACTTGACTTTACTTGACCTGAAATCTGGTAGCGCTAGGCCTCCGTCTGACTTGGGCCTCTGCAAAAGCTGTTTTCGCATCCTAGGAGACTTTCCATCCCATATAAAAGGTCAAATTAGGCCATCAATCTTTTCAAAAAACTTATCGGGAAGCGAAATCAGTAGGCATTGAAAGCGATATAGGAGTTTAGGGAGAGTGTTCATTTTAATAGAATTAATTCTTGCAACTAAAGAGAGGTGCAGCAATGACCAGCGTTCCAAATCGTCCTTAGTTCGGGTTAAAAGGGGGACAACGTTGGCCTGAAAGAGGTTTTCAAGTCTGTTTGTGACATGTACACCGAGATAGGTAAAAGTATTATAAACCGTTTTAAATTGACAGTTATGTAGAGAGAACATTTTTGCGGTCACATTAAGTGGCATCAATTCACTTTTACTAAAATTCAGTTTATACCCCGATAAGTAACCGAAGGATGTGAAAGTGGCAAGGGCTGAGGCTTGCGGGGACAGAAACAGAAAGGTTGTATATATATATAACAATAAATCAGCTGCATATAAAGACAGTTTGTGTTCGTGTCCGTGTCTAATTAGATCTTTAATGAGAGGATTGGAGAGAAGTTTTATTGCCAGGGGTTCTATGGCGAGGGCAAATTGCAAGATTGACCTGAGTGTAACTGATGAACAAATTAAATGTGTTGAAGAGCTAACCCGGGAACAGGCAAAATCTAAGCTTTGGCTATAGTTCAAGGCAGGATATATCTCCTCATCAACATTAAAATCTTGCTGTAGGACAAATATCAAGTGCCCTTCTCAAAGTCTGATCAAGAAAATTTGCTACCCTCATATAGTTTCACTACTGAGGCAATAAGATGGGGATGCACCCATGAAAAAGTGGCACTTGATGCATATAAAGATATAATGGCTACAAAACATACAATATTTCAAGTAAAGGATTGTGGCTTTGTGATTTCAAAGGATCCACCGTTCATGGGTGTCTCCCCAGATGGAACCACATGTTGTTTTTGTTGTGGGATTGGTTCATTTGAAATAAAGTGCCCTTTTTGCATACATGACTCAAGCATTGAAGCCGGCCTAAAAAAGAAAAACGTTTGCCTTGTTGAGTGTAGTGGTGGTATGCAATTATCAAGATCTCATGCATATTATTATTGCCAGGTACAGAGCAATCTGTATAAAGAAGCCGTTTTTGGAGATTTTGTCTTGTGGACAGAGAAAGATGTATTTATTGAAAGAATCCTGCCCGATAAAGAGATGTGGAAAATGACTGTTGCTGAAGCATCTTCATTTTTTAAGAACTGCCTACTACCAGAACTTGTAGCTATAAATACTTTACAAGGAAAGTTTGAAACCTAATTTATTCTGTAAGAACTATGCTATTGCAGGTATTTGATAAGGCACAAGCAACCAAAGCAATTTTATCAATTGTTGTTGCACCATTAACATCTTTTGTATTTATATGGACTGTTGGAAGGGTAGACTGCAGAATTCTGTATTTTCTACATACAAGTTCAGCCACTCTCTCAATGTGAATCCTTACAGAGGCAATTTTTCTCGTACTCTCCACATCATGTGCAGCAAGTTGTTTCTTCCCTCTGGGATTTTAACTTCTCCATAATAAAGGGCAAAACTTTCTTCAATATTAAATCTCCTATCTGCAAGAATGACATCACCTGGGAGTAGATTATCCAGCAGTCCACAATTTTCAGTGATGAATTTATTACTGGCTCTTCCACCCCATGCCTTAGAGATGAATTTTATAACTCCATGTGCAGAAATTCCAATCAAAAATGTTACGGTATTGTGATGCTTATGTGTTGAAAATGTTTGTACCCTTGCAAGTAAACTCAAAGGTTTCGCCACAAAAACATCAAAGCAGTCTATCACTACTGTCACTTTGGTCCATCAATGCTGTCGAAATGTAAGTGGTGTTGTTTTCCATATTTCTTCTCTTTCTGGCCATCTAATCAAAAATGAAAACCTCACAAAGGCAATGTCTAGCATCCGTAGGAATATTCTTGATATGGTAGACTTGGATAAATCGAATCTGGATGCTATATCTTCAACAGACAGATTAAGCCTCAGTCGCAGTAAAAGGACCATCAACTGCTGAAATTTTGTCAATAAAGAACTCTGTGCTAAAGGTATATATGGCTCAAAAGGCTAAATACTGAAGACAGGGTGAGAAAAGTTGGAGCCCTGTGTATACTGCAACTTTTTTGTCATCTTCCTTCAATCATTCTTCAGTAAAGGATAACCGCGTTTTCATACCTTCTTTCCGAGTCATAAATCTCCTCACAGGTCATATCAGTTTGAGAAGAAACATCCTTGGTTACCAATATGGTTTCGATATATCCGTCCTTATCGTTCGGTAACTTGACAGGGGTCTGATTGCCTTCATCTTGGTTTGCCTGATGTTGCTTCCGTTTTTGACCTCTAATGATGCTTTTCAGTGATGAATCTGCAGGAGGCCTGAATTCGTTGTGTCCCAAGTTTAAAGTAGGTGCCCAGTCTTTGTTCGCCTTGTGGAAAAGAGCAGCTGGTTTCCCGGAGACGAAGTGATCTGAACAAACTCTGGTGTTGGTTTGCTTCTCGTGGTCAAATCTGATCTGCTATTCCGAGCCAACCAGACAGCTCGTATCTCTACTGAAATTAATTTTGCATCTCACTGTGATGTGTGATAACTTTTGGTAATCTGTACAAAGATTTCTTGTCACTTCCAGTTCTATTTGAACACCCAACGACTGTAAAAAGTTTACCATGATTGATGAACTCCTTTTGATCGGGTAGGCTTATGGCCTAAAACCATAGGAACTAATTCGAAGAATTTTTCCTACTCCTGTCAGAGCCAGGTACTTAAAGTTTAAAAAAGACCCTGTTCCCTAGATATTAAAAGGCAGCAAGCAATCATTTTACGAAGTAAGAATTAACTTTTAACTTATAAACCTACATTCGAGCAAAGACAAGCAGCGAGAACACACGTTGCATAGAATAAACCAACAGTTGCTACATGTATCCATAGCTCGGTTGTGATCCAACATGGCGGCAACCATAAAGTCACATGACCGATGGGAATAATGAATTGAGCATAAAGTGTCCCTGTATGCAGATGATTTGTTACTTTATGTATCAGATCCAAAAAGAGCCATTCCATATTTCTTAGACACTCTCAAAACATTTGGCACTTTCTCTGGATATAATCTCAGTATAGGAAAAAAGAATTTACCCCCCCACCCCCCGACCCCACCAATCAGCTGGCAGGGGATATTACACGGCCTGATTTGCCATTCACTCTTTCCCCAATAACCTTTAAATATTTAGGAATCAACATTTCACGAAATATATCACTATTATTTGACAACAATTTTTCTGTGCCAACAACAAAAGTTAGAAGATCTTCAAAGGTGGAACAGCTTGCAGATCACACTGGCAGGGAGAGTACAATGTATAAAAAAGAATATTGCCCTTCAATATCTGTACCTATTTCAATGTTTGCCTCTTTTCCTCCATAGGTCATTTTTTTCGTAGCATTAACAGTATGTTTTCCTCATTTATATGGGGCAATAAATCTCCAAGGATTCAAAAATCCTTATTACAGAGGGGGAGATTGGAGGGAGGTTTAGGATAACCAAATTTGCAATTTTACTAATGGGCAGCCAACATGCAAAACTTTCACATTGTCTGTCCTGAAACCAACTGGTGGAATCACATTCATGTTACTCCTCCTCCTTAAACGCTTTGGTATGCTATGCTAACAGACTTAAACCCAAACAATACACAGATACGCCGATAGTCATATCCACTTTGAAAATCTGGCAACAAATCAAACAACACTGTGGCTGGAACATGCCCCCCCTTAATACCCCAATATGTAATAATGAACTGTTCAAACCCGCTAAGATTGATGCCAGATTTTCTTTTTAGGACAGACAAGGAACAATTGGTGATTTCTATGGTGAAGGCACATTTTCCAGCTTTGCTCAGTTGTGTAATACCTTTAAATCTACAGCAATCTGACCACTTAAGGTACTTCCAAATTTGGTATTTCCTCAAATCAAACACACCTTCTTTTCTAGATGCCCCACCCTGATCGGGAATTGATAACCATTTAATGGTGACAAAAATGACAAGACAGCATATGTCGTTTTTATATAACTTCCTAGCTCCAGATACACTTCCAGTTTTGCTGAAAATTAAAACAGAATGGGAAACAGAACTTGACGTTATCATGCCTGACGATGGGTGGGCTAATGCGCTGAAAGAAATAAAATCTTGTTCATCTTGTGCAAGGATCAGCCAGTTATGTGGCCTGTTTTTCAATCTTTATGGAGCCATGCTGCAGTGAAAGAGCAGGAGGAAGAAAACGGGCCCCTTCTGTCTTTTAAAACACCAGAGCTACAGGACTTCTCAAGAACATCAAAGCAGGCCTTGTATGCAGTCACTGTAAAGATTCTCAACAGAACATAACTAGCCAATGTACAGGAGGCGAGGTGGTTGAGTGTATTGACACCAGGTTCATGTCCCAAAGGCAGCTGAAATTCTCTGTACAAAACCCCCATAAAGAAACACACTGCAGCTCTGCAGTGGAGGGTGGTACATGGGGATGTGACTATGAACAGGCATGTGGCACATATAGATCCCTGAGCAAGGAGTCACTGTTTTTTCTGTAATGATGACGAAACTCTACAGCACTTATGGCTCAGCTGTCTCAGATTCAGCTCTGTGCTGCAGTGGTGGCTCAGAGATTTAAGTCAAAGTCAAAGTGTCTTTATTGTCCCTTACAGGAAAATTAGTTTGCAGCCGGTATAATAAAACTATCATACAAAAACGAAACATGTAAAACACTAGGGCAGAATTGACAACAGGACGCAGTGGGCAAGGAGAACCGAAGGCGTTCAAATATACAGACCAAGGAAACAAGCGACGTGCAGACAACAGGTGAATACTATCTACCATTTAACAACTGGATGGAAGTGAGGACAAAGGAAGCTTTGTATCTCTTAGTCCTAATACAGGGCATCCTCAACCAACGACTTGAGGGTAACAGCTCAAACTCTGGCTGAAGGGGGTGTCCTTGGCACTCCAGATGGGAAGCAGCCTTTCTGAACACCTTCCTGTTATAAAGGTCAGTAAGCTGGGCTTGATTTCTCCCTGAAATCTTACTAGCCCATTTGATGAGTCTATCAAGACGTTTTTTATTGGCCAGAGTCAAGTTACCAAACCAAGCAACGATACAGTACATTAAAATGGTTTCAATAAAACTTGTATAAAAGAGAGTCATCATCTGTGAGGGCACATTAAATGTCCACATTTTCCTCAGGAAACAAGTCTTTGTTGGACCTTCTTTGATGTGGAAGCAACATGAGTTTCAAAGCACAGTTTGTTGTCAAGAACAACCCCCAGATATTTGTAGCTATCCACCAGCTCAACGTCAGCATCTTTAATGCTGGTTGGTACAGGACTAGGAGGAGTCTTTCTAAAGCTGATCATCATGTCTTTAATTTTAGACACATTTAAGTGGGATGACATTTGGAGATGAGTTGTTGCCTCAAGTGAAGGAGTTCAAGTATCTTTGGGTCTTGTTCAGCAGTGAGGGTAGGATGGAGCGGGGGACTGACAGGTGGATTGTTGCAGCATCAGCAGTAATGCGGACATTATACCGAACCTTTGTGGTGAAGAGGGAGCTGAGCCAGAAGGCAAAGCTCTCAATCAGTCAATCTTCGTTCCAACCCTCACCTATGGTCAAGAGCTTTGGGTAGTGACCGAAAGGGTGAGATCGTGGATACAAGCGGCTGAAATGAGTTTCCTGCAAAGGGTGTCTGGGCTCAGCCTTAGAGATAGGGTGAGGGGCTCGGACATCCGGAGGGAGTTTGGAGTAGAGCCGCCGCTCCTTCACATCGAAAGGAGCCAGTTGAGGTGGTTCGGGCATCGGATTAGGATGCCTCCTGGGTGCCTTCCTTTGGAGGTTTACTGGGCACGACCAACTGGGAGGAGACCCCGGGATAGACCCAGAACTCGCTGGAGGGACTACATGTCCAATCTGGCCTGGAACACCTTGGAATCCCCCAGGAGGAGCTGGAGGGCATTGCTGGGGAGAGGGACATCTGGAGTGCCCTACTTAGCTTACTGCCACCGCAACCTGACCCCAGAGAAGCGACTGATGACGAATGAATGACGAATTAACATTTAAGTGGAGAAAGGACTCATCACACCAAGATACAAAATCATCGACCACAGGTCCATGTTGTTCCTCCTCCCCTTCAAGAACACTTACAATCACTGAGTCATCCGCAAATGTGAATATGTGTTGGTATGGTTGGTATGGTTGCTGTGACAGTCATTAGTGTACAAGATGAAGAGTAACGGGGAGAGGCAACAGCCCTGAGGGGAACCGGTTGAAGAGTTTAGGAGAGGTTTTCGAACACAGCCCATCTTTGGTCCTTGGTTAATTTTCTGATGGGTCAGGCAAAAATGAGTATTTGGCGCAGTAGAAAAACAAAATGGAAGGCACAGAGTCCACAGATGCTACACTCATTTTCAGGGGTCTAGTGGCTGCTCGGCTGAAAATTGAGTTCACATATTTTAAAATGATTTAAAACTTTGGAAGAATTTGCTTCTGTTTGGGGACATGGAGAGTTTCTGTGCACTGTAGAAAAACAATGACTTGTTCTTAATTTCTAAAAAAGGGAAGGTATGTATCTTTGTTTTTGCTGTGTATGGGGCTTGTTGTTCAACATATGTACAGGAGTATCTATGCTAATTCTGGCAACAGGCAAGTCCATCAATACTGGGATGGCACCCAGCGCTTTACCTGTGCCCCAGTCCATAGGGCTGGTGGTTGTGTCAGGAAGGGCATCCGACGTAAAATTTTGCCAAATCAATATGCGGATTGACAAGACCATACCAGATCGGTCCTGGCCCGGGTTAACAATGGCCACCATCGGTTCGGTGCCCTCACAGGGTACCAATGGAAACTGTAAAATCCACTGTGGACTTCCGGTAATGGTGGCTGAGGAGTAAGTGCGCTTCACTCTCCCTCCCAAACGCATTTCGAATTATTACATCTTAAACTGCGCTAGCTTGCTAAAAACATGAGGCAATCGAAGCCTGAAGGTAAACCAGTAAATAAGAAGTCAGAGAGGAACAAAAAAGACCCTGTCATCATGTCTAAAGCTGAAGCTGTCATCGACCAGACTACTAGCATGGCTAATGGCGCTGTGAGCATGGCTGCCATTGTCAGCCTGCTTGAAACCCACAAGGAAGCTCTTTCTGCAGAATTAAAGATGGCCATCTCCCCACTGGAAAGCAAAATCGACATGATACAGCTAACGGTAACCGATCAGGGGCAGCGGATCACCTCTCTGGAGACAAGCGCTGTATCTACCGACGATCGCCTGAAGGCACTGGAAACTAAGTGTTATGTATGCACACATCGACAGTGCTGCATTTGATTTGGTGCTGTTCTATTGTGCTGGGATCGATTGGTGATGCCTGCGGGCTCTGGGTTGTTTGATCGGGTCTGCCTTTGATGCTGTGTCAGTCTAAATAAAGAATGCCACGGAGAGGTTGTGTCGAGCGACAGCGCTGTGTCCTGACGTGATTTCTAAATACAATATTGGCGACGAGGATGGCTGATATCTCTCTCCCACCACCTGCCCCCTTCCTGGCATTACCTGGCGAGCCTCCGGTACCATGGACTCGCTGGCTACATAGTTTTGAAAATTACATCATCGCCTCAGGGCTCGACGACGTGAGCCAGGCTAGGAAGACGGCTCTGTTGCTTCACTGCTTGGGAGCAGAGGGTCATCGTGTGCTCGGGACTCTGGGGAACGTCACAAGCTTTGCCGAAGCTGTGGGACTTATGAGCACCCATTTCGCTGCTCCACAGAGTGCCCTCCTTCGGCGATTTATATTCCGTCAGCGACACCAACTGCCTGGTGAGTCTGTGCGGCAGTACGTAGCTAATTTGCGAGGGCTAGCTAGCTCATGCAAGTTTGGCGCGCTTCAGGACGAGATGGTTCGCGACCAGCTAATCGAACACACCAACAACGCAAAGGTGCGTGAGACTCTCCTGCTGGAAAAAGATGATCTGCTGCTGTCCAGAGCAATTACCATCGCACTACAGGTTGAGGGAGCAGCTGAGTGTGCTGCTATGCTAAATACACAGCAAGTGGCCACCTCCAGTCAAGCTGCCAACGACTCCTCCCTCTACTCACTGCTGCCCCTCGGGACGCAACCCAGCCAGAGCGAGGCGGGCGCCGACTCCACTGGGGACGTCTTGCAACTGCAACGACGGCGTTCTCGGCCCCGCCCTCAACAGTCCTGTGGTAACTGTGGGTCTCGGTCTCATGTTTCAAGGGCTCAGAACTGCCCTGCCCGTGGCCAGACATGCCGTAGCTGCGGTAAGCACAATCACTTTGCCAACGTCTGTCGATCTTCCCCGGCTGGGTCAGAGGGCCACACCCCCCAGTCTTCAACCGCCGTCATTCACAAGGTGAGCTCTGGGCCAGTGTCATTCAAATCATGCACAGTCAACATTAATGATGTGTGCATCCCCCTGCTGTTGGACACCGGTGCAAGTGTGTCTCTCCTGAATGTTGATACCTACAGTCAATTTTTCGGTTCACTGCCACTGTCCGCACCCTCAGCTGTCCTCTGTGGGTATGGTGACTCCAAAATCGATCTGGTTGGCTCTCTCCAACTGACTGTCCGCTATGGAACCAAGCTGGTGCCCAATGCAGTTTTTCATGTGGCACGCCGTGGGGCCAACCTGATGGGCCTGGACCTGTTCTCCGCTCTGGGGTTTTCCCTCTTAGACACAAGGGGGGCAGCAATCCTGACTGTCGCCACACCTTGGCAGCAGAAGTGGCCATCGCTGTTTATGGGGCTGGGCTGCCTCTCCGCCTTCACCCATCAACCTCTCCTCAACCCTGCTGTGAAATCTGTCATCCAACCACTGCGCCGCATCCCGTTGGCTCTCCGTGATGGGGTCTCCGCCGAGCTGCAACAACTGCTGGAAGCTGGCATCATTGAACCGGTGGACGCGTCACCTTGGGTCTCAAACCTCGTGGTGGCTAAGAAGAAGTCGGGGGGCCTGCGTGTCTGCGTCGATCTACGTGCAGTAAATAAGGCAGTGGTCCCTGATAAGTATCCACTGCCCACCTCAGAAGAACTCATTGCTCAGTTTTATGGCTCTGAGGTGTTCTCCAAGCTCGACCTCAGACAGGGGTACTTACAGGTGCCCCTCCACCCCAGCAGCCGAAACCTCACAGCCTTTGTGACACATGCAGGAGTGTTTCGCTACACCAGGATGCCTTTCGGTCTCAGCTCCGCCCCTAGCTGCTTCCAGAAAATCATGGTCTCCGTGCTGGCTGGCATACTGGGCGTGGCCATTTATCTGGACGATATAGTGGTACACGGGCCCACCAGTGAAATCCACGACAAGCGCCTTAACATGGTCTTCGCAGCCCTGTCCAAGCACAAGCTAACTCTCAATGCTGAGAAATGTGTCCTCTCTGTACCAGCCATCGACTTCGTTGGGTTCCGGCTGTCAGCGAGCGGTGTAACTCCACTACAATCCAACGTGGACGCCATTCAGGCCATCCCTGAGCCCAGCTCGGCCGCCCAGGTCGCCTCCTTCCTGGGTATGACAAGTTACTACCTGAGGTTTCTTCCCCAGTACTCTGCGACCACAGCCCCCCTGCGCCAGCTGCTGCGTAAGGACGAGCCATGGGTGTGGTCAAAGGCATGCAGTGACGCTGTGCGTGATCTCAAGACTCAACTGACTTCACCACCAGTGTTGGCTCACTTCGACATCTCCAGCTCCACCTTTGTGACCTGTGACGCATCAGCCACAGCGATAGGGGCCGTGCTGTCTCAAACCCAGAACGGTGTGGAGAAGCCCATTGCCTTCGCCTCCCGTGCCCTCAACCTGACCGAGCAGCGGTACTCCGTGGGTGAGCGTGAGGCGTTAGCCTGTATCTGGGCTTGTGAAAGGTGGCACCTCTACCTCTATGGCCGCTCCTTCACCCTCAGGACAGATCACCAGGCCCTGACAGCGCTGCTGTCCACATCTGGGACAGGCCACAAACCCCTGAGGCTGCACCGCTGGTCTGACCGCCTCCGCCAGTACAACTTCAGCCTGCAGTTCACCCCAGGCAGAGACAATGTTGTCGCCGACCTGCTCTCTCGCTCTGTCTCCACCCCAGCTCCACAGACGGACACTGACTGTGTGGAAAAGGACATTGTCCAAATGCTACACACACCCCTCCAGGCCACTGTCTCTCTGCAGGAGCTGAGGGCAGCCTCCGAACAGGACCCTGTCCTCTCCCAGCTCCGCACCTACATCCAGAACGGCTGGCCTCACAAGGTCCCAGAGGAGCTGGCTGCGTTCGCCCAAGTCAGACAGGAGCTCTCCTGCTGGAACGACACCTGCGTGGCACGTGGGTTTTGCACAGTGGTCCCAGCTGCTCTCCGTGCACGTGTTTTGAATACGGCGCATGAAGGCCACCTGGGCATTGTGAAACTGAAACAGCGCTGCCGAGACCTGGTGTGGTGGCCGGGGATAGACAGAGATATTGAGGCTCTGGTGAAGGACTGTTCTGCCTGCCTTGTGAGTGGCAAGACTGGCCACCAGGCTCCCCCACCCCTGCAACCTCTCGCCTGGCCCTCTCAGCCCTGGGAACACCTGCAGTTGGACATTTGTGGTGAGATCCATGGAGTTCCCCACCACCAACGCTTCATGGTGGTCGCCTACGATCTACACTCAAAATGGCCTGAACTCACCACTTCCGGCTCTGTGACCTCACAGATCATCATCGACTTCCTGGACTCTCTTTTCTCTCGCTGGGGCCTCCCAAAGGCCATCACCACTGACAACGGCCCTCAGCTGGTCTCTGCTGAGTTCACTGCTTATCTCGACAGCAAGGGCATCCGTCATATACGCACTGCGTACTACCACCCCCAGGCCAATGGCGGCGTTGAACGTTTTCACCAGTCACTGAAGAACGGCCTCAGAGCACACATGGCCCAAGGGTGCTCTTTCACGCAGGCCATCCGTCACACTCTGCTGCACTATCGGGCCACACAGCACTCGACCACAGGCGTCTCCCCAGCCTCTCTCATGCTAGGCCGGGAACTGTGCATGCCCCTTGACAGGCTCCGCCCCTCCACACCTCAGGCACCTCCCTCTGGGGTCAGAGCCTCAGTCACTCGTCAGCAGACGCGGATGAAGCAACGGTTTGACCAGTCAAAACGAACCAGGGTGCCAGACATCAATGTGTCAGACTGGGTCAGGGTCCGCAGGCCCCACAGGGACAATAAAATGGCTTCATACTGGTCCTCTCCTCTCCAAGTCACCCGTCAGCTGGGCCCAGCCACTTACCTCCTCAGCGATGGCACTCGGTGGCACTCCAGTCGTCTACGGAAGGTGTCAGCTCCGCCACACACAGCTGGTGACACAACCATAGCCATTCCCTCAGCATGGCGAGACGCCCCGGGGCTTCATGCAGCTCCTACACGGGCCCCAGACATTTCTGGGCCTCAGCTTCCCCTGCCATCTCCCTCCCCACCTCGGCCTGACCAGCCTCAGGCCGCCCCGCGACCTGTTCGCACACGTTTACGCCCTGGCCACCTAGAGGACTTTGTGTCAACCTTTCATGTTTGAAATCCTGCCGGGGGGGGGGGGGAATGTTATGTATGCACACATCGACAGTGCTGCATTTGATTTGGTGCTGTTCTATTGTGCTGGGATCGATTGGTGATGCCTGCGGGCTCTGGGTTGTTTGATCGGGTCTGCCTTTGATGCTGTGTCAGTCTAAATAAAGAATGCCACGGAGAGGTTGTGTCGAGCGACAGCGCTGTGTCCTGACGTGATTTCTAAATACAATACTAAGTGCAATGAACTGATTACCAGTAACGCCAAATTAAAAGCTAAAACCGCAGATCTCGAATCCCGGAGCAGACGCAGCAACATCCGCATCGTTGGGCTCCCAGAATCGGTCGAGGGTCCACAACCAACTGCTTTTTTCTCCGAATTCCTGCACCAGCTCCTGGGGACTGACATCTTGCCCAACCCCCCCGAACTTGACAGGGCCCACAGGTCGCTGACAGCGAAACCAGGACCGGGCGAAAGACCGAGGCCTGTCATTATTCGGTTCCACAACTTCCAAACGAAAGAGAAAGTGCTAAGCGAGGCCCGGAGAAGACGAGCAGAGCCAGGGTCAGAGCTCCGCTATCAGAACAAGCCGATCACCTTCTACGAAGACTACAGCCCTGATGTGCAGGAACAGCGGGCTCCCTACCGTGAAGTGATGGAGCAACTCTACCAGCGTGGTCTCAAGCCCAGCCTCCAGTACACAGCCAGGTTGATGATTACGACGGAGAACGGAGACAGGGTGCGGCTTTCGTCTGTGGATGCAGCTAAGAAATATCTTTTGAGCAGTCACTCGTAAATCAGCTCTATAAACCAGACACTCCACGTCGCTCCGATACGGTATGTAGCTAATGGTAACGCGGTAGCTAAACGGCTAATTGGCTGACTCGCTAGCTTTGACATGCTAACATAGCTAACGTTGGCTGGCTCGGGCAAGTCTTGGGCTAACGCTAGCGTTGGCATTGGCATTGGCTGGCGTGCTACTGGCTAGCTAACGTTGGCTAGCCCAGTGGTTCTCAACCTTTTTGGGGTCCTGGACCCCCTGCGTATTTTTGATCTACCCTGAGGACCCCTCCACCTGATCTTGGGGGAGGGGGGTTGCAATTTGATAGAAACAGTAGAAACTGCATTTTAAATTGCATTATAGCATTTATTCACTCTTTGGGGCAAAAATAAGAGCTTTCAGTTGTAACTTAGATATAGTTAACAAAACAGAATTCTTATGCAGTAACTTTCAGATATATGTAACAAAACAGAATATGTATTCAGTAACTTTCAGATATATGTAACAAAACAGAATATGTATTCAGTAACTTTCAGATATATGTAACAACAGAATTTTTATGCAGTAACTTTTAACAATGCAAACGGGAGCGAGATCTCTTATTAAAATACAATAAATTACACTTGTGAAACAGATGTAATTAGAGAAAAAAGTCCTGTTACCCTTTATAGTTTAGGTAGATAAAGGTCTCAGTCACATTTGAGTAAAATAATCCTATTTCTATAAATGTCATATTATCTTTTTTTTAAAGATATTTTATTTTCACGGACCCCTTGCAATTACACCACGGACCACTAGGGGTCCGCGGACCCCCGGTTGAGAAACACTGGGCTAGCCAGCGGAACACAGCCAGACGCTAACGTCACCACAGACTACAGATCGGTTCTTACCCACGCTACTGTGCATACACTTTTGATGGAGACTTCGTTGTTGTGTTTGGTAACAGCGTTTTTTTTTCTCAAATCCAAATGTTTCTTTTTTTTTTTTTTACATCATATTTGGGACTTGAGCTCACTTATATGCGGGTTTGGCCGCTTACAGTTCCAATCAGAATCGCGACCACACTGGACCCTGAACAATGCGCAGCTGACACCGCTGGATTTATTATGTCGGTAACGTTACTTTCTCCTGCCTCTTGTTTATTTTACCAACGTAACAGGTTACTTAACGTTAACATGTTATTACTGACTGCGCTTAAAGCTTCCATGCTGGTTCATATGTTGCTTTTATTTTTCTTTCATTTCTGATCACTGTTGGGCTACGTTACTTGTAAGTATACAAATGGGTGCTTCCGTGCCTGATGTTAATGCCACACCCAGCACAGTTGACTGGCCATATTTAGTTTAATATTTGAGAAAGGTATGTTTGAGAAGGGATGTCAGAACCGACCATTACAGTCTTTTTTTCCCACTTTCCCTCTCTTCATACACAATGTTCTATGTTTTACATTTCTCTATACAAAGGTTTAAGATGGGAATTGTTTCATTTCATCGGGGAGGGAGATTAACCTGGGAAGGATATGTTTATCCAGGAAGGATTGTATCCAGGGAGATACGTAAGCTTGCAGTTTCCTGCGGGACTGGGGCCCCCCTGGGGTGAGTATGTGTGTGAATGTGTGATGCATGTTGGTCCCCCTTTTTTGCCCCCCCCCCCCCCCCTCAGCTCAATTTCAGATACAGGTACGACTTAGGGAACCATGTCAGTGAGTGGTAGAAACATCCGCTTCATCTCCTGGAATGTTAAAGGGATGAATACTGCCATCAAAGCTAACAAAGTGACCAGTCACTTGCAGCATCTTAAAGGTGACCTTTGTTTTTTACAGGAGACACATATCCGCACCTCAGACATTTCTCGAATCAAAAGATCATGGATGGGACACCTGTTCCACTCAGATTTCTCTGAGAGAGCTAGAGGTGCCGCAATTATTATAAACAAGAATGTGGCTTTTGAACCAGTCACCACCATAGCCGACACCAATGGTCATTATGTTATAGTGACAGGTAGATTACAGAATACTCCCGTGGTCCTGGCCTCACTGTATGCTCCAACCTGGGATGACGACAAATTCATGTCTAATTTTTTCTCCTCCTTACCTAATATCAGTGATCACTATATTATCATTGGTGGGGACTTCAATCAGGTTCAGGATACAGTACTAGACAGGTCATCCTCCACACTCTCAACAACGTCAAAGTCCGCCAACATTTTAAAATATCATGCTGAGCAACTGGGCTTAATAGACCCTTGGAGAACTAAATTCCCCTCCAACAAGGTTTACTCATTCTTCTCACATGGTCACCACACTTATTCACGGATAGATTTCTTTTTACTTGATAATGATCTAACTCACAATGTTCGCTCCTGTGACTATCACAGCATAGTTATCTCTGACCACGCCCCCACATCTGTAGAGGTTAATTTCTCTCGTGGTAGACCACCTTCCAAACCATGGACATTTAATACACATTTATTAGCTGAGCCGGATTTTAAAAGCTTTCTTGCTACACAAATTCAGGTCTTCTTTGACATAAATGACACATCAGATGTTAGTAGTGCCACACTTTGGGAGTCCTTTAAGGCGTGCCTCCGCGGACATATAATTTCGTTTGTCTCCCATTTCAAGAAGCAAGAACGTTCAAAATTGATAGAAATTTCAGATGCAATACGAGAACTGGATAGACAATACTCACAGAACCCCTCTCCAGCTCTATATACAAAATGGCTTCAACTTCAATTGCAGTACGATTTACTATCAACCGGTCAAGTCGAGAGACTCCTCCTGCGTACCAGACAGCGCTTTTTCAAACAGGGAGATAAGCCAGGAAAACTTCTTGCATACCAAGCACGTGCGGAAAGTACATCCCGGCTGATACCTAAAATACAGTCACACACTGGCGAGGTCACAACAGACCCTATAAAAGTTAGTAATGTCTTCTCTGAATACTACTCTAAATTATACTCATCCGAGTCATCACTGTTTGACTGGGACAACTTGAATCCTATAGATCTATTGACTCTTCCCCAGGTGGATGACTCTAGCGAGCTGGGCGCTCCCATAACAATTCTAGAAGTTAAGGATGCAATAAAGTCACTACAAAGCAGTAAGGCACCTGGGCCTGATGGCTATACCACTGAGTTCTATAAAACCTTTTCAAAAGTACTCGCCCCAATCTTAGTGAGGGTCTACAATGATGCCTTCTTAGTAGGCTGTTTGCCCTCTACTTTATCAGAGGCTTCAATTACACTGCTGCTCAAAAGGTCTAAGGACCCACTCCTCTGTGGCAGTTACAGGCCGATCTCTCTTCTTAATGTGGACTTAAAAATACTGGCCAAGGTTCTGCCGTGTTGTCTCCAAAAAGTCGTGCCGGCTCTGATTCACCCCGATCAGACAGGTTTCATCCACGGAAGACAATTCTTTTTTAACACTAGAAGGTTGTTTAATATACTCTTTTCCTCCGCCACCGACTCACCTGAAATAGTGCTCTCCTTAGACGTGGAAAAGGCGTTTGACAGGGTGGAGTGGGGGTACTTGTTTTACATACTTGAAAAATTTGGTCTAGGTGCCAATTTTATCTCTTGGATAAAAGTCCTGTACTCCTCCCCTGTAGCGTCGGTCTATATTAATGGCACTAGATCAAGCCAGTTCTCACTCTACCGCGGCACCCGCCAAGGTTGTCCATTATCCCCATTATTGTTCGCCTTGGCCGTGGAACCACTAGCCATTTGGTTCCATGGAGAGGACAGATTTAAGGGCATTACACGGTTTGGGGTGTCTCATAAACTGTCCTTATACGCTGACGATTTGCTGCTCTACGTTTCCGACCCACTGTCTTCCATTCCCGTAATCCTGAACATTCTGGAACAATTCAAAAAGCTTTCTGGATACAAACTTAACCTCCAGAAAAGTGAATATCTACCTATTAACCCTCCCGCGGAGAGACTCCCCCAGGCTCCATTTCCCTTTAGACGAGTCACCGAGGGATTCAAATACTTAGGAGTCTTCTTCACCAAATCTTTTAATGAGCTATTCGCAAAAAATGTCCAACCCCTGTTAGATCGTCTTAGGTCTGACCTGTCTAGGTGGTCCTCCCTCCCTCTATCACTTTCAGGACGCGCAAATCTGATTAAAATGACAGTTGCTCCTCGTTTTCTTTATGTGAGTCCACTATACCAACGCTAGACTAGCTAGGATTTATCCAGACAGAACAGACTCATGTAACAGATGTAAACAGTCTCCAGCTGATTACATACATATGTTCTGGTCATGTCCGCGGCTTGCTGAGTTCTGGACAAACATTTCTGATACATTAAGTACCGTCTCGGAGACAGTGATAGACCCTGTCCCTCTCAATGCCCTCCTTGGAATTGCCGAATCCCAACCTATGTTTCCTAAGGCCACAAACCAAGTTATTGCATTTACTACTTTACTTGCCCGAAGGCTCATACTTCTTAAATGGACCCACTCTTCCCCTCCCACTCACAATAGCTGGATTCAGCAGATACTACACTGCATCAAGCTTGAGAAAATTAGATACTCATTAAAGGGTTCTCTACAGACATTCCGTAAAACTTGGCAACCCCTCTTAGAACACATTGACACCTTAACTATCAATGAAGAAACTGACTGATCAGAGCTGACCCCCCCCCCCTCTTTTTTATTATTCATTATTCACTCTTTTCATGTTATCCTTATTTTATTCCTTTTAGTTTCCCATCTCTCTTCGTTTACCATGTTTTCTCTCAACTCTCTTTAGTTGGCCCCCCCTTTTTTCCTCCTCCTTCCCCTCTCCCTTGAAATGAATGTGTGTGTATGAATGTGACCCCAGGGGAACGGGCGGGATAGTGGGCGGGGGGGGGACTGGAGTGGAGGGTGGGAAGGGGGTTCATTGGATGGGTGGTGGGGAGGAGGGTTCATGGGATGGGTAGTGGGGAGGGGGGTTCATGGGATGGGTGGTGGGGTGGGGGGTTTCAAGAATTGGGTGGGCTTGCTTTGAGGGATGGGTTTTTGTATCACTAGCAGGACAATTATAACACTGTTGTCTTTATTGTTCCACCGCTAACACAATCATTCTTAATTCTACTGTATAACTGTATAAATGCATTTGCCTTCCTGTGTGAAAAACAATAAAATTATTTTGGAAAAAAAAATCCACTGTGGTGGCCACTGAGAAACAGGGAATAAGCCGAAAGAAGAAGTATCTGTGCTAATTCTACTGTTTTTTTCAATGTAAATGAAAAATTGGACCATTAAAGAACTGGTCAAAGCCAAAAAGGGTCGGTCAGTCTCTCTCTCTCTCTCTCTCTCTCTCTCTCTCTCTCTCTCTCTCTCTCTCTCTCTCTCTCTCTCTCTCTCTCTCTCCCTCTCTTAAATGATTAATGATAATCCAGCCAGATCATTCAAACAAGATAGTATTTCCTTGAATAGATTTAAAATGTCAGTGTTCTAAATGAATGGATGTTTTTGTCTCCAGCAGTGTTTTGCATCCTTTTTTTCTGTGGACCCACTTTTAAAAATGACAAACCATCACGACTCAATTCACAATAGGCCTTATCTATAAACTGTAAGAAGAGAGAATTTGTGCATAAATGAATGTTCCTGACCATTTTTTACTGTCATTTCCGCATCGCCTTATATTATCTGGAATAGGTAAACCAGCCATTTCCAAATGATATACGTTTGATAAGTCACAACTTCAATTTATCTACGTGTTACTGAAACATACATGTTAAATTCTTTATAAATGAGACCAAATAAATACATTTAGTTAACAGGCTAGCTCATTGTTTTTTCCTTCCTCTCATCAGTAAAACAACATACACATTTTAAATACTCTATAAATGAGACAAAATAAGTGCATTTAGGCGGGGTTAACAGGCTCTCGTTTTTATCCTCTCATCAGTAGAACAAACAGAAGGTACACCAGCCTTTCATATTACATTCAATGTTTTAAGTACCATTATCAGAACGATACGAATATTCAGTATCAGAAACACTTCTCGTTGAAAGTTTTCTGAAATGCACATGCCTATTAGTTATTTTCTGAAAAAAAAAAGGGGGGGCACAGTTGCCCAGTGGTTAGCACTGTTGCCTCACAGCAAGAAGGTCCTGGGTTCGAACCCCATGCCGTCCCAGGCCCTTTCTGTGTGGAGTTTGCATATTCTCCCGGTGTTTGCGTGGATTTTCTCCCACCATCAAAAAGACATGCATGTTAGGGTTAATACTCCTGTCTGTGCCCCTGAGCAAGGCAATGGAAAGAAGAACTGGAGTTGGTCCCCGGGTGCTGCAGCTGCCCACTGCTCCTATACAATAGGATGGGTTAAATGCAGAAGAACACATTCATTGTAAGAATATAATTTTTGGGCGACACGGTGGCACAGTGGTTCGCGCAGTCGCCTCACAGCAAGAAGGTCCTGGGTTCAAGCCCCGGGGTAGTCCAACCTTGGGTGTTGTCCCGGGTCATCCTCTGTGTGGGGTTTGCATGTTCTCCCCGTGTCTCCATGGGTTTCCTCTGGGGGCTCCTGTTTCCTTCCAAAGACATGTAGGTCAGGTGAATCGACCGTACTAAATTGTCCCCAAGTGTGAATGTGTGTGTGTGTGTGTGTGTGTGTGTGTGTGTGTGTGTGTGTGTGTGTGTGTGTGTGTGTGTGTGTGTGTGTGTGTGTGTGTGTGTGTGTGTGTGTGTGTGGGCCCTGTGATGGCCTGGCAGCCTGTCCAGGGTGTCTCCCCGCATGCCGCCCAATGACTGCTGGGATAAGCTCCAGCATCCCTGCGACCCTGAGAGCAGGATGAGTGGTTTGGTTTGATGTACGGATGGATATAATTTGTTGTAAGGTACAATGACAAAATAAAGTGGCTTTCTTCTTTCGTCTTCATTATCAGAACAAGTTGGCTTGTGTTTAAGTGCAGCTGTTATCAAACAGTCAATCAAGCAATATGAATGGTCAACAATCAATTCGTCAACCACATCAGGTCTATTCCATGTCAAATCTCATTAGGCCCTTTATGTGCTTTTTACTTATCCTGAATGCTATCTTCTTTTCACCCTTTTTCTCTCCAATTGTATCTGGCCAATTACCCCACTCTCCCGAGCCGTCCCGGTCACTGCTCCATCCCCTCTGCTGATCCGGGAGGGCACCTGACAGTGAGGAGTTTCACCAGGGGGACGCAGCGCGTGGGAGGTGAATACTTTGTTAGTAACAATAGTAGCTACATTTGCAGATAACCACACGACTATTTTCAGTTTATTTTTGTTTCTTTTGGATGCACACACTAGCTGGGCAACGTTGGTATTTAACAGGTGCAGTCTTTGCGGACGTCAGCCAGCTTGTGGACCGATAACAAATGTAAAACGTTAGTTGGCAGTTTATTAGATAGCTAAACTAGCACTATTCTGGTTAGTGTTCTAGCAAAGTATGTGGCTTTGGTTGACAGCATGTGAATTTGCAAAATGCGCAGTTGGTCACCGCATTTTGATGGCTGCTTAGCGGTTTTATCCTTGAAACAGGCTAGCGAAAGTGCTATGGTTTAGAAGTAAGGCTAACTAGACCGGTTAGCTACTGTGAGGTCGTTAGACTAACGCAGACTTGCTAGTTGGCTTGGTAGGTAATTGATTTAATGTAAAGACAGTCAAATGTGAGAATACTAGTATCGCAAATAACATCTAGAACAACTGCAGTGCAAACTAGGGATATTGCTGTGGTTGTTTTACGATGGCCATATCAGCTGATTAGCTGGCCTTTTTATTTAGATGTAGTTAGCTAGCTAGATTTTCTCAGGGTTTCCTGTATGGATGTCATTTTTGGTGTCTCAGTTTACTAGCTAATACAGCATGCTACCAATTTAACTGTGTAATATAACAATAATATGATGGGGATTGTTTATCCAATGTGTATAGAAGCAGATAAGGTTTTATTCTGTGCTTTAATTTAACATATGAATTCTCTCATGTTCTTTTTTAGAGAATGCAATGAGAGCTCCTCAGATTGACCGTGCAGTGGGCCTGTGTAAAAAGCTAGTGAGCAGTTTCTCCTACAGCTGGAGGCATAAAAAGGAGCTTACAGAGGCACAAAGGGAGGTGAAGCTTCCAGAGCATGCACTGAAGACGGAGTGCCCCACAAGGTGGGGATAGAGGCAGGCCATGATAGAAAGAGTCCTGGAGCAGTGGAGGGCCATTGCTCACGTCTTGTCCACTGATAGAAAGGCCCGACACCTCATCCCCACATGGCAGGACACTGACGTCCTGGAGGCCATCAACAAATACCTCCGCCCTCTGACTGAGTTTATTGATCTTTCCAGTGAGAAGTATGTCAGTGTTTCCTTTGTAAAGCTAGTCCTCCACCTTTTCAGCTCCTCTATCCTGAAAGTGGAGGATGATGATCCAAACCTAACATGCACCATCAAGACCAAAATACTGAGCTACCTGGATGAAAAATACAAGGACCCTCTGACACAAGAACTGCTTGACATGGCCTCTGTTCTTGATCCACGGTTCAAACTGAGATACGTCAGTGAGGACAATGTTGCAGCCAGACTTACTTCTGAGATGGCGAGGCCTATGCCTGTAGGCATGGTAGTAAGTAATTATTGTGATTACATACAGATACAGAATTTATTATAAATGAATGAAATGAAGTGGATTAAAATGTGCTATGAAATAAAGTGCTGTAATCTACTTTCTGGATGTGGATGTTAAATATGTTTCATTAGATTGAATTTGGTATTCATATTTTATTTACCATACTCTTTTCAAGGAGACTGATCCCCACGTTGAGACTGCTGAGGATGCTCCAACTTCAAAGAAAAAGAAGACCTTGGGGAGCTTCTTTAAAACCACTGAGGGAACCACACCAAGACCCTCTTCCCCCCAGGAACAACAAGCTATAGCCTCTGAGCTACAGTCTTACCTACAATTAGGCCACCTTGACAGTGAGGAGGACCCGCTGGACTGGTGGAGGGAACACCAGAGACTCTACCGACTCTCAAAACTGGCAAAAAAATATTTGTGCATTCCGGCCACAGGTTCCCCTTCCGAGAGTGTTTTTAGCACGGGGGGAAATGTGCTGACCTGCCTACGCTCATCGCTCAAGCGGGAAAATGTTGACAGGCTGGTGTTCCTTGCTAAAAGCCTATGAATACTGTTATTTAACCTTTTCCGCATAGGCCTGAATTGTTTTAATTTGGTTACATTACGTAATGGCATATTTATTTTTAGTTAGCCTATATTTTGAGCACAATTTTATTTATATTTTGCTTATTTAGCTTTTTTTAAAGTCCTATTTTGATGCAAATATTTGTACAATTGCAGGCAGTGCTGTTTATATTCTGTGCTCTGTTTAGAGCCTCTGTTATATGGGAAAGTGCAATAAAAATATTTTCCCCTAAAATCAGTGAATAACCGTGATAAATAATCGTGATCTCAATATTGATCAAAATAATCGTGATCATTTTGGCCATAATCGTGCAGCCCTACAAGAATCAGAGCCTCCTCCCCCAGTGACTCGTAGTTGCATAGAGCTAACCCTCTCATTCCCCGGGGAGAACTCCAACATGGTGGAGCTCAACCAGGGACTTGTGAGTATCCCCATACCTGCCCGGCGCCTGTCAACTTGGCCAACTCCGGAAAAGTAAACAGTTCAGCCCCTCTCCACGAATTTGGTACCAGATCCAAACTAGAAACTTGACTATATTACACCAATTTTTGCCTTCCTGCATTGGCTTCCTATCCATGTTAGATCAGACTACAAGGTGCTTCTGCTGACTTGTAAAATCCGACATGGGCTTGCCCCATCTTACCTGTCTGATCTCTTTAAACCACACATTCCATCTCGAGCTGTTCGCTCTCAAAATACAGGGTTCCTGTGTGTACCCAAAGTTAAAAAGAAGTCAGCTGGTGGCAGGGCCTTTTCCTGTTGGGCCCCGTTCTTGTGGAAACGCCTGCCTGCTGCCGTCAGACAATCAGTCTGTTGATTCCTTTAAATCCAAACTTAAAACTCATCCTTTTTGCCTTACCCTACATTTGGTTGCCTTTAAATTAAACTCCACAACCTGTACTGAATGGCAGATCGGTTTCTGTCTCAATGTATTTACCAAGCACTGCTCTGCCGACCAGATTATAGAGTATAGATTATTGACAATTGCAAACTGTTCTCTTCTCTCATGTCTTTTCTCTCTCTCTCTGAATGATGCCTTCTCCTTTACATTTTTCTGTATGTGAATGGTGTGATGTGAGTCTCCGGTAACACTTTCTATTAAGCTTGCACCTGTAAGGCCCAGAAGCATCTATGATGCCCTATAAGCATCTATTGCATCTATAATGCCCATACTTTCCTATAATGTGTATTACAATGACAAACAGCTATGGCTGAAGACTGTGAAATAGCACTGAAGTCTCATTATGCATCTCTACAAAACTTCAGCAAAACAAGTTGGCTATGATGCATTATGACATTTGACAGATAAACAGGCTAATGAGGAAATATCTATAATGCATAAATCCATTTTAAATTGATATAGTGTATCATAAAGAGGGTTATGAGCTGTTGAGGAGGCGTATACATGGTTATAATGAATCTTACAATGACTTATAGCTACACTTATAGGGCGTTATACATAAATGCTTATAGAGCATTATAGATGCAAGCTTCATAGAAAGTGTTACCGAATCTCCTTTGTGCGCATGTGTAGTCTTTCCTCCTGTCAGGTCTCCATGGTGATGGTGGTCGCATGGCTCAGGTCCTGGGCTGTTCCGGTGGCATCTGGGCACTGCTTGGCATCCTCCTCATCATATTCTTCATATTATCTCATAATTCCATTATAATTCTGTTATCCTCTTTCAATGCTGTATTCTGTAAATTGTTTTTATACCTCCTCTGTTGCTCTTCCTAATGTTTCCTCATATTTTTTCTCCCTGTTAAAGGTTTTTTTTTTAGGGAGCTGTTCCTTATCCGATATGAGGGTCTAAGGACAGAATGTTGTGTTGCTGTAAAGTTCACCGAGGAAATTTTGTAATTTGTGATATCATGTACATCAATTGAGTTTCGCTACTTTTCTGCTACAAAATAGTTTTAAAATGAAATTTGTAGGATTCGACTTAGAGACGAGAGAGACATTGGTTGTAAACAAACTCTTTACTTAGAACTTAGCAAAGTTAGGATACTCAGCCATCAGGCTACATCTGCGTTCCCTCCAGTTCGGCTCATACTTAACATTACTTCCTAGTCTCGCCTCGCGAGAGCCCCCCATCAAAGACTAACCAGAGAGCATGCGCATTAACACAAGTCCCAATACATTACACCCCTTTCCCCCAGTCAACAAAATCTGCCAAGTGGCGTGGAGGGTGCCGGTCTCTTGCCGGACGCTGCAGAGAGGTAGTGGGCACAAGAATGGACACAGGACCAGAGGGATCTTCAACAGACCTGCTGGTCTCTGGTCGTGGCGTTTCAGACGAGGTAGACTCGAGCGGCCCATCTTCAGGTGACTGCTCACCAGGAACAATGGATTCTCCAGCGACCACATCCGTGCGTGCAGTCGCTCTACCATGCAGCTGATCCACATGGCGTCGATGCATTTGCCCATCTGGAGTCTGCACTCTATATGAAACTGGGCCAGTAGGATCAGCTATCACGCCAGGGACCTATTTGTGTCCCCCAGTGTAGCTCCTCATGTACACAGTGTCCTGTGGCCTAAAACATCTGTTTGGGCCTTGCGGCTTTTCTGCACTCACCTCCTGCTTGAGGTGCATCTCATTTTCATAGTCAGGATGAAGGCGATCAAAGGCCGTGGTAAGACTCAGGTTCATGAGAAGCTCGGCAGGGCTCTTTCCTGTTGCTGAATTGGGGGTCACATGCTGTGAAAGCAGAAACCTAGCCAGGCGTGTCTGCCAGTCACCGATAGTGATCCTAGACAGGGCCTCCTTGGTTGTCTGGACCATACGTTCTGCTTGGCCATTTGAACGAGGATGGTAAGGGGCCGTAGTCACTGCTCTGATGCCATTCTGTCTGGCAAACTCTTTGAATTCTTCCGATGTGAAGGCTGCACCATTGTCAGAAACAATGACATCTGGCAACCCGTGAGTTGCAAAGAGGAGCCTCAGTGTGCTGATCACTGCAGAGGACGACATTGAACTCACCGTGGCAACCTCTAACCACTTAGAGTGTGAGTCCACAATTATGAGAAATGTCTTCCCCTGGAATGGACCAGCAAAGTCAATGTGTAGCCGGGACCATTTCTTAGTTGTCCACTCCCACAGGATGCAGCTGTGCTGTTAGTGGTGCATGACGAGTTCTCTGGCAGGTTTCACAGGATTTTACTGTCTGCTCTATTGCTAAATCCATACCTGGCCACCAGGCATAACTCCTCCCCAGGCCCTTCATATGAACAATGCCTGGGTGTGCATCATGCAGCATGGCCAGTACCTCCTCCCTCGCCAGGATGGGAATAACTACACGACTCCCCCATAATAGGCAGTCCTTGTGTGCGGACAGTTCATGGCGCCGGGTGAGAAACGGCTTGAAACGGCTGTCAAGTGTATCCACTGGCCAGCCATGCAGGACCCAGTGCAGCACCCGGGACAGAACTGGATCCTTCCGAGTAAGGGCGGCAATGTGTTTTGCATTCAGTGGGGCTTCAGGCGCCATTTCCAGTAACAGCACCTCCATGGGCGGAGGGGTCTCACGCATACCAGCGGGCAGTGGTAGGCGACTGAGGGCATCAGCATTTGCTAGCTGTTTGCCAGGGTGGTAGCACAATTCGTAATCGTAGGCCCCAAGAAGAACACTCCAGCGTAGCATGCATGGGGACAGGACAGGTGGCATGGGCTTAGAGTGGTGTAGCAGGCCCAAAAGAGGTTTGTGGTCAGTAAAAAACCACAAAGTGGCGACCAGCAAGGTACTGGTGAAATTTTTTGACTGCAAAAATGACCGCCAAGGCCTCCTTATCTATTTGGGCATAATTTCTTTCAGTGGAGGATAGTATCCTCGAGGCAAAGACGATGGGAGTTTCCCGGCCATCGGACTCCATATGGAAGAGCAGCGCGCCCAAGCCATAAGGCGAAGCATCACAAACAATGGCTAATTGTTTTGTTCGTCATAGTGTGTGAGCACGCCATCAGCCTGAAGCAGTAGTTTTGCAGCAGTGTAAGCTTTTTCATGTGCATCAGTCCACTGCCAGGGTGCAGACTGATCCAGGAGGCGGTGCAGCGGTTCTAAGATGGTAGCCTTGTTTGGAAAAAAGCAGCTGTAAAAATTGAGTAGGCCTAGGAATGACTGAAGCTCCATTTTGTTCCAGGGTGAAGGCGCCTTCTGAATAGCCTCAACTTTCTCCATAGTCGGCCGCACGCCATCCTTGTCCACACGAAAACCTAAAATTTCAACTTGGTCAGCAGCAAACACACTCTTCTCCTTCTGTAGCCGCAATCCTGCTTCTGCGAATCATTCCAGCACTGCACAAAGACGGTCATTGTGCTGGTCAACAGTCTTTCCCGCTACTAAGACAACATCCAGGTACAGTTGCACGCCTGGTATACCGGCGAGGAGTGTATCCATGAAACGCTGAAATATGGACACAGCTGTCGATACTCCAAACTGCCCGCGATGGGTGTTTATAGTGAGAAGCTCTGCAGCCTCGTCGTCCAGCACCAGCTGCTGTTAAGCTTGTTTGAGGTCCAATTTACTGAAAAGCACCCCCCTGCCAGTCTGGAAAACAGTTCAGCCACCGTAGGAATGGGGTATACATCAGGTTTCACAACTGTATTCACAGTGCAGCAATAGTCACCGCAAATTCCTAAGCTGCCATCCTTTTTAACTACTGGTACGATGGGTATGGCCCACCTTGAGTGTCTCACGGGTTCAAAAATACCCTGAGCTACTAGCTTGTCAAGCTCCTCATCTAGCTTCGGCTGAAGGGCAAAGGGCACCGAACGTGCTTTAAAAAACTTGGGTGATGCTGTCGTATCAATATCAATAGCAATTGGAGGGGTTCGTGAAGCCCCGAGGTCCTGGAAGACCTCTGCATATTCCGTTAATATGGACTCCACGGATTGTAAGCATACTTGGCGCACCCCCATTACAGAAATGCCCAGTGCCTCAAACCAGTCCCTGCCCAGTAGACTTGCCCCCTGACCTCGAACAATAATCAGTGGTAAGGTCTTGTGATTGCCTTGATACTGCACATCCACAAAAATCTTCCCATTAACTTGTAGTTCTGCTTGTGACCATTGTCTAAGCACACTACTGTCCTTGTGCAGTAAAGGCGGCTGGTCAGGCCACAAGGTGTTGTAACTGCCCTCACTGATCAAGAAGCATGCGGCTCCAGAGTCCACTCCATTACATGTGTTTTGTTACTCAGGATCCCAGTGGCTTGATATGGCTTTTTTTACGTGAGCATACAGCTGCCTGCCCATGGTGTAAATGTCATATTCCTCTTCTTGTTGCCTAACAGTGTGTGTGTTGTTCGGCTTGAGGAACTGTGTCAGAAGAATCTGCTGATGCGACATCCCTGCTCTTTTTAAAACAAACACGAGAAATGTGCCCCCTTTTTTGCAATAGTGGCATACAGCAGAGGTAAATTTGCAATGTTGTTGGTTGTGTGTGCCTCCACAACGAAAACATGGCTTTGCACCACCTTCTGCTACTGTTTGTTTCACCTTCAAAACGGTTTGACTTTGTGCAGTCTGATGAACTTCAGCTGACTGTGGTGGTCCCAGCTGGTTTGGTTGTAGTATTCGCGCATTTGACGTGGCTGTTTCCGCTGCAAGGGCTTTCTCCTCTGCTGCTTTGAATGTGAGTTCCTTTTCAGGCAACAGGCGGCGCTGCAGCGCTTCATCTAGCATCCCACAGACAATTCTGTCATGCAGCATGGCTTCCAGTTGGTCACCAACAGCGCAATGCACTGAGAGTTTACGGAGTTCAGCAATGTAGCTGGAGATTCCTTGGCCTTGCTTTTGTTTGCAATTGTGAAACTGAAAACACTGAACAATTTGTGACGGAGGAGGACTGCAGTGGCGCTTCAAGGCCGATACTAAGTTTTCATAGGTGACGGCTGTAGGAAGGACGGAAGCGACCACCGAACGTAGTGTAGAATACGTTGCAGCACCACAGACGCTAAGCAAAATAGCGCGTTTCTTCTCCTCTCCATCTACTCCATTTGCCAGGAAAAAACATTCCAGTCTCTCAATATACTCCTCAATGGCAGTGTCGCAGCCTTCATCAAACTCTTCGATGCGACCCAGCGTGGTCATGGTTATGTCGTTAGGCTACTCACAGATTCCTCAAAGCTGTAGTAGAATATCGGAGGTTGCTGATTTCCATCAATAAACTGTTCAGAACTGTTGGAGTTCGGATCCGCTTCGTCGCCAGTGTAGGATTCGACTTAGAGACGAGAGAGACATTGGTTGTAAACAAACTCTTTACTTAGAACTTGGCAAAGTTAGGATACTCAGCCATCAGGCTACATCTGCGTTCCCTCCAGTTCGGCTCATACTTAACATTACTTCCTAGTCTCTCCTCGCGAGAGCCCCCCATCAAAGACTAACCAGAGAGCGTGCGCATTAACATAAGTCCCAATACATTACAAAATTGTTTGTGTCACAGACACCTGTACAATATTTGCTATTATGAGAAAATTGCTTTTACTTTTCAAATTACAAAACTGTTATGGACCAAATCATGTGTGGAAATCCAACGAATTTCTGAATTTGAATCTATTCTACAGTCTGAAAAATCATTGTGGTGGACGAAGAGGAACAGATTAGCCTGTGAAAAAACTGAAATGCTTCATTTTGCAAAGAACTTGCCAACAATGGTGAAAGAGAAGCCCTAAATGGCCATTTCCAATTAAACGCATAATAGTTTCTTGTTTTTTAGACTATTGTCACTTTGTTCAATGTTCAAATGATACTAATATAATTCAGCAGAAAAATAACTGCTCTATAGCAGGTTTACATTTCACTCATTGTGTTTGACGTTATATAACATTTAATCTATTTCAATTTTATTAATTTCAAGGCTATGGACCATTATATTTTTTATCTGAAATGTATAATTTAACTTAAAACAGAAAAGACTGCTGTAGCATCTTTGTTTCATTTGTTGTGATAAATTAACAACCAGTTGTTAACTCTGATTTCAAAATGCTAAAAATCTTTTAAGGTCACTTGGGCCTGTTTAAGTAAAGAACCAAAAATCTAATTTGTGTTCTCTTTGTTGCCTGTTGCTGTCCAGACCCACGGCACCCCTCTGCTGCGCGCATTTAATGAAGTGGAAGCGTTTTGGTCAGACTACTCCGATCAACATTGAAATGTATAAATTAATATATCAAAGAATAACGAGCGCGCGATTAGCAGAAGCGCGTGCTACTAAACGTCCCTCTCAGGTCGTCCATGAGTGAGGGGCCACGCCGTGGGGGGGCGGGGGCTGGAACTGCAGATTAAATCAAGTTAAGGCTTGCAAGCGACCTGTTTCATCAATACAGAAAATAAAGCAAAATAAAACACTCCAAAATCCCAGATGTTAACAGTATGTCAGCTGATAAGTTGTGGACAGAAGAATGCAGCAACAGTGTTGAAAAACACTAAAACAATAAAAAAATGGCGTATAAAAATGTGCACGATAACCTAAAAGTTGATCATTCATAGAGTTGGATTTGCAATTGTGAGATCCCCAGAAGTTTTTTTCAGTGTTTCTGTCGTCATTTTGCATGCCTTTCTGGCCCACCGATCCACTTAACACATCCCCGGTGTGAATTTAGGGACAGATATTGATGCTGGATTGCAGTCGGTTTTTGTGCGTTTCTTGCTGGTTGTGGAGTTGGGTACTTGGAGTGACGGCTCAGCTACAGAATGGCATGGGAAGGTCCTGCGCTCCAGAAAGTGCCCACAGGTTCTAAAATATGAAGTACATTTTAAGGCTTGTATAGTGAACACATTTAATATTTCTGTACCAGTAATTTCACTGAAATAATTTTAATTCATTCTGCGGTGTGTTTTCCATTTTAAAAACAAACAACAAACCGACCGTTCCAGAACGTGTAAGAAAGAATCTGTCAATCATGTTGCGTTCGATTTGGGCGTCGTGCCTTATAAAAGGCCGCACAGCGGCGACGGAGTCAGTTGGTGATTCGCGGTGGACAGAACAGGTCAGACTCCCGAGTCGCAGACAGAGAAGTGCGATAGGAAAGATGAAGCAGGACGACGTTCACCACCAAGGACATGAAAACGCAAGAGCTGGTCTGAACCAAGAGTCCGGTCAGCAGGTAAAAACAGGCCAAGCCATTTAAGTTAATTAATTTGTTTACTTTGCATATTTAATTTGATTAACTGCCTTTTTCCATTTTCACTCGTATAAGTCTAAATTATATAAGGGTGTATGTTTCACTTAACGACTGAATGTCTGAAAACTTTGGACTGTATGTTTATAACGTTAAAAAAAAAAAGAAGAAAAAACGGGCCAAGCCAGACAGATGCCAAGTAGTACCGGCTGCAGCCTGCCGGAATGCGGAGTTGGACGTCCTGTCTGTGCAGCCCCGCCCACATTCATTACGACACCGTGCTTCGCTCCCAAGCCCACATCGACTACCCACCGCGCTGTTGATTTAGCATTTTACCCCACAGGTCCAGCCCCCAAACCAGTTAGCTCTTACTAATATCTGCACAACAGCAGCAGTTATTGTGCATGTTGGCTCAGTGGAAAGCCTGGTTTATACTCCGTCACACGACGGCGACGCTGCCGCTCGTTTAAAATAACTGATCTAGCGTTACATGCTAACAACGCGACGCCATGTGACTAACCAACCTACATAGCCTCACGTTCATATTGAGGCGACAATCGCTGCAATCAAACGCGTTTGATTCCTAATAAGCTTTGAACGAGCGTTTAGATTACTGTAGCAAGGCAATTTAACACTCACCGACATATTGCGAGTTTCTGCTTCCAGCCTCCTTTTTAACCCGGAACCGGAAAAGGGAAAAGGTCAGGTGAATCCTAAAATTATGAATTTGGATTTTGGATAAATTACGAAAATAAATTCTGTAGCGAACAAAGGCTTATAATATTAACACGTTTTGTTCATCAAGATAATCCCCAAAAATAGACCCCCCTTTTTAACGAATTTTGAGCCACACAGGCAATTAATGGAAGTTTGAAGCACACAATAGCTTCAAAATTAACAGTCGTGATATTAACGGTCATAATTTGTGTCGGGACTCACCTCTTCAGACTTCATCTGTGATTTATGATGTTTGTTTTTCTTTCCCTTTTGTATCTGTCCACGTGGGAGAGTACTGCTGGCGTCGTGTGTGGCTGCCGCTTCTCCCTCTCGTAGCCCCCCTTCCCATCCGCCCCTGCATGTCTGTGTTACGTTTATCTGTCGTCGTTTCACCCCGTTTATTGTAAAGCGACTTTGAGAATTAGAAAAGCGCTATATAAGATTGATTTATTATTATTATCATTATTATTATTGTAGAACAAAACTTGAAACTCTCAGGCTTATGTTAAACAGTAATTATTTTCGGCATAAATCGCTGTCACTGTCAATCTACTGTGGGCGGGCGGAGCTGGACCTGTGGGCGGGCGGAGCTGGACCCGTGGGCGGGGCTGGACTTGTGGGCGGGGCTGAACGGCCAACTCTGCCTTCCCGCAGGCTGCAGGCATTACCTTCTCAACAAATGAGGGGGGAAATGAGACTGTTCTTGTAGTGATACTTACAGACTTCGTGTTTGCCACTGATGTGTTGAGCAGATCTAATCACAGATATTCACTGATATTTTCCATCTGTTGTGTAGCAAACAACAAAACAAACAAACAACAAAAAGAGAGTGGCTGCCGTCCGCCAGGCAGTGGTGGAGTTAAATGCCGCTCTTTCTGCTACGAATGCCATGGAGCAAGACGTGGAATCAGTCATCCTGGACAAAGATGTGCTCCTGCTGAGAGACACCACCCCGAGGGAGCAGGAGTTACAAACTGCTGCCATGATGAAAATGAAGGCTCTTGAGGAGCAGGTGGAACTCCTCATTGACGAGCTTTCCCGAGGGGAGCAACACAAAGAAAAGATGGCGGCTGCACTCCTCCAGGCAGAGGAGGAGTTAAGTGCCGCTCTTTCTGCCAAGAAGGCCATGGAGCAAGGAAAAGAGTCAAGCCGCCTGGACAAAGATGAGCTCCAGCAGCAGGTGGAGGCTGTGCGAAGAGATGCCACCCTGCAGAGAGACACGGCCCTGAAGGTGGAACATTTACTTCAAATTGCTGCCATGGAGCTTGATGGTAGGGTGGAGAGGCTGGAACGCCATGCTGACGAGGTTTTTCAGACCAACGAAAAGATGGCGGTCGCCCTTGTCAAGGCAGAGGAGGAGTTGAATGTTGCTCTTTCTGCCAAGGAGGCCGTGTGGAGACACGCCACCGTGAAGGAGCAGGACTTAAATGCCGCTCTTTCCGCCAAGGAAGCCATGGAGCGAGAAAAGGAGTCACTCCTGCTGCAGCAGGTGGCGGCCATACAGAGAGATGCCGCTTTGCAGAGTGACACTGCCCTGAAGGAGCAGGAGTTACACACTGCTGCCATGGTGAAAATTAACGCTCTGGAGGAGAAGTTAGAACTCCTCACTGCCGAGCTTTCCCAAGGGGAGCAACACAAACAAAAGATGGCGGCTGCGCTCGTCCAGGCAGAGGAGGAGTTAAATGCCGCTCTTTCTGCCAAGAAGGCCATGGATCAAGAAAAGGAGTCACTCCTCCTGGACAAAGACGAGCTCCTGCAGCAGGTGGAGGCTATGCAAAGAGATGCCACCCTGCAGAAAGACACGGCCCTGAAGCTGGAACATTTACTTCAAATTGCTGACATGGAGCTTGGTGGTAGGGTGGAGAGGCTGGAACGCTATGCTGACGAGGTTTTTCAGACCAATGAAAAGATGGCCGCCGCCCTTGTCGAGGCAGAGGAGGAGTTGAATATTGCTCTTTGTGCCAAGGAGGCCATGTGGAGACACGCCACCCTGAAGGAGCAGGAGTTAAATGCCGCTCTTTCCGCCAAGGAAGCCATGGATCAAGAAAAGGAGTCACTCCTCCTGGACAGAGACGTGCTCCTGCAGCGGGTGGCAGCCGTACAGAGAGACACCGCCTTGCAGAGAGAAACCGCCCTGAAAGAGCAGGAGTTACGAACTGCTGCCATGGCGAAAATTAAGGTTCTGGAGGAACTGGTGGAACTCCTCACTGACGAGCTTTCCAGACGGGAGGAAAGCAAAGGACATTTTGTGGCTGCCCTCCTCCAGGCAGAGGAGGCGATAAATGCCACTCTTTCTGCCAAGGAGGCCATGGAACGAGAACGGGAGTCCATCCTTCTGGACAGAGACATACTCCTGCAGCAGGTGAAGGCCCTGCAGAGAGACACCGCCCTCAAGGAGCAGGAAGAAAAAGTCCTCCTGGCCAAGAAAGAAAAGGACAGCTCCATGGATAGCAGGACAGAATACAGAGACAGGTATGTTCACTGTGTTTCTAGTGGTAGGTGGCAGAAACGGTGTACATTATACACAAGTATACAACATTGTCATGTGTATCAGTGAAATGGATCAAATAAGTTTGCTGTAATGTCAGACAATCAGTGTACAGTAGTAGCACAAATTATAGTGTATTGACAGTAGAATGACAAGTTTTGTATTTCACAGAGCTTCATCTAAAACCTGTCAGGGAAAGGACTCCTCCAAGCAGAAAGAGGAGGCAGCCAAAGAAAAAAAATCCTCCCCTGATCAGAATGCACAGGAGGCCAAGGTAGAAACACCCTCCCCTGATGAAGTTGAGGAGGCCAGGGCAGGAACATCCTCCCCCAGCGAAGATGAAGAGGCTGAGGTAGGAAGAGAGCATAAAGTTAAGCGCAAGAAGGGCCGTCTCCAGCGCTTCTTTGAGAGGCTGAGGAGGATTGTTCGCCGCTGATGTTCCTCCACTGTTGAAAATGGTACCAGAGCATCTGGGCCCAGACCAACAGGCTTAAGGACAGTTTTCACCCACAAGCCATAAGATCCGTGTCTGAAATCACTCACTACTCACTTGTAGTCTTGTCCGACTGTATGGCGAGAATCGCTATACTCTACATAGTGGACTCAAACTATCCCACAATGCATCGTGAAAAGTGGTATACAACTGATGGTCACTAACCAAGCACTATATATAGTTTTTCCCAGACTACAAGTCACACCGGAGTATAAGTCCTACTCAGCAAAAAACGTATTGTTGCGAGGAAAAAAACACAAGTTGCTTCGGTGTATAAGTCACATTTCTATGGTGCTACTCTCTCAGGAGTTTATCCTCCTCAAATCAAAGGCCACGGATATCAGGATACGGAAACTCCTCACAATGCACAGTTGGTTGCACTCGAAGTCCATTAGCGTGAGACTATGATAAACGAAAAGATGGGGGGCAGAGGGTTTAGTGAGTGTCAGGACCACTGTTTATCCTCTTCCAATGTTGCATTCTGTAAATTGTATGAACACAACATCCATTGCACGTTGTCCGTCTTGGGAGAGAGATCCCTCCTCTGTTGCTCTCCCTGAGGTTTCTTCCTATTTTTTCTCCCTGTTAAAGGGTTTTTTTTTTAGGGAGTTGTTCCTTATCCGATGAGAGGGTCTAAGGACAGGATGTTGTGTTGCTGTAAAGTCCACTGACAGAAATTTGTAATTTGTGATATTGGGCTATACAAATAATGAATACATCAGGAAGAGCACCCCTCAGGATGAACTGCTGAGTGCTATTTATATAAATAAATAAATAAATAAATAAATATCCAGAGTCAAGTACATTCTTTATGAGACAATACAAGCCTGTTTCATGCCATAAGCAATCATCAGCTGTCAATTAGCTGATCACTGCCTGCCCTTCCAACTGTGCTGTCCCCCGAAAATGTCCACCTTGAATAGTAGAAACAAATTGGCCATCAGCTGTAAACACTAAAAAAATATCTTCTTTGTAACTACAAGTAAAATCTCTTTATTATTCTCTCACCCCCTCCCCATTAGATGATACACGTGTGACATTTATTAGATGTTGTATTTTATTATATTTTAACTGCATGCCCTTCCAATTGTGCTGTCCACCGAAATCAGGAGCATGACGTGGGGCAACATATACAGTGTTTTTTCTTTGTTGAATCACATTAGCAGCTGTTAAGTGTGCGACGCATGAAACAAGCTTGCACTGCTTTGTATTAAAAGTTTTTTTTCCCACATCTATATTGATATTCCGCTCGTTTGTTGAGCACTTATTATAAAGATAGATGTAGGGGAAAAAAACTTTAATTCATAGTAGTACAAGCCTGTTTCATGTGCCACGCACACATTAGCTGCTAAGGTGGTTAAACAACAAAGAAGATAGAAGATACAGCCAATAAATGCCATGCTGCCCTGCACCACACCCCTAGTTACAGTGCACAGCAACCAATGAGAGGAGAGGAAACATTTCAAAAGTAACTACAGAATCATTACAACCAATGGGGGGGGGGGGGGGGGGACTGGGGCTCGTTTTGAGAAAGCATGGACTTAAAGGGCCGGGGCACTGTTGAAAAAGCATACATTCAAAATATAACAAAATACCATCCAGTGGGGTACTTTACGTATATCATATAGTGGAGTGGGGCTGGAGCACAGTTGAAAGAGCAGACGTTTGAAATATAACATCTATAAAGGTCATCACATGTATATCAGCTAATGGGGGGGGGGTAATAAAGACAATGGCTTGTTTATAATGGCAAAGCAGATATTTTTTTGTGTCTACAGCTTGTGGCCAGTTCATTTCTACTGTTCAAGGTAGACCTTACAGGCTTGCAAATAATAAAGCACTTCTCTGCCAAGCATAGATTATGTCTTTTCTTTTTTTTTTGACAACAAATTGTTCTTTATTCTTGATTATTTCTTTTTTTATATACTATAAAAAATGGTTAGACATCACTCTGGAACTGCAGGGAGGTGTAATGGCTTAATATGAGAAAAGACGGGAGTCCACATAACACAAAATATGGATCCTCTAAGTGTATGTCTAATTTTTTCCAGCTTTATGCAATTTAAAACAGCTTTAATCCAGAGAGCATGGGAAGGGGGTGCCAGAGATGTCCATCTAAGTAAGATCAATTGTCTCGCCAAAAGGGTGACAAAGGCAACTATGTCCATTTTGGTCAGTCGTAATGTGGGTGAGGCAACCCCAAATAGGGCGATGAGTGGGTCTGGTTCAATTTGTGCCGCCTATTTCAGAGAGTGTGTTAAATATGTCTTTCCAAAAACCAACAAGAGATGGGCAACCCCAAAACATATGAACATGATTTGCAGGAGATTGGTTACACCTTACACAGTTAGGGCTAACACCTTTGTAAATTTTGGATAAACTTGCTTTGGTCCAGTGAGGCCTGTGAATGAGTTTGCATTAGATGAGGCTGTGTCGGGCACAGATAGAGGAGGTGTGTACCTTTCTGAGTGCCTCTACCCATAATTCGTCAGATATTTCCTCACCCAGTTCTACCTCCCATGAAGATTTAATATTGTTTAATGAGGTGGCCTGTAGAGAACAAATTTGTCTATAGGCTAATGTCAGGGTACTTTTTAGAGTAGGAAGGGGGGTAAGAAAAGTGTCAAAGCTGTGTGTCACCAGCAAGAGCGGGGAATCGAGGATATATGCTGCAGATATAACTCTGGATCTGTAAGTACCTAAAAAAATGATGTCTGGGAAGCCCGAATTTGGTTGAGAGTTGCTCAAATGTAGGAAATGTCTTATTAATATAGAGATCTCTGAACCTTTTAATACCAAAACTAGACCACATTGAGAAGGCACTGTCCACCATAGATGGGGGAAAAGCCGGATTTGAAGCCACCGGGGCATCAAAAGAAGTTGTCTGAAACCCAAAATGGCGTCTAAATTGGTTCCAGATCCTCAATGTTGTTTTGACACATACATTTTTAGTGAAGAAGTGATGAGGGCCTGTAATGGAAGAGTGAGCGAGGGAAGACAATGACGCCGGTGCACATGAGACGGCCTCCATCTCTAGCCAAACTGGGGGTGTGGATATTTCTTTGCTCTGAAACCAGAACTGAATAATCCTGAGATTAGCAGCCCAGTAGTAGGACCAGGATTCTGTTATCCTCTTTCAATGTTGTATTGTGTAAATTATGTAAACACAAAATCCATTGCACATTGTCCGTCTTCGGAGAGAGATCCCTTCTCTGTTGCTCTCCCCGAGGTTTCTTCCTATTTTTTCTCCCTGTTTAAGGGTTGTTTTTTTTAGGGAGTTGTTCCTTATCTAATGAGAGGGTCTAAGGACAGGATGTTGTGTTGCTGTTAAGCCCACTGAGGCAAATTATTATTTTGTGATATTGGGCTATACAAATAAAATTGACTTGACTTTACTTGACCTGAAATCTGGTAGCGCTAGGCCTCCGTCTGACTTGGGCCTCTGCAAAAGCTGTTTTCGCATCCTAGGAGACTTTCCATCCCATATAAAAGGTCAAATTAGGCCATCAATCTTTTCAAAAAACTTATCGGGAAGCGAAATCAGTAGGCATTGAAAGCGATATAGGAATTTAGGGAGAGTGTTCATTTTAATAGAATTAATTCTTGCAACTAAAGAGAGGTGCAGCAATGACCAGCGTTCCAAATCGTCCTTAGTTCGGGTTAAAAGGGGGACAACGTTGGCCTGAAAGAGGTTTTCAAGTCTGTTTGTGACATGTACACCGAGATAGGTAAAAGTATTATAAACCGTTTTAAATTGACAGTTATGTAGAGAGAACATTTTTGCGGTCACATTAAGTGGCATCAATTCACTTTTACTAAAATTCAGTTTATACCCCGATAAGTAACCGAAGGATGTGAAAGTGGCAAGGGCTGAGGCTTGCGGGGACAGAAACAGAAAGGTTGTATATATATATAACAATAAATCAGCTGCATATAAAGACAGTTTGTGTTCGTGTCCGTGTCTAATTAGATCTTTAATGAGAGGATTGGAGAGAAGTTTTATTGCCAGGGGTTCTATGGCGAGGGCAAATTGCAAGATTGACCTGAGTGTAACTGATGAACAAATTAAATGTGTTGAAGAGCTAACCCGGGAACAGGCAAAATCTAAGCTTTGGCTATAGTTCAAGGCAGGATATATCTCCTCATCAACATTAAAATCTTGCTGTAGGACAAATATCAAGTGCCCTTCTCAAAGTCTGATCAAGAAAATTTGCTACCCTCATATAGTTTCACTACTGAGGCAATAAGATGGGGATGCACCCATGAAAAAGTGGCACTTGATGCATATAAAGATATAATGGCTACAAAACATACAATATTTCAAGTAAAGGATTGTGGCTTTGTGATTTCAAAGGATCCACCGTTCATGGGTGTCTCCCCAGATGGAACCACATGTTGTTTTTGTTGTGGGATTGGTTCATTTGAAATAAAGTGCCCTTTTTGCATACATGACTCAAGCATTGAAGCCGGCCTAAAAAAGAAAAACGTTTGCCTTGTTGAGTGTAGTGGTGGTATGCAATTATCAAGATCTCATGCATATTATTATTGCCAGGTACAGAGCAATCTGTATAAAGAAGCCGTTTTTGGAGATTTTGTCTTGTGGACAGAGAAAGATGTATTTATTGAAAGAATTCTGCCCGATAAAGAGATGTGGAAAATGACTGTTGCTGAAGCATCTTCATTTTTTAAGAACTGCCTACTACCAGAACTTGTAGCTATAAATACTTTACAAGGAAAGTTTGAAACCTAATTTATTCTGTAAGAACTATGCTATTGCAGGTATTTGATAAGGCACAAGCAACCAAAGCAATTTTATCAATTGTTGTTGCACCATTAACATCTTTTGTATTTATATGGACTGTTGGAAGGGTAGACTGCAGAATTCTGTATTTTCTACATACAAGTTCAGCCACTCTCTCAATGTGAATCCTTACAGAGGCAATTTTTCTTGTACTCTCCACATCATGTGCAGCAAGTTGTTTCTTCCCTCTGGGATTTTAACTTCTCCATAATAAAGGGCAACACTTTCTTCAATATTAAATCTCCTATCTGCAAGAATGACATCACCTGGGAGTAGATTATCCAGCAGTCCACAATTTTCAGTGATGAATTTATTACTGGCTCTTCCACCCCCTGCCTTAGAGATGAATTTTATAACTCCATGTGCAGAAATTCCAATCAAAAATGTTATGGTATTGTGATGCTTATGTGTTGAAAATGTTTGTACCCTTGCAAGTAAACTCAAAGGTTTCGCCACAAAAACATCAAAGCAGTCTATCACTACTGTCACTTTGGTCCATCAATGCTGTCGAAATGTAAGTGGTGTTGTTTTCCATATTTCTTCTCTTTCTGGCCATCTAATCAAAAATGAAAACCTCACAAAGGCAATGTCTAGCATCCGTAGGAATATTCTTGATATGGTAGACTTGGATAAATCGAATCTGTATGCTATATCTTCAACAGACAGATTAAGCCTCAGTCGCAGTAAAAGGACCATCAACTGCTGAAATTTTGTCAATAAAGAACTCTGTGCTAAAGGTATATATGGCTCAAAAGGCTAAATACTGAAGACAGGGTGAGAAAAGTTGGAGCCCTGTGTATACTGCAACTTTTTTGTCATCTTCCTTCAATCATTCTTCAGTAAAGGATAACCGCGTTTTCATACCTTCTTTCCGAGTCATAAATCTCCTCACAGGTCATATCAGTTTGAGAAGAAACATCCTTGGTTACCAATATGGTTTCGATATATCCGTCCTTATCGTTCGGTAACTTGACAGGGGTCTGATTGCCTTCATCTTGGTTTGCCTGATGTTGCTTCCGTTTTTGACCTCTAATGATGCTTTTCAGTGATGAATCTGCAGGAGGCCTGAATTCGTTGTGTCCCAAGTTTAAAGTAGGTGCCCAGTCTTTGTTCGCCTTGTGGAAAAGAGCAGCTGGTTTCCCGGAGACGAAGTGATCTGAACAAACTCTGGTGTTGGTTTGCTTCTCCGTGGTCAAATCTGATCTGCTATTCCGAGCCAACCAGACAGCTCGTATCTCTACTGAAATTAATTTTGCATCTCACTGTGATGTGTGATAACTTTTGGTAATCTGTACAAAGATTTCTTGTCACTTCCAGTTCTATTTGAACACCCAACGACTGTAAAAAGTTTACCATGATTGATGAACTCCTTTTGATCGGGTAGGCTTATGGCCTAAAACCATAGGAACTAATTCGAAGAATTTTTCCTACTCCTGTCAGAGCCAGGTACTTAAAGTTTAAAAAAGACCCTGTTCCCTAGATATTAAAAGGCAGCAAGCAATCATTTTACGAAGTAAGAATTAACTTTTAACTTATAAACCTACATTCGAGCAAAGACAAGCAGCGAGAACACACGTTGCATAGAATAAACCAACAGTTGCTACATGTATCCATAGCTCGGTTGTGATCCAACATGGCGGCAACCATAAAGTCACATGACCGATGGGAATAATGAATTGAGCATAAAGTGTCCCTGTATGCAGATGATTTGTTACTTTATGTATCAGATCCAAAAAGAGCCATTCCATATTTCTTAGACACTCTCAAAACATTTGGCACTTTCTCTGGATATAATCTCAGTATAGGAAAAAAGAATTTACCCCCCCACCCCCCGACCCCACCAATCAGCTGGCAGGGGATATTACACGGCCTGATTTGCCATTCACTCTTTCCCCAATAACCTTTAAATATTTAGGAATCAACATTTCACGAAATATATCACTATTATTTGACAACAATTTTTCTGTGCCAACAACAAAAGTTAGAAGATCTTCAAAGGTGGAACAGCTTGCAGATCACACTGGCAGGGAGAGTACAATGTATAAAAAAGAATATTGCCCTTCAATATCTGTACCTATTTCAATGTTTGCCTCTTTTCCTCCATAGGTCATTTTTTTCGTAGCATTAACAGTATGTTTTCCTCATTTATATGGGGCAATAAATCTCCAAGGATTCAAAAATCCTTATTACAGAGGGGGAGATTGGAGGGAGGTTTAGGATAACCAAATTTGCAATTTTACTAATGGGCAGCCAACATGCAAAACTTTCACATTGTCTGTCCTGAAACCAACTGGTGGAATCACATTCATGTTACTCCTCCTCCTTAAACGCTTTGGTATGCTATGCTAACAGACTTAAACCCAAACAATACACAGATACGCCGATAGTCATATCCACTTTGAAAATCTGGCAACAAATCAAACAACACTGTGGCTGGAACATGCCCCCCCTTAATACCCCAATATGTAATAATGAACTGTTCAAACCCGCTAAGATTGATGCCAGATTTTCTTTTTAGGACAGACAAGGAACAATTGGTGATTTCTATGGTGAAGGCACATTTTCCAGCTTTGCTCAGTTGTGTAATACCTTTAAATCTACAGCAATCTGACCACTTAAGGTACTTCCAAATTTGGTATTTCCTCAAATCAAACACACCTTCTTTTCTAGATGCCCCACCCTGATCGGGAATTGATAACCATTTAATGGTGACAAAAATGACAAGACAGCATATGTCGTTTTTATATAACTTCCTAGCTCCAGATACACTTCCAGTTTTGCTGAAAATTAAAACAGAATGGGAAACAGAACTTGACGTTATCATGCCTGACGATGGGTGGGCTAATGCGCTGAAAGAAATAAAATCTTGTTCATCTTGTGCAAGGATCAGCCAGTTATGTGGCCTGTTTTTCAATCTTTATGGAGCCATGCTGCAGTGAAAGAGCAGGAGGAAGAAAACGGGCCCCTTCTGTCTTTTAAAACACCAGAGCTACAGGACTTCTCAAGAACATCAAAGCAGGCCTTGTATGCAGTCACTGTAAAGATTCTCAACAGAACATAACTAGCCAATGTACAGGAGGCGAGGTGGTTGAGTGTATTGACACCAGGTTCATGTCCCAAAGGCAGCTGAAATTCTCTGTACAAAACCCCCATAAAGAAACACACTGCAGCTCTGCAGTGGAGGGTGGTACATGGGGATGTGACTATGAACAGGCATGTGGCACATATAGATCCCTGAGCAAGGAGTCACTGTTTTTTCTGTAATGATGACGAAACTCTACAGCACTTATGGCTCAGCTGTCTCAGATTCAGCTCTGTGCTGCAGTGGTGGCTCAGAGGTTTAAGTCAAAGTCAAAGTGTCTTTATTGTCCCTTACAGGAAAATTAGTTTGCAGCCAGTATAATAAAACTATCATACAAAAACGAAACATGTAAAACACTAGGGCAGAATTGACAACAGGACGCAGTGGGCAAGGAGAACCGAAGGCGTTCAAATATACAGACCAAGGAAACAAGCGACGTGCAGACAACAGGTGAATACTATCTACCATTTAACAACTGGATGGAAGTGAGGACAAAGGAAGCTTTGTATCTCTTAGTCCTAATACAGGGCATCCTCAACCAACGACTTGAGGGTAACAGCTCAAACTCTGGCTGAAGGGGGTGTCCTTGGCACTCCAGATGGGAAGCAGCCTTTCTGAACACCTTCCTGTTATAAAGGTCAGTAAGCTGGGCTTGATTTCTCCCTGAAATCTTACTAGCCCATTTGATGAGTCTATCAAGACGTTTTTTATTGGCCAGAGTCAAGTTACCAAACCAAGCAACAATACAGTACATTAAAATGGTTTCAATAAAACTTGTATAAAAGAGAGTCATCATCTGTGAGGGCACATTAAATGTCCACATTTTCCTCAGGAAACAAGTCTTTGTTGGATCTTCTTTGATGTGGAAGCAACATGAGTTTCAAAGCACAGTTTGTTGTCAAGAACAACCCCCAGATATTTGTAGCTATCCACCAGCTCAACGTCAGCATCTTAAATGCTGGTTGGTACAGGACTAGGAGGAGTCTTTCTAAAGCTGATCATCATGTCTTTAATTTTAGACACATTTAAGTGGGATGACATTTGGAGATGAGTTGTTGCCTCAAGTGAAGGAGTTCAAGTATCTTTGGGTCTTGTTCAGCAGTGAGGGTAGGATGGAGCGGGGGACTGACAGGTTGATTGTTGCAGCATGAGCATTAATGCGGACATTATACCGAACCTTTGTGGTGAAGAGGGAGCTGAGCCAGAAGGCAAAGCTCTCAATCAGTCAATCTTCGTTCCAACCCTCACCTATGGTCAAGAGCTTTGGGTAGTGACCGAAAGGGTGAGATCGTGGATACAAGCGGCTGAAATGAGTTTCCTGCAAAGGGTGTCTGGGCTCAGCCTTAGAGATAGGGTGAGGGGCTCGGACATCCGGAGGGAGTTTGGAGTAGAGCCGCCGCTCCTTCGCATCGAAAGGAGCCAGTTGAGGTGGTTCGGGCATCGGATTAGGATGCCTCCTGGGTGCCTTCCTTTGGAGGTTTACTGGGCACGACCAACTGGGAGGAGACCCCGGGATAGACCCAGAACTCGCTGGAGGGACTACATGTCCAATCTGGCCTGGAACACCTTGGAATCCCCCAGGAGGAGCTGGAGGTCATTGCTGGGGAGAGGGACATCTGGAGTGCCCTACTTAGCTTACTGCCACCGCAACCTGACCCCAGAGAAGCGACTGATGACGAATGAATGACGAATGAACATTTAAGTGGAGAAAGGACTCATCACACCAAGATACAAAATCATCGACCACAGGTCCATGTTGTTCCTCCTCCCCTTCAAGAACACTTACAATCACTGAGTCATCCGCAAATGTGAATATGTGTTGGTATGGTTGGTATGGTTGCTGTGACAGTCATTAGTGTACAAGATGAAGAGTAACGGGGAGAGGCAACAGCCCTGAGGGGAACCGGTTGAAGAGTTTAGGAGAGGTTTTCGAACACAGCCCATCTTTGGTCCTTGGTTAATTTTCTGATGGGTCAGGCAAAAATGAGTATTTGGCGCAGTAGAAAAACAAAATGGAAGGCACAGAGTCCACAGATGCTACACTCATTTTCAGGGGTCTAGTGGCTGCTCGGCTGAAAATTGAGTTCACATATTTTAAAATGATTTAAAACTTTGGAAGAATTTGCTTCTGTTTGGGGACATGGAGAGTTTCTGTGCACTGTAGAAAAACAATGACTTGTTCTTAATTTCTAAAAAAGGGAAGGTATGTATCTTTGTTTTTGCTGTGTATGGGGCTTGTTGTTCAACATATGTACAGGAGTATCTATGCTAATTCTGGCAACAGGCAAGTCCATCAATACTGGGATGGCACCCAGCGCTTTACCTGTGCCCCAGTCCATAGGGCTGGTGGTTGTGTCAGGAAGGGCATCCGACGTAAAATTTTGCCAAATCAATAGGCGGATGGACAAGACCATACCAGATCGGTCCTGGCCCGGGTTAACAATGGCCACCATCGGTTCGGTGCCCTCACAGGGTACCAATGGAAACTGTAAAATCCACTGTGGACTTCCGGTAATGGTGGCTGAGGAGTAAGTGCGCTTCACTCTCCCTCCCAAACGCATTTCGAATTATTACATCTTAAACTGCGCTAGCTTGCTAAAAACATGAGGCAATCGAAGCCTGAAGGTAAACCAGTAAATAAGAAGTCAGAGAGGAACAAAAAAGACCCTGTCATCATGTCTAAAGCTGAAGTTGTCATCGACCAGACTACTAGCATGGCTAATGGCGCTGTGAGCATGGCTGCCATTGTCAGCCTGCTTGAAACCCACAAGGAAGCTCTTTCTGCAGAATTAAAGATGGCCATCTCCCCACTGGAAAGCAAAATCGACATGATACAGCTAACGGTAACCGATCAGGGGCAGCGGATCACCTCTCTGGAGACAAGCGCTGTATCTACCGACGATCGCCTGAAGGCACTGGAAACTAAGTGCAATGAACTGATTACCAGTAACGCCAAATTAAAAGCTAAAACCGCAGATCTCGAATCCCGGAGCAGACGCAGCAACATCCGCATCGTTGGGCTCCCAGAATCGGTCGAGGGTCCACAACCAACTGCTTTTTTCTCCGAATTCCTGCACCAGCTCCTGGGGACTGACATCTTGCCCAACCCCCCCGAACTTGACAGGGCCCACAGGTCGCTGACAGCGAAACCAGGACCGGGCGAAAGACCGAGGCCTGTCATTATTCGGTCCCACAACTTCCAAACGAAAGAGAAAGTGCTAAGCGAGGCCCGGAGAAGACGAGCAGAGCCAGGGTCAGAGCTCCGCTATCAGAACAAGCCGATCACCTTCTACGAAGACTACAGCCCTGATGTGCAGGAACAGCGGGCTCCCTACCGTGAAGTGATGGAGCAACTCTACCAGCGTGGTCTCAAGCCCAGCCTCCAGTACACAGCCAGGTTGATGATTACGACGGAGAACGGAGACAGGGTGCGGCTTTCGTCTGTGGATGCAGCTAAGAAATATCTTTTGAGCAGTCACTCGTAAATCAGCTCTATAAACCAGACACTCCACGTCGCTCCGATACGGTATGTAGCTAATGGTAACGCGGTAGCTAAACGGCTAATTGGCTGACTCGCTAGCTTTGACATGCTAACATAGCTAACGTTGGCTGGCTCGGGCAAGTCTTGGGCTAACGCTAGCGTTAGCATTGGCATTGGCTGGCGTGCTACTGGCTAGCTAACGTTGGCTAGCCCAGTGGTTCTCAACCTTTTTGGGGTCCTGGACCCCCTGCGTATTTTTGATCTACCCTGAGGACCCCTCCACCTGATCTTGGGGGAGGGGGGTTGCAATTTGATAGAAACAGTAGAAACTGCATTTTAAATTGCATTATAGCATTTATTCACTCTTTGGGGCAAAAATAAGAGCTTTCAGTTGTAACTTAGATATAGTTAACAAAACAGAATTCTTATGCAGTAACTTTCAGATATATGTAACAAAACAGAATATGTATTCAGTAACTTTCAGATATATGTAACAAAACAGAATATGTATTCAGTAACTTTCAGATATATGTAACAACAGAATTTTTATGCAGTAACTTTTAACAATGCAAACGGGAGCGAGATCTCTTATTAAAATACAATAAATTACACTTGTGAAACAGATGTAATTAGAGAAAAAAGTCCTGTTACCCTTTATAGTTTAGGTAGATAAAGGTCTCAGTCACATTTGAGTAAAATAATCCTATTTCTATAAATGTCATATTATCTTTTTTTTAAAGATATTTTATTTTCACGGACCCCTTGCAATTACACCACGGACCACAAGGGGTCCGCGGACCCCCGGTTGAGAAACACTGGGCTAGCCAACGGAACACAGCCAGACGCTAACGTCACCACAGACTACAGATCGGTTCTTACCCACGCTACTGTGCATACACTTTTGATGGAGACTTCGTTGTTGTGTTTGGTAACAGCGTTTTTTTTTCTCAAATCCAAATGTTTCTTTTTTCTTTTTTTTTACATCATATTTGGGACTTGAGCTCACTTATATGCGGGTTTGGCCGCTTACAGTTCCAATCAGAATCGCGACCACACTGGACTCTGAACAATGCGCAGCTGACACCGCTGGATTTATTATGTCGGTAACGTTACTTTCTCCTGCCTCTTGTTTATTTTACCAACGTAACAGGTTACTTAACGTTAACATGTTATTACTGACTGCGCTTAAAGCTTCCATGCTGGTTCATATGTTGCTTTTATTTTTCTTTCATTTCTGATCACTGTTGGGCTACGTTACTTGTAAGTATACAAATGGGTGCTTCCGTGCCTGATGTTAATGCCACACCCAGCACAGTTGACTGGCCATATTTAGTTTAATATTTGAGAAAGGTATGTTTGAGAAGGGATGTCAGAACCGACCATTACAGTCTTTTTTTCCCACTTTCCCTCTCTTCATACACAATGTTCTATGTTTTACATTTCTCTATACAAAGGTTTAAGATGGGAATTGTTTCATTTCATCGGGGAGGGAGATTAACCTGGGAAGGATATGTTTATCCAGGAAGGATTGTATCCAGGGAGATACGTAAGCTTGCAGTTTCCTGCGGGACTGGGGCCCCCCTGGGGTGAGTATGTGTGTGAATGTGTGATGCATGTTGGTCCCCCTTTTTTGCCCCCCCCCCCTCAGCTCAATTTCAGATACAGGTACGACTTAGGGAACCATGTCAGTGAGTGGTAGAAACATCCGCTTCATCTCCTGGAATGTTAAAGGGATGAATACTGCCATCAAAGCTAACAAAGTGACCAGTCACTTGCAGCATCTTAAAGGTGACCTTTGTTTTTTACAGGAGACACATATCCGCACCTCAGACATTTCTCGAATCAAAAGATCATGGATGGGACACCTGTTCCACTCAGATTTCTCTGAGAGAGCTAGAGGTGCCGCAATTATTATAAACAAGAATGTGGCTTTTGAACCAGTCACCACCATAGCCGACACCAATGGTCATTATGTTATAGTGACAGGTAGATTACAGAATACTCCCGTGGTCCTGGCCTCACTGTATGCTCCAACCTGGGATGACGACAAATTCATGTCTAATTTTTTCTCCTCCTTACCTAATATCAGTGATCACTATATTATCATTGGTGGGGACTTCAATCAGGTTCAGGATACAGTACTAGACAGGTCATCCTCCACACTCTCAACAACGTCAAAGTCCGCCAACATTTTAAAATATCATGCTGAGCAACTGGGCTTAATAGACCCTTGGAGAACTAAATTCCCCTCCAACAAGGTTTACTCATTCTTCTCACATGGTCACCACACTTATTCACGGATAGATTTCTTTTTACTTGATAATGATCTAACTCACAATGTTCGCTCCTGTGACTATCACAGCATAGTTATCTCTGACCACGCCCCCACATCTGTAGAGGTTAATTTCTCTCGTGGTAGACCACCTTCCAAACCATGGACATTTAATACACATTTATTAGCTGAGCCGGATTTTAAAAGCTTTCTTGCTACACAAATTCAGGTCTTCTTTGACATAAATGACACATCAGATGTTAGTAGTGCCACACTTTGGGAGTCCTTTAAGGCGTGCCTCCGCGGACATATAATTTCGTTTGTCTCCCATTTCAAGAAGCAAGAACGTTCAAAATTGATAGAAATTTCAGATGCAATACGAGAACTGGATAGACAATACTCACAGAACCCCTCTCCAGCTCTATATACAAAATGGCTTCAACTTCAATTGCAGTACGATTTACTATCAACCGGTCAAGTTGAGAGACTCCTCCTGCGTACCAGACAGCGCTTTTTCAAACAGGGAGATAAGCCAGGAAAACTTCTTGCATACCAAGCACGTGCGGAAAGTACATCCCGGCTGATACCTAAAATACAGTCACACACTGGCGAGGTCACAACAGACCCTATAAAAGTTAGTAATGTCTTCTCTGAATACTACTCTAAATTATACTCATCCGAGTCATCACTGTTTGACTGGGACAACTTGAATCCTATAGATCTATTGACTCTTCCCCAGGTGGATGACTCTAGCGAGCTGGGCGCTCCCATAACAATTCTAGAAGTTAAGGATGCAATAAAGTCACTACAAAGCAGTAAGGCACCTGGGCCTGATGGCTATACCACTGAGTTCTATAAAACCTTTTCAAAAGTACTCGCCCCAATCTTAGTGAGGGTCTACAATGATGCCTTCTTAGTAGGCTGTTTGCCCTCTACTTTATCAGAGGCTTCAATTACACTGCTGCTCAAAAGGTCTAAGGACCCACTCCTCTGTGGCAGTTACAGGCCGATCTCTCTTCTTAATGTGGACTTAAAAATACTGGCCAAGGTTCTGCCGTGTTGTCTCCAAAAAGTCGTGCCGGCTCTGATTCACCCCGATCAGACAGGTTTCATCCACGGAAGACAATTCTTTTTTAACACTAGAAGGTTGTTTAATATACTCTTTTCCTCCGCCACCGACTCACCTGAAATAGTGCTCTCCTTAGACGTGGAAAAGGCGTTTGACAGGGTGGAGTGGGGGTACTTGTTTTACATACTTGAAAAATTTGGTCTAGGTGCCAATTTTATCTCTTGGATAAAAGTCCTGTACTCCTCCCCTGTAGCGTCGGTCTATATTAATGGCACTAGATCAAGCCAGTTCTCACTCTACCGCGGCACCCGCCAAGGTTGTCCATTATCCCCATTATTGTTCGCCTTGGCCGTGGAACCACTAGCCATTTGGTTCCATGGAGAGGACAGATTTAAGGGCATTACACGGTTTGGGGTGTCTCATAAACTGTCCTTATACGCTGACGATTTGCTGCTCTACGTTTCCGACCCACTGTCTTCCATTCCCGTAATCCTGAACATTCTGGAACAATTCAAAAAGCTTTCTGGATACAAACTTAACCTCCAGAAAAGTGAATATCTACCTATTAACCCTCCCGCGGAGAGACTCCCCCAGGCTCCATTTCCCTTTAGACGAGTCACCGAGGGATTCAAATACTTAGGAGTCTTCTTCACCAAATCTTTTAATGAGCTATTCGCAAAAAATGTCCAACCCCTGTTAGATCGTCTTAGGTCTGACCTGTCTAGGTGGTCCTCCCTCCCTCTATCACTTTCAGGACGCGCAAATCTGATTAAAATGACAGTTGCTCCTCGTTTTCTTTATGTGAGTCCACTATACCAACGCTAGACTAGCTAGGATTTATCCAGACAGAACAGACTCATGTAACAGATGTAAACAGTCTCCAGCTGATTACATACATATGTTCTGGTCATGTCCGCGGCTTGCTGAGTTCTGGACAAACATTTCTGATACATTAAGTACCGTCTCGGAGACAGTGATAGACCCTGTCCCTCTCAATGCCCTCCTTGGAATTGCCGAATCCCAACCTATGTTTCCTAAGGCCACAAACCAAGTTATTGCATTTACTACTTTACTTGCCCGAAGGCTCATACTTCTTAAATGGACCCACTCTTCCCCTCCCACTCACAATAGCTGGATTCAGCAGATACTACACTGCATCAAGCTTGAGAAAATTAGATACTCATTAAAGGGTTCTCTACAGACATTCCGTAAAACTTGGCAACCCCTCTTAGAACACATTGACACCTTAACTATCAATGAAGAAACTGACTGATCAGAGCTGACCCCCCCCCCCTCTTTTTTATTATTCATTATTCACTCTTTTCATGTTATCCTTATTTTATTCCTTTTAGTTTCCCATCTCTCTTCGTTTACCATGTTTTCTCTCAACTCTCTTTAGTTGGCCCCCCCTTTTTTCCTCCTCCTTCCCCTCTCCCTTGAAATGAATGTGTGTGTATGAATGTGACCCCAGGGGAACGGGCGGGATAGTGGGCGGGGGGGGGACTGGAGTGGAGGGTGGGAAGGGGGTTCATTGGATGGGTGGTGGGGAGGAGGGTTCATGGGATGGGTAGTGGGGAGGGGGGTTCATGGGATGGGTGGTGGGGTGGGGGGTTTCAAGAATTGGGTGGGCTTGCTTTGAGGGATGGGTTTTTGTATCACTAGCAGGACAATTATAACACTGTTGTCTTTATTGTTCCACCGCTAACACAATCATTCTTAATTCTACTGTATAACTGTATAAATGCATTTGCCTTCCTGTGTGAAAAACAATAAAATTATTTTGGAAAAAAAAATCCACTGTGGTGGCCACTGAGAAACAGGGAATAAGCCGAAAGAAGAAGTATCTGTGCTAATTCTACTGTTTTTTTCAATGTAAATGAAAAATTGGACCATTAAAGAACTGGTCAAAGCCAAAAAGGGTCGGTCAGTCTCTCTCTCTCTCTCTCTCTCTCTCTCTCTCTCTCTCTCTCTCTCTCTCTCTCTCTCTCTCTCTCTCTCTCTCTCTCTCTCTCTCTCTCTCTCTCTCTCTCTCTCTCTCTCTCTCTCTCTCTCTCTCTCCCTCTCTTAAATGATTAATGATAATCCAGCCAGATCATTCAAACAAGATAGTATTTCCTTGAATAGATTTAAAATGTCAGTGTTCTAAATGAATGGATGTTTTTGTCTCCAGCAGTGTTTTGCATCCTTTTTTTCTGTGGACCCACTTTTAAAAATGACAAACCATCACGACTCAATTCACAATAGGCCTTATCTATAAACTGTAAGAAGAGAGAATTTGTGCATAAATGAATGTTCCTGACCATTTTTTACTGTCATTTCCGCATCGCCTTATATTATCTGGAATAGGTAAACCAGCCATTTCCAAATGATATACGTTTGATAAGTCACAACTTCAATTTATCTACGTGTTACTGAAACATACATGTTAAATTCTTTATAAATGAGACCAAATAAATACATTTAGTTAACAGGCTAGCTCACTGTTTTTTCCTTCCTCTCATCAGTAAAACAACATACACATTTTAAATACTCTATAAATGAGACAAAATAAGTGCATTTAGGCGGGGTTAACAGGCTCTCGTTTTTATCCTCTCATCAGTAGAACAAACAGAAGGTACACCAGCCTTTCATATTACATTCAATGTTTTAAGTACCATTATCAGAACGATACGAATATTCAGTATCAGAAACACTTCTCGTTGAAAGTTTTCTGAAATGCACATGCCTATTAGTTATTTTCTGAAAAAAAAAAGGGGGGGCACAGTTGCCCAGTGGTTAGCACTGTTGCCTCACAGCAAGAAGGTCCTGGGTTCGAACCCCATGCCGTCCCAGGCCCTTTCTGTATGGAGTTTGCATATTCTCCCGGTGTTTGCGTGGATTTTCTCCCACCATCAAAAAGACATGCATGTTAGGGTTAATACTCCTGTCTGTGCCCCTGAGCAAGGCAATGGAAAGAAGAACTGGAGTTGGTCCCCGGGTGCTGCAGCTGCCCACTGCTCCTATACAATAGGATGGGTTAAATGCAGAAGAACACATTCATTGTAAGAATATAATTTTTGGGCGACACGGTGGCACAGTGGTTCGCGCAGTCGCCTCACAGCAAGAAGGTCCTGGGTTCAAGCCCCGGGGTAGTCCAACCTTGGGTGTTGTCCCGGGTCATCCTCTGTGTGGGGTTTGCATGTTCTCCCCGTGTCTCCATGGGTTTCCTCTGGGGGCTCCTGTTTCCTTCCAAAGACATGTAGGTCAGGTGAATCGACCGTACTAAATTGTCCCCAAGTGTGAATGTGTGTGTGTGTGTGTGTGTGTGTGTGTGTGTGTGTGTGTGTGTGTGTGTGTGTGTGTGTGTGTGTGTGGGCCCTGTGATGGCCTGGCAGCCTGTCCAGGGTGTCTCCCCGCATGCCGCCCAATGACTGCTGGGATAAGCTCCAGCATCCCTGCGACCCTGAGAGCAGGATGAGTGGTTTGGTTTGATGTACGGATGGATATAATTTGTTGTAAGGTACAATGACAAAATAAAGTGGCTTTCTTCTTTCGTCTTCATTATCAGAACAAGTTGGCTTGTGTTTAAGTGCAGCTGTTATCAAACAGTCAATCAAGCAATATGAATGGTCAACAATCAATTCGTCAACCACATCAGGTCTATTCCATGTCAAATCTCATTAGGCCCTTTATGTGCTTTTTACTTATCCTGAATGCTATCTTCTTTTCACCCTTTTTCTCTCCAATTGTATCTGGCCAATTACCCCACTCTCCCGAGCCGTCCCGGTCACTGCTCCATCCCCTCTGCTGATCCGGGAGGGCACCTGACAGTGAGGAGTTTCACCAGGGGGACGCAGCGCGTGGGAGGTGAATACTTTGTTAGTAACAATAGTAGCTACATTTGCAGATAACCACACGACTATTTTCAGTTTATTTTTGTTTCTTTTGGATGCACACGCTAGCTGGGCAACGTTGGTATTTAACAGGTGCAGTCTTTGCGGACGTCAGCCAGCTTGTGGACCGATAACAAATGTAAAACGTTAGTTGGCAGTTTATTAGATAGCTAAACTAGCACTATTCTGGTTAGTGTTCTAGCAAAGTATGTGGCTTTGGTTGACAGCATGTGAATTTGCAAAATGCGCAGTTGGTCACCGCATTTTGATGGCTGCTTAGCGGTTTTATCCTTGAAACAGGCTAGCGAAAGCGCTATGGTTTAGAAGTAAGGCTGACTAGACCGGTTAGCTACTGTGAGGTCGTTAGACTAACGCAGACTTGCTAGTTGGCTTGGTAGGTAATTGATTTAATGTAAAGACAGTCAAATGTGAGAATACTAGTATCGCAAATAACATCTAGAACAACTGCAGTGCAAACTAGGGATATTGCTGTGGTTGTTTTACGATGGCCATATCAGCTGATTAGCTGGCCTTTTTATTTAGATGTAGTTAGCTAGCTAGATTTTCTCAGGGTTTCCTGTATGGATGTCATTTTTGGTGTCTCAGTTTACTAGCTAATACAGCATGCTACCAATTTAACTGTGTAATATAACAATAATATGATGGGGATTGTTTATCCAATGTGTATAGAAGCAGATAAGGTTTTATTCTGTGCTTTAATTTAACATATGAATTCTCTCATGTTCTTTTTTAGAGAATGCAATGAGAGCTCCTCAGATTGACCGTGCAGTGGGCCTGTGTAAAAAGCTAGTGAGCAGTTTCTCCTACAGCTGGAGGCATAAAAAGGAGCTTACAGAGGCACAAAGGGAGCTGAAGCTTCCAGAGCATGCACTGAAGATGGAGTGCCCCACAAGGTGGGGATCGAGGCAGGCCATGATAGAAAGAGTCCTGGAGCAGTGGAGGGCCATTGCTCACGTCTTGTCCACTGATAGAAAGGCCCGACACCTCATCCCCACATGGCAGGACACTGACGTCCTGGAGGCCATCAACAAATACCTCCGCCCTCTGACTGAGTTTATTGATCTTTCCAGTGAGAAGTATGTCAGTGTTTCCTTTGTAAAGCTAGTCCTCCACCTTTTCAGCTCCTCTATCCTGAAAGTGGAGGATGATGATCCAAACCTAACATGCACCATCAAGACCAAAATACTGAGCTACCTGGATGAAAAATACAAGGACCCTCTGACACAAGAACTGCTTGACATGGCCTCTGTTCTTGATCCACGGTTCAAACTGAGATACGTCAGTGAGGACAATGTTGCAGCCAGACTTACTTCTGAGATGGCGAGGCCTATGCCTGTAGGCATGGTAGTAAGTAATTATTGTGATTACATACAGATACAGAATTTATTATAAATGAATGAAATGAAGTGGATTAAAATGTGCTATGAAATAAAGTGCTGTAATCTACTTTCTGGATGTGGATGTTAAATATGTTTCATTAGATTGAATTTGGTATTCATATTTTATTTACCATACTCTTTTCAAGGAGACTGATCCCCACGTTGAGACTGCTGAGGATGCTCCAACTTCAAAGAAAAAGAAGACCTTGGGGAGCTTCTTTAAAACCACTGAGGGAACCACACCAAGACCCTCTTCCCCCCAGGAACAACAAGCTATAGCCTCTGAGCTACAGTCTTACCTACAATTAGGCCACCTTGACAGTGAGGAGGACCCGCTGGACTGGTGGAGGGAACACCAGAGACTCTACCGACTCTCAAAACTGGCAAAAAAATATTTGTGCATTCCGGCCACAGGTTCCCCTTCCGAGAGTGTTTTTAGCACGGGGGGAAATGTGCTGACCTGCCTACGCTCATCGCTCAAGCGGGAAAATGTTGACAGGCTGGTGTTCCTTGCTAAAAGCCTATGAATACTGTTATTTAACCTTTTCCGCATAGGCCTGAATTGTTTTAATTTGGTTACATTACGTAATGGCATATTTATTTTTAGTTAGCCTATATTTTGAGCACAATTTTATTTATATTTTGCTTATTTTGCTTTTTTTAAAGTCCTATTTTGATGCAAATATTTGTACAATTGCAGGCAGTGCTCTGTTTATATTCTGTGCTCTGTTTAGAGCCTCTGTTATATGGGAAAGTGCAATAAAAATATTTTCCCCTAAAATCAGTGAATAACCGTGATAAATAATCATGATCTCAATATTGATCAAAATAATCGTGATAATTTTGGCCATAATCGTGCAGCCCTACAAGAATCAGAGCCTCCTCCCCCAGTGACTCGTAGTTGCATAGAGCTAACCCTCTCATTCCCCGGGGAGAACTCCAACATGGTGGAGCTCAACCAGGGACTTGTGAGTATCCCCATACCTGCCCGGCGCCTGTCAACTTGGCCAACTCCGGAAAAGTAAACAGTTCAGCCCCTCTCCACGAATTTGGTACCAGATCCAAACTAGAAACTTGACTATATTACACCAATTTTTGCCTTCCTGCATTGGCTTCCTATCCATGTTAGATCAGACTACAAGGTGCTTCTGCTGACTTGTAAAATCCGACATGGGCTTGCCCCATCTTACCTGTCTGATCTCTTTAAACCACACATTCCATCTCGAGCTGTTCGCTCTCAAAATACAGGGTTCCTGTGTGTACCCAAAGTTAAAAAGAAGTCAGCTGGTGGCAGGGCCTTTTCCTGTTGGGCCCCGTTCTTGTGGAAACGCCTGCCTGCTGCCGTCAGACAATCAGTCTGTTGAGTCCTTTAAATCCAAACTTAAAACTCATCCTTTTTGCCTTACCCTACATTTGGTTGCCTTTAAATTAAACTCCACAACCTGTACTGAATGGCAGATCGGTTTCTGTCTCAATGTATTTACCAAGCACTGCTCTGCCGACCAGATTATAGAGTATAGATTATTGACAATTGCAAACTGTTCTCTTCTCTCATGTCTTTTCTCTCTCTCTCTGAATGATGCCTTCTCCTTTACATTTTTCTGTATGTGAATGGTGTGATGTGAGTCTCCGGTAACACTTTCTATTAAGCTTGCACCTGTAAGGCCCAGAAGCATCTATGATGCCCTATAAGCATCTATTGCATCTATAATGCCCATACTTTCCTATAATGTGTATTACAATGACAAACAGCTATGGCTGAAGACTGTGAAATAGCACTGAAGTCTCATTATGCATCTCTACAAAACTTCAGCAAAACAAGTTGGCTATGATGCATTATGACATTTGACAGATAAACCGGCTAATGAGGACATATTTATAATGCATAAATCCATTTTAAATTGATATAGTGTATCATAAAGAGGGTTATGAGCTGTTGTGGAGGCGTATACATGGTTATAATGAATCTTACAATGACTTATAGCTACACTTATAGGGCGTTATACATAAATGCTTATAGAGCATTATAGATGCAAGCTTCATAGAAAGTGTTACCGAATCTCCTTTGTGCGCATGTGTAGTCTTTCCTCCTGTCAGGTCTCCATGGTGATGGTGGTCGCATGGCTCAGGTCCTGGGCTGTTCCGGTGGCATCTGGGCACTGCTTGGCATCCTCCTCATCATATTCTTCATATTATCTCATAATTCCATTATAATTCTGTTATCCTCTTTCAATGCTGTATTCTGTAAATTGTTTTTATACCTCCTCTGTTGCTCTTCCTAATGTTTCCTCATATTTTTTCTCCCTGTTAAAGGTTTTTTTTTTAGGGAGCTGCTCCTTATCCGATATGAGGGTCTAAGGACAGAATGTTGTGTTGCTGTAAAGTTCACCGAGGAAATTTTGTAATTTGTGATATCATGTACATCAATTGAGTTTCGCTACTTTTCTGCTATAAAATAGTTTTAAAATGAAATTTGTAGGATTCGACTTAGAGACGAGAGAGACATTGGTTGTAAACAAACTCTTTACTTAGAACTTAGCAAAGTTAGGATACTCAGCCATCAGGCTACATCTGCGTTCCCTCCAGTTCGGCTCATACTTAACATTACTTCCTAGTCTCGCCTCGCGAGAGCCCCCCATCAAAGACTAACCAGAGAGCATGCGCATTAACACAAGTCCCAATACATTACACCCCTTTCCCCCAGTCAACAAAATCTGCCAAGTGGCGTGGAGGGTGCCGGTCTCTTGCCGGACGCTGCAGAGAGGTATTGGGCACAAGAATGGACACAGGACCAGAGGGATCTTCAACAGACCTGCTGGTCTCTGGTCGTGGCGTTTCAAACGAGGTAGACTCGAGCGGCCCATCTTCAGGTGACTGCTCACCAGGAACAATGGATTCTCCAGCGACCACATCCGTGCGTGCAGTCACTCTACCATGCAGCTGATCCACATGGCGTCGATGCATTTGCCCATCTGGAGTCTGCACTCTATATGAAACTGGGCCAGTAGGATCAGCTATCACGCCAGGGACCTATTTGTGTCCCCCAGTGTAGCTCCTCATGTACACAGTGTCCTGTGGCCTAAAACATCTGTTTGGGCCTTGCGGCTTTTCTGCACTCACCTCCTGCTTGAGGTGCATCTCATTTTCATAGTCAGGATGAAGGCGATCAAAGGCCGTGGTAAGACTCAGGTTCATGAGAAGCTCGGCAGGGCTCTTTCCTGTTGCTGAATTGGGGGTCACATGCTGTGAAAGCAGAAACCTAGCCAGGCGTGTCTGCCAGTCACCGATAGTGATCCTAGACAGGGCCTCCTTGGTTGTCTGGACCATACGTTCTGCTTGGCCATTTGAACGAGGATGGTAAGGGGCCGTAGTCACTGCTCTGATGCCATTCTGTCTGGCAAACTCTTTGAATTCTTCCGATGTGAAGGCTGCACCATTGTCAGAAACAATGACATCTGGCAACCCGTGAGTTGCAAAGAGGAGCCTCAGTGTGCTGATCACTGCAGAGGACGACATTGAACTCACCGTGGCAACCTCTAACCACTTAGAGTGTGAGTCCACAATTATGAGAAATGTCTTCCCCTGGAATGGACCAGCAAAGTCAATGTGTAGCTGGGACCATTTCTTAGTTGTCCACTCCCACAGGATGCAGCTGTGCTGTTAGTGGTGCATGACGAGTTCTCTGGCAGGTTTCACAGGATTTTACTGTCTGCTCTATTGCTAAATCCATACCTGGCCACCAGGCATAACTCCTCCCCAGGCCCTTCATATGAACAATGCCTGGGTGTGCATCATGCAGCATGGCCAGTACCTCCTCCCTCGCCAGGATGGGAATAACTACACGACTCCCCCATAATAGGCAGTCCTTGTGTGCGGACAGTTCATGGCGCCGGGTGAGAAACGGCTTGAAACGGCTGTCAAGTGTATCCACTGGCCAGCCATGCAGGACCCAGCGCAGCACCCGGGACAGAACTGGATCCTTCCGAGTAAGGGCGGCAATGTGTTTTGCATTCAGTGGGGCTTCAGGCGCCATTTCCAGTAACAGCACCTCCATGGGCGGAGGGGTCTCACGCATACCAGCGGGCAGTGGTAGGCGACTGAGGGCATCAGCATTTGCTAGCTGTTTGCCAGGGTGGTAGCACAATTCGTAATCGTAGGCCCCAAGAAGAACACTCCAGCGTAGCATGCATGGGGACAGGACAGGTGGCATGGGCTTAGAGTGGTGTAGCAGGCCCAAAAGAGGTTTGTGGTCAGTAAAAAACCACAAAGTGGCGACCAGCAAGGTACTGGTGAAATTTTTTGACTGCAAAAATGACCGCCAAGGCCTCCTTATCTATTTGGGCATAATTTCTTTCAGTGGAGGATAGTATCCTCGAGGCAAAGACGATGGGAGTTTCCCGGCCATCGGACTCCATATGGAAGAGCAGCGCCCCCAAGCCATAAGGCGAAGCATCACAAACAATGGCTAATTGTTTTGTTCGTCATAGTGTGTGAGCACGCCATCAGCCTGAAGCAGTTGTTTTGCAGCAGTGTAAGCTTTTTCATGTGCATCAGTCCACTGCCAGGGTGCAGACTGATCCAGGAGGCGGTGCAGCGGTTCTAAGATGGTAGCCTTGTTTGGAAAAAAGCAGCTGTAAAAATTGAGTAGGCCTAGGAATGACTGAAGCTCCATTTTGTTCCAGGGTGAAGGCGCCTTCTGAATAGCCTCAACTTTCTCCATAGTCGGCCGCACGCCATCCTTGTCCACACGAAAACCTAAAATTTCAACTTGGTCAGCAGCAAACACACTCTTCTCCTTCTGTAGCCGCAATCCTGCTTCTGCGAATCATTCCAGCACTGCACAAAGACGGTCATTGTGCTGGTCAACAGTCTTTCCCGCTACTAAGACAACATCCAGGTACAGTTGCACGCCTGGTATACCGGCGAGGAGTGTATCCATGAAACGCTGAAATATGGACACAGCTGTCGATACTCCAAACTGCAGGCGGCGGGCCCGAAACAGCCCGCGATGGGTGTTTATAGTGAGAAGCTCTGCAGCCTCGTCGTCCAGCACCAGCTGCTGTTAAGCTTGTTTGAGGTCCAATTTACTGAAAAGCACCCCCCTGCCAGTCTGGAAAACAGTTCAGCCACCGTAGGAATGGGGTATACATCAAGTTTCACAACTGTATTCACAGTGCAGCAATAGTCACCGCAAATTCCTAAGCTGCCATCCTTTTTAACTACTGGTACGATGGGTATGGCCCACCTTGAGTGTCTCACGGGTTCAAAATTACCCTGAGCTACTAGCTTGTTAAGCTCCTCATCTAGCTTCGGCTGAAGGGCAAAGGGCACCGAACGTGCTTTAAAAAACTTGGGTGATGCTGTCGTATCAATATCAATAGCAATTGGAGGGGTTCGTGAAGCTCCGAGGTCCTGGAAGACCTCTGCATATTCCGTTAATATGGACTCCACGGATTGTAAGCATACTTGGCGCACCCCCATTACAGAAATGCCCAGTGCCTCAAACCAGTCCCTGCCCAGTAGACTTGCCCCCTGACCTCGAACAATAATCAGTGGTAAGGTCTTGTCATTGCCTTGATACTGCACATCCACAAAAATCTTCCCATTAACTTGTAGTTCTGCTTGTGACCATTGTCTAAGCACACTACTGTCCTTGTGCAGTAAAGGCGGCTGGTCAGGCCACAAGGTGTTGTAACTGCCCTCACTGATCAAGGAGCATGCGGCTCCAGAGTCCACCTCCATTACATGTGTTTTGTTATTCAGGATCACAGTGGCTTGATATGGCTTTTTTTACGTGAGCATACAGCTGCCTGCCCATGGTGTAAATGTCATATTCCTCTTCTTGTTGCCTAACAGTGTGTGTGTTGTTCGGATTGAGGAACTGTGTCAGAAGAATCTGCTGATGCGACATCCCTGCTCTTTTTAAAACAAACACGAGAAATGTGCCCCTTTTTTGCAATAGTGGCATACAGCAGAGGTAAATTTGCAATGTTGTTGGTTGTGTGTGCCTCCACAACGAAAACATGGCTTTGCACCACCTTCTGCTACTGTTTGTTTCACCTTCAAAACGGTTTGACTTTGTGCAGTCTGATGAACTTCAGCTGACTGTGGTGGTCCCAGCTGGTTTGGTTGTAGTATTCGCGCATTTGACGTGGCTGTTTCCGCTGCAAGGGCTTTCTCCTCTGCTGCTTTGAATGTGCATTCCTTTTCAGGCAACAGGCGGCGCTGCAGCGCTTCATCTAGCATCCCACAGACAATTCTGTCATGCAGCATGGCTTCCAGTTGGTCACCAACAGCGCAATGCACTGAGAGTTTACGGAGTTCAGCAATGTAGCTGGAGATTCCTTGGCCTTGCTTTTGTTTGCAATTGTGAAACTGAAAACACTGAACAATTTGTGACGGAGGAGGACTGCAGTGGCGCTTCAAGGCCGATACTAAGTTTTCATAGGTGACGGCTGTAGGAAGGACGGAAGCGACCACCGAACGTAGTGTAGAATACGTTGCAGCACCACAGACGCTAAGCAAAATAGCGCGTTTCTTCTCCTCTCCATCTACTCCATTTGCCAGGAAAAAACATTCCAGTCTCTCAATATACTCCTCAATGGCAGTGTCGCAGCCTTCATCAAACTCTTCGATGCGACCCAGCGTGGTCATGGTTATGTCGTTAGGCTACTCACAGATTCCTCAAAGCTGTAGTAGAATATCGGAGGTTGCTGATTTCCATCAATAAACTGTTCAGAACTGTTGGAGTTCGGATCCGCTTCGTCGCCAGTGTAGGATTCGACTTAGAGACGAGAGAGACATTGGTTGTAAACAAACTCTTTACTTAGAACTTGGCAAAGTTAGGATACTCAGCCATCAGGCTACATCTGCGTTCCCTCCAGTTCGGCTCATACTTAACATTACTTCCTAGTCTCGCCTCGCGAGAGCCCCCCATCAAAGACTAACCAGAGAGCGTGCGCATTAACATAAGTCCCAATACATTACAAAATTGTTTGTGTCAGAGACACCTGTACAATATTTGCTATTATGAGAAAATTGCTTTTACTTTTCAAATTACAAAACTGTTATGGACCAAATCATGTGTGGAAATCCAACGAATTTCTGAATTTGAATCTATTCTACAGTCTGAAAAATCATTGTGGTGGACGAAGAGGAACAGATTAGCCTGTGAAAAAACTGAAATGCTTCATTTTGCAAAGAACTTGCCAACAATGGTGAAAGAGAAGCCCTAAATGGCCATTTCCAATTAAAGGCATAATAGTTTCTTGTTTTTTAGACTATTGTCACTTTGTTCAATGTTCAAATGATACTAATATAATTCAGCAGAAAAATAACTGCTCTATAGCAGGTTTACATTTCACTCATTGTGTTTGACGTTATATAACATTTAATCTATTTCAATTTTATTAATTTCAAGGCTATGGACCATTATATTTTTTATCTGAAATGTAAAATTTAACTTAAAACAGAAAAGACTGCTGTAGCATCTTTGTTTTATTTGTTGTGATAAATTAACAACCAGTTGTTAACTCTGATTTCAAAATGCTACAAATCTTTTAAGGTCACTTGGGCCTGTTTAAGTAAAGAACCAAAAATCTAATTTGTGTTCTCTTTGTTGCCTGTTGCTGTCCAGACCCACGGCACCCCTCTGCTGCGCGCATTTAATGAAGTGGAAGCGTTTTGGTCAGACTACTCCGATCAACATTGAAATGTATAAATTAATATATCAAAGAATAACGAGCGCGCGATTAGCAGAAGCGCGTGCTACTAAACGTCCCTCTCAGGTCGTCCATGAGTGAGGGGCCACGCCGTGGAGGGGCGGGGGCTGGAACTGCAGATTAAATCAAGTTAAGGCTTGCAAGCGACCTGTTTCATCAATACAGAAAATAAAGCAAAATAAAACACTCCAAAATCCCAGATGTTAACAGTATGTCAGCTGATAAGTTGTGGACAGAAGAATGCAGCAACAGTGTTGAAAAACACTAAAACAATAAAAAAATGGCGTATAAAAATGTGCACGATAACCTAAAAGTTGATCATTCATAGAGTTGGATTTGCAATTGTGAGATCCCCAGAAGTTGTTTTTAGTGTTTCTGTCGTCATTTTGCATGCCTTTCTGGCCCACCGATCCACTTAACACATCCCCGGTGTGAATTTAGGGACAGATATTGATGCTGGATTGCAGTCGGTTTTTGTGCGTTTCTTGCTGGTTGTGGAGTTGGGTACTTGGAGTGACGGCTCAGCTACAGAATGGCATGGGAAGGTCCTGCGCTCCAGAAAGTGCCCACAGGTTCTAAAATATGAAGTACATTTTAAGGCTTGTATAGTGAACACATTTAATATTTCTGTACCAGTAATTTTACTGAAATAATTTTAATTCATTCTGCGGTGTGTTTTCCATTTTAAAAACAAACAACAAACCGGCCGTTCCAGAACGTGTAAGAAAGAATCTGTCAATCATGTTGCGTTCGATTTGGGCGTCGTGCCTTATAAAAGGCCGCACAGCGGCGACGGAGTCAGGTGGTGATTCGCGGTGGACAGAACAGGTCAGACTCCCGAGTCGCAGACAGAGAAGTGCGATAGGAAAGATGAAGCAGGACGACGTTCACCACCAAGGACATGAAAACGCAAGAGCTGGTCTGAACCAAGAGTCCGGTCAGCAGGTAAAAACAGGCCAAGCCATTTAAGTTAATTAATTTGTTTACTTTGCATATTTAATTTGATTAACTGCCTTTTTCCATTTTCACTCGTATAAGTCTAAATTATATAAGGGTGTATGTTTCACTTAACGACTGAATGTCTGAAAACTTTGGACTGTATGTTTATAACGTTAAAAAAAAACGAAAAAACGGGCCAAGCCAGACAGATGCCAAGTAGTACCGGCTGCAGCCTGCCGGAATGCGGAGTTGGACGTCCTGTCTGTCCAGCCCCGCCCACATTCATTACGACACCGTGCTTCGCTCCCAAGCCCACATCGACTACCCACCGCGCTGTTGATTTAGCATTTTACCCCACAGGTCCAGCCCCCAAACCAGTTAGCTCTTACTAATATCTGCACAACAGCAGCAGTTATTGTGCATGTTGGCTCAGTGGAAAGCCTGGTTTATACTCCGTCACACGACGGCGACGCTGCCGCTCGTTTAAAATAACTGATCTAGCGTTACATGCTAACAACGCGACGCCATGTGACTAACCAACCTACATAGCCTCACGTTCATATTGAGGCGACAATCGCTGCAATCAAACGCGTTTGATTCCTAATAAGCTTTGAACGAGCGTTTAGATTACTGTAGCAAGGCAATTTAACACTCACCGACATATTGCGAGTTTCTGCTTCCAGCCTCCTTTTTAACCCGGAACCGGAAAAGGGAAAAGGTCAGGTGAATCCTAAAATTATGAATTTGGATTTTGGATAAATTACGAAAATAAATTCTGTAGCGAACAAAGGCTTATAATATTGACACGTTTTGTTCATCAAGATAATCCCCAAAAATCAACCCCCCTTTTTAACGAATTTTGAGCCACACAGGCAATTAATGGAAATTTGAAGCACACAATGGCTTCAAAATTAACAGTCGTGATATTAACGGTCATAATTTGTGTCGGGACTCACCTCTTCAGACTTCATCTGTGATTTATGTGATTTATGATGTTTGTTTTTCTTTCCCTTTTGTATCTGTCCAAGTGGGAGAGTACTGCTGGCGTCGTGTGTGGCTGCCGCTTCTCCCTCTCGTAGCCCCCCTTCCCATCCGCCCCTGCATGTCTGTGTTACGTTTATCTGTCGTCGTTTCACCCCGTTTATTGTAAAGCGACTTTGAGAATTAGAAAAGCGCTATATAAGATTGATTTATTATTACTATTATTATTATTATTATTATTAATATTATCATTATTGTAGAACAAAACGTGAAACTCTCAGGCTTATGTTAAACAGTAATTATTTTCGGCATAAATCGCGGTCACTGTCAATCTACTGTGGGCGGGGCTGGACCTGTGGGCGGGGCTGAACGGCCAACTCTGCCTTCCCGCAGGCTGCAGGCATTACCTTCTCAACAAATGAGGGGGGAAATGAGACAGTTCTTGTAGTGATACTTACAGACTTCGTGTTTGCCACTGATGTGTTGAGCAGATCTAATTACAGATATTCACTGATATTTTCCATCTGTTGTGTAGCAAACAACAAAACAAACAAACAACAAAAACAGCGTGGCTGCCGTCCGCCAGGCAGTGGTGGAGTTAAATGCCGCTCTTTCTGCTACGAATGCCATGGAGCAAGACGTGGAATCAGTCATCCTGGACAAAGATGTGCTCCTGCTGAGAGACACCACCCCGAGGGAGCAGGAGTTACAAACTGCTGCCATGATGAAAATGAAGGCTCTTGAGGAGCAGGTGGAACTCCTCATTGACGAGCTTTCCCGAGGGGAGCAACACAAAGAAAAGATGGCGGCTGCACTCCTCCAGGCAGAGGAGGAGTTAAGTGCCGCTCTTTCTGCCAAGAAGGCCATGGAGCAAGGAAAAGAGTCAAGCCGCCTGGACAAAGATGAGCTCCTGCAGCAGGTGGAGGCTGTGCGAAGAGATGCCACCCTGCAGAAAGACAGGGCCCTGAAGGTGGAACATTTACTTCAAATTGCTGCCATGGAGCTTGATGGTAGGGTGGAGAGGCTGGAACGCCATGCTGACGAGGTTTTTCAGACCAACGAAAAGATGGCGGCCGCCCTTGTCAAGGCAGAGGAGGAGTTGAATGTTGCTCTTTCTGCCAAGGAGGCCGTGTGGAGACATGCCACCCTGAAGGAGCAGGACTTAAATGCCGCTCTTTCCACCAAGGAAGCCATGGAGCGAGAAAAGGAGTCACTCCTGCTGCAGCAGATGGCGGCCATACAGAGAGATGCCGCTTTGCAGAGTGACACTGCCCTGAAGGAGCAGGAGTTACACACTGCTGCCATGGTGAAAATTAACGCTCTGGAGGAGCAGTTAGAACTCCTCACCGCTTAGCTTTCCCAAGGGGAGCAACACAAACAAAAGATGGCGGCTGCACTCGTCCAGGCAGAGGAGGAGTTAAATGCCGCTCTTTCTGCCAAGAAGGCCATGGATCAAGAAAAGGAGTCACTCCTCCTGGACAGAGACGTGCTCCTGCAGCGGGTGGCGGCTATGCAAAGAGATGCCACCCTGCAGAAAGACACAGCCCTGAAGCTGGAACATTTACTTCAAATTGCTGACATGGAGCTTGGTGGTAAGGTGGAGAGGCTGGAACGCTATGCTGACGAGGTTTTTCAGACCAACGAAAAGATGGCGGCCGCCCTTGTCGAGGCAGAGGAGGAGTTGAATATTGCTCTTTGTGCCAAGGAGGCCATGTGGAGACACGCCACCCTGAAGGAGCAGGAGTTAAATGCCGCTCTTTCCGCCAAGGAAGCCATGGATCAAGAAAAGGAGTCACTCCTCCTGGACAGAGACGTGCTCCTGCAGCGGGTGGCGGCCGTACAGAGAGACACCGCCTTGCAGAGAGAAACCGCCCTGAAAGAGCAGGAGTTACGAACTGCTGCCATGGCGAAAATTAAGGTTCTGGAGGAACTGGTGGAACTCCTCACTGACGAGCTTTCCCGACGGGAGGAAAGCAAAGGACATTTTGTGGCTGCCCTCCTCCAGGCAGAGGAGGCGATAAATGCCACTCTTTCTGCCAAGGAGGCCATGGAACGAGAACGGGAGTCCATCCTTCTGGACAGAGACATGCTCCTGCAGCAGGTGAAGGCCCTGCAGAGGGACACCGCCCTTAAGGAGCAGGAGGAAAAAGTCCTCCTGGCCAAGAAAGAAAAGGACAGCTCCATGGATAGCAGGACAGAATACAGAGACAAGTAAGTTCACTGTGTTTCTAGTGGTAGGTGGCAGAAACGGTGTACATTATACACAAGTATACAACATTGCCATGTGTATCAGTGAAATGGATCAAATAAGTTTGCTGTAATGTCAGACAATCAGTGTACAGCAGTAACACAAATTATAGTGTATTGACAGTAGAATGACAACAGTTTTGTATTTCACAGAGCTTCATCTAAAACCTGCCAGGGAAAAGACTCCTCCAAGCAGAAAGAGGAGGCAGCCAAAGAAAAAAAATCCTCCCCTGATCAGAATGCACAGGAGGCCAAGGTAGAAACACCCTCCCCTGATGAAGTTGCGGAGACCAGGGCAGGAACATTCTCCCCCAACGAAGATGAAGAGGCTGAGGTAGGAAGAGAGCATAAAGTTAAGCGCAAGAAGGGCCGTCTCCAGCGCTTCTTTGAGAGGCTGAGGAGGATTGTTCGCCGCTGATGTTCCTCCACTGTTGAAAATGGTACCAGAGCATCTGGGCCCAGACCAACAGGCTTAAGGACAGTTTTCACCCACAAGCCATAAGATCCGTGTCCGAAATCACTCCCTACTCACTTGTAGTCTTGTCCGACTGTATGGCGAGAATCGCTATACTCTACAAAGTGGACTCAAACTATCCCACAATGCATCGTGAAAAGTGGTATACAACTGATGGTCACTAACCAAGCACTATATATAGTTTTTCCCAGACTACAAGTCACACCGGAGTATAAGTCCTACTCAGCAAAAAACGTATTGTTGCGAGGAAAAAAACACAAGTTGCTTCGGTGTATAAGTCACATTTCTATGGTGCTACTCTCTCAAGAGTTTATCCTCCTCGAAGCAAAGGCCACAGATATCAGGATACGGAAACTCCTCACAATGCACAGAGGGTTGCACTCGAAGTCCAGCAGCGTGAGACTATGATAAACGAAAAGATGGGGGGCAGAGGGTTTAGTGAGTGTCAGGACCACTGTTTATCCTCTTTCAATGTTGTATTCTGTAAATTGTATGAACACAACATCCATTGCACGTTGCCCGTCTTGGGAGAGAGATCCCTCCTCTGTTGCTCTCCCTGAGGTTTCTTCCTATTTTTTCTCCCTGTTAAAGGGTTTTTTTTTTTAGGGAGTTGTTCCTTATCCGATGAGAGGGTCTAAGGACAGGATGTTGTGTTGCTGTAAAGTCCACTGACACAAATTTGTGATTTGTGATATTGGGCTATACAAATAATGAATACATCAGGAAGAGCACCCCTCAGGATGAACTGCTGAGTGCTATTTATATAAATAAATAAATAAATATATATACGTATATATATATATCCAGAGTCAAGTACATTCTTTATGAGACAATGCAAGCCTGGTTCATGTGTAACGGGGGCAGTCCTATGCTGTTCTATGCTGGTCAGCCTGCTGCATGCCCGTCACTCTCATCAGTAGCTCTGTGTTGTGTTCTAGTTGTGTGGGGCCCCAGGTGTTGTGGGGGGCCCTCAGTCTCTCATCATCATCATCATGATCATGATCAAGGAAGGAGCGGGGACACACAGGACTCTATTTGGCTCACCTTGCCATTTATTTTGGTTTCAAACCCTTCGACAACCGTCCAGTCCTCCAGCGGGAGCGGTGTTTCTTACGGACGTGGGGGTCGAAGTTCAACCACTGCCCGGACTCCACTCGTGTGCGTTAGAAGTAGAAACCGTCCACGGGACTCCGATGTAAGAAAGGATAAACAAGTATTTTATCCCACAGCTTGCAGTATCTTCTTACAGGGATACTCAAGGTTACGTTCTCCTCAACCAGCAAAACTGTCCCACGGTAAGAAACGTGTGGCTCGGCTCGATTGCTGCTTGAGACTCCTCCCACAAAACAAAAATGGCCTCTCCCGCGTTCCCTCTTCCGTGTACCCACAAGACCTCTCTCTTAAAGCGACAGTACACGTATATGACGGTCGTTGGAAAACATACATAAAAGTAAATAATGACATAAAATAAAATGTAGTAAACACAAATCACAGCACACAGACAGGATTTGGTGATATTTCATACTCAAACAAAATAAAATAAAAACATTAATTTTAACCTGGTTACACATGCCATAAGCAATCATCAGCTGTCAATTAGCTGATCACTGCCTGCCCTTCCAACTGTGCTGTCCACCGAAAATGTCCACCTTGAATAGTAGAAACAAATTGGCCATCAGCTGTAAACACTAAAAAAATATCTTCTTTGTAACTACAAGTAAAATCTCTATTATTCTCTCACCCCCCTCCCCATTAGATGATACACGTGTGACATTTATTAGATGTTGTATTTTATTATATTTTAACTGCATGCCCTTCCAATTGTGCAATCCACCGAAATCAGGAGCATGACGTGGGGCAACATATACTGTGTTTTTTCTTTGTTGAATCACATTAGCAGCTGTTAAGTGTGCGACGCATGAAACAAGCTTGCACTGCTTTGTATTAAAAGTTTTTTTTCCTACATCTATATTGATATTCCGCTCGTTTGTTGAGCACTTATATATAAAGATAGATGTAGGGGAAAAAAACTTTAATTCATAGTAGTACAAGCCTGCTTCATGTGCCACGCACACATTAGCTGCTAAGGTGGTTAAACAACAAAAAAGATAGAAGACACAGCCAATAAATGCCATGCTGCCCTGCGCCACACCCCTAGTTACAGTGTACAGCAACCAATGAGAGGAGAGGAAACATTTCAAAAGTAACTACAGAATCATTACAACCAATGGGGGGGGGGGCTGGGGCTCGTTTTGAGAAAGCATGGACTTAAAGGGCCAGGGCACTGTTGAAAAAGCATACATTCGAAATATAACAAAATACCATCCAATGAGGTACTTTTCGTATATCATATAGTCAGGGGTTAAAGTGGGATTTGGTAAGTGGGGGATCTCTGTATTAGAGAGGTGGGCAAAAGTGCGGGAGTGATAGCATTTTTAGCTAATAATAGCTACCGGTAGCGAACGTTTGCTAGCTAGTTAGTTATTTGAATGAAAATATTGCATGGCCAGAGCTAAGGTTGGACAAACATAACTAGCTAGCTACCGGTAACGTTACCGGACGCTACCGATAGTTAGCTTGCCTAGCAGCATTCAAACAACTAGCCAGCAACCTCAGCAACTAGCTAGCAATGTTACCGGGTGGAAGATAGCTAGTTAGCTAGCTAGCTAACGTTACGTTCGCTTGAATGAAAACCACAGCAGAGCTAGACAAAACTATTGGAAATACTATTGGAAATACACTGAAGATACTCACTCTTTATGCCCCCCAATCCAAGATAATAGTGCAGGTAGCAGGTTGACGCTCTCTCGAGTCTTGTCTGCCTGGTGCGGTGAACTGACCCTGACCCGTGAGTGTGAAGCCAGTCTCTTTTGATGTCAAGTCTGGTGAAGCCAGACAGCAGGCAGGTGCGGGTGACGTGAGGACGCGATATCATTCAAACTTTTAGAAAAAGTAAAGTAGTATAAAAATAGAAGAACGACTTTATTTGCGATTTATTTTGTAATGCTTGTGAATTGGCTGCATCATGTTTTTTGTTTTAAATTTTACTGTGACAAAAAGGTTGAAATTACTCCTGTCTACAGAGTGCCGGATCTCAGCTCCGGTTGACTTGGGGGAGGAGGGGAAGTGCCGGTGTCGGGATCCGGGTAGCTCCGGTGTTATGTGTGCACACATCGACAGTGCTGCATTTGATTTGGTGCTGTTCTATTGTGCTGGGATCGATTGGTGATGCCTGCGGGCTCTGGGTTGTTTGATCGGGTCTGCCTTTGATGCTGTGTCAGTCTAAATAAAGAATGCCACGGAGAGGTTGTGTCGAGCGACAGCGCTGTGTCCTGACGTGATTTAAAAATACAATATTGGCGACGAGGATGGCTGATATCTCTCTCCCACCACCTGCTCCCTTCCTGGCATTACCTGGCGAGCCTCCGGTACCATGGACTCGCTGGCTACATAGTTTTGAAAATTACATCATCGCCTCAGGGCTCGACGACGTGAGCCAGGCTAGGAAGACGGCTCTGTTGCTACACTGCTTGGGAGCAGAGGGTCATCGTGTGCTCGGGTCTCTGGGGAACGTCACAAGCTTTGCCGAAGCTGTGGGACTTATGAGCACCCATTTCGCTGCTCCACAGAGTGCCCTCCTTCGGCGATTTATATTCCGTCAGCGACACCAACTGCCTGGTGAGTCTGTGCGGCAGTACGTAGCTAATTTGCGAGGGCTAGCTAGCTCATGCAAGTTTGGCGCGCTTCAGGACGAGATGGTTCGCGACCAGCTAATCGAACACACCAACAACGCAAAGGTGCGTGAGACTCTCCTGCTGGAAAAAGACGATCTGCTGCTGTCCAGAGCAATTACCACCGCGCTACAGGTTGAGGGAGCAGCTGAGTGTGCTGCTATGCTAAATACACAGCAAGTGGCCACCTCCAGTCAAGCTGCCAACGACTCCTCCCTCTACTCACGGCTGCCACTCGGGACGCAACCCAACCAGAGCGAGGCGGGCGCCGACTCCACTGGGGACGTCTTGCAACTGCAACGACGGCGTTCTCGGCCCCGCCCTCAACAGTCCTGTGGTAACTGTGGGTCTCGGTCTCATGTTTCAAGGGCTCAGAACTGCCCTGCCCGTGGCCAGACATGCCGTAGCTGCGGTAAGCACAATCACTTTGCCAACGTCTGTCGATCTTCCCCGGCTGGGTCAGAGGGCCACACCCCCCAGTCTTCAACCGCCGTCATTCACAAGGTGAGCTCTGGGCCAGTGTCATTCAAATCATGCACAGTCAACATTAATGATGTGTGCATCCCCCTGCTGTTGGACACCGGTGCAACTGTGTCTCTCCTGAATGTTGATACCTACAGTCAATTTTTCGGTTCACTGCCACTGTCCGCACCCTCAGCTGTCCTCTGTGGGTATGGTGACTCCAAAATCGATCTGGTTGGCTCTCTCCAAGTGACTGTCCGCTATGGAACCAAGCTGGTGCCCAATGCAGTTTTTCATGTGGCACGCCGTGGGGCCAACCTGATGGGCCTGGACCTGTTCTCCGCTCTGGGGTTCTCCCTCTTAGACACAAGGGGGGCAGCAATCCTGACTGTCGCCACACCTTGGCAGCAGAAGTGGCCATCGCTGTTTATGGGGCTGGGCTGCCTCTCCGCCTTCACCCATCAACCTCTCCTCAACCCTGCTGTGAAATCTGTCATCCAACCACTGCGCCGCATCCCGTTGGCTCTCCGTGATGGGGTCTCCGCCGAGCTGCAACAACTGCTGGAAGCTGGCATCATTGAACCGGTGGACGCGTCACCTTGGGTCTCAAACCTCGTGGTGGCTAAGAAGAAGTCGGGGGGCCTGCGTGTCTGCGTCGATCTACGTGCAGTAAATAAGGCAGTGGTCCCTGATAAGTATCCACTGCCCACCTCAGAAGAACTCACTGCTCAGTTCTATGGCTCTGAGGTGTTCTCCAAGCTCGACCTCAGACAGGGGTACTTACAGGTGCCCCTCCACCCCAGCAGCCGAAACCTCACAGCCTTTGTGACACATGCAGGAGTGTTTCGCTACACCAGGATGCCTTTCGGTCTCAGCTCCGCCCCTAGCTGCTTCCAGAAAATCATGGTCTCCGTGCTGGCTGGCATACTGGGCGTGGCCATTTATCTGGACGATATAGTGGTACACGGGCCCACCAGTGAAATCCACGACAAGCGCCTTAACGTGGTCTTCGCAGCCCTGTCCAAGCACAAGCTAACTCTCAATGCTGAGAAATGTGTCCTCTCTGTGCCAGCCATCGACTTCGTGGGGTTCCGGCTGTCAGCGAGCGGTGTAACTCCACTACAATCCAACGTGGACGCCATTCAGGCCATCCCTGAGCCCAGCTCGGCCGCCCAGGTCGCCTCCTTCCTGGGTATGACAAGTTACTACCTGAGGTTTCTTCCCCAGTACTCTGCGACCACAGCCCCCCTGCGCCAGCTGCTGCGTAAGGACGAGCCATGGGTGTGGTCAAAGGCATGCAGTGACGCTGTGCGTGATCTCAAGACTCAACTGACTTCACCACCAGTGTTGGCTCACTTCGACATCTCCAGCTCCACCTTTGTGACCTGTGACGCATCAGCCACAGCGATAGGGGCCGTGCTGTCTCAAACCCAGAACGGTGTGGAGAAGCCCATTGCCTTCGCCTCCCGTGCCCTCAACCTGACCGAGCAGCGGTACTCCGTGGGTGAGCGTGAGGCGTTAGCCTGTATCTGGGCTTGTGAAAGGTGGCACCTCTACCTCTATGGCCGCTCCTTCACCCTCAGGACAGATCACCAGGCCCTGACAGCGCTGCTGTCCACATCTGGGACAGGCCACAAACCCCTGAGGCTGCACCGCTGGTCTGACCGCCTCCACCAGTACAACTTCAGCCTGCAGTTCACCCCAGGCAGAGACAATGTTGTCGCCGACCTGCTCTCTCGCTCTGTCTCCACCCCAGCTCCACAGACGGACACTGACTGTGTGGAAAAGGACATTGTCCAAATGCTACACACACCCCTCCAGGCCACTGTCTCTCTGCAGGAGCTGAGGGCAGCCTCCGAACAGGACCCTGTCCTCTCCCAGCTCCGCACCTACATCCAGAACGGCTGGCCTCACAAGGTCCCAGAGGAGCTGGCTGCGTTCGCCCGAGTCAGACAGGAGCTCTCCTGCTGGAACAACACCTGCGTGGCACGTGGGTTTTGCACAGTGGTCCCAGCTGCTCTCCGTGCACGTGTTTTGAATACGGCGCATGAAGGCCACCTGGGCATTGTGAAACTGAAACAGCGCTGCTGAGACTTGGTGTGGCGGCTGGGGATAGACAGAGGTATTGAGGCTCTGGTGAAGGACTGTTCTGCCTGCCTTGTGAGTGGCAAGACTGGCCACCAGGCTCCCCCACCCCTGCAACCTCTCGCCTAGCCCTCTCAGCCCTGGGAACACCTGCAGTTGGACATTTGTGGTGAGATCCATGGAGTTCCCCACCACCAACGCTTCATGGTGGTCGCCTACGATCTACACTCAAAATGGCCTGAACTCACCACTTCCGGCACTGTGACCTCACAGATCATCATCGACTTCCTGGACTCTCTTTTCTCTCGCTAGGGCCTCCCAAAGGCCATCACCACTGACAACGGCCCTCAGCTGGTCTCTGCCGAGTTCACTGCTTATCTCGAAAGCAAGGGCATCCGTCATATACGCACTGCGTACTACCACCCCCAGGCCAATGGCGGCGTTGAACGTTTTCACCAGTCACTGAAGAACGGCCTCAGAGCACACATGGCCCAAGGGTGCTCTTTCACGCAGGCCATCCGTCACACTCTGCTGCACTATCGGGCCACACAGCACTCGATCACAGGCGTCTCCGCAGCCTATCTCATGCTAGGCCGGGAACTGTGCATGCCCCTTGACAGGCTCCGCCCCTCCACACCTCAGGCACCTCCCTCTGGGGTCAGAGCCTCAGTCACTCGTCAGCAGACGCGGATGAAGCAACGGTTTGACCAGTCAAAACGAACCAGGGTGCCAGACATCAATGTGTCAGACTGGGTCAGGGTCCGCAGGCCCCACAGGGACAATAAAATGGCTTCATACTGGTCCTCTCCTCTCCAAGTCACCCGTCAGCTGGGCCCAGCCACTTACCTCCTCAGCGATGGCACTCGGTGGCACTCCAGTCGTCTACGGAAGGTGTCAGCTCCGCCACACACAGCTGGTGACACAACCATAGCCATTCCCTCAGCATGGCGAGACGCCCCGGGGCTTCATGCAGCTCCTACACGGGCCCCAGACATTTCTGGGCCTCAGCTTCCCCTGCCATCTCCCTCCCCACCTCGGCCTGCCCAGCCTCAGGCCGCCCCGCGACCTGTTCGCACACGTTTACGCCCTGGCCACCTAGAGGACTTTGTGTCAACCTTTCATGTTTGAAATCCTGCCGGGGGGGGGGAATGTTATGTATGCACACATCGACAGTGCTGCATTTGATTTGGTGCTGTTCTATTGTGCTGGGATCGATTGGTGATGCCTGCGGGCTCTGGGTTGTTTGATCGGGTCTGCCTTTGATGCTGTGTCAGTCTAAATAAAGAATGCCACGGAGAGGTTGTGTTGAGCGACAGCGCTGTGTCCTGACGTGATTTAAAAATACAATATCCGGCCCACTTTAATCACTGCTAAAAATGTATGTGTCAAAACAACATTGAGGATCTGGAACCAATTTAGACGCCATTTTGGGTTTCAGACAACTTCTGGTCTAGTTTTGGTATTAAAAGGTTCACAGATCTCTATATTAATAATACATTTCCTACATTTGAGCAACTCTCAACCAAATTCGGGCTTCCCAGACATCATTTTTTTAGGTACTTACAGATCCAGAGTTGTATCTGCAGCATATATCCTCGATTCCCCGCTCTTGCTGGTGACACACAGTTTTGACACTTTTCTTACCCCCCTTCCTACTCTAAAAAGTACCCTGACATTAGCCTATAGACAAATTTGTTCTCTACAGGCCACCTCATTAAACAATATTAAATCTTCATGGGAGGTAGAACTGGGTGAGGAAATATCTGACGAATTATGGGTAGAGGCACTCAGAAAGGTACACACCTCCTCTATCTGTGCCCGACACAGCCTCATCTAATGCAAACTCATTCACAGGCCTCACTGGACCAAAGCAAGTTTATCAAAAATTAACAAAGATGTTAGCCCTAACTGTGTAAGGTGTAACCAATCTCCTGCAAATCATGTTCATATGTTTTGGGGTTGCCCATCTCTTGTTGGTTTTTGGGAAGACATATTTAACACACTCTCTGAAATAGGCGGCACAAATTGAACCAGACCCACTCATCGCCCTATTTGGGATTGCCTCACCCACATTACGACTGACCAAAATGGACATAGTTGCCTTTGTCACCCTTTTGGCGAGACAATTGATCTTACTTAGATGGACATCTCTGGCACCCCCTTCCCATGCTCTCTGGATTAAAGCTGTTTTAAATTGCATAAAGCTGGAAAAAATTAGACATACACTTAGAGGATCCATATTTTGTGTGATGTGGACTCCCGTCTTTTCTCATATTAAGCCATTACACCTCCCTGCAGTTCCAGAGTGATGTCTAACCATTTTTTATAGTATATAAAAAAGGAAATAATCAAGAATAAAGAACAATTTGTTGTCAAAAAAAAAAAAGACAATCTATGCTTGGCAGAGAAGTGCTTTATTATTTGCAAGCCTGTAAGGTCTACCTTGAACAGTAGAAATGAACTGGCCACAAGCTGTAGAAACAAAAAATATCTGCTTTGCCATTATAAACAAGCCATTGTCTTTATTATCCCCCCCCCCCATTAGCTAATATACATGTGATGACCTTTATAGATGTTATATTTCAAATGTCTGCTCTTTCAACTGTGCTCCAGCCCCACTCCACTATATGATATATGTAAAGTACCCCACTGGATGGTATTTTGTTATATTTTGAATGTATGCTTTTTCAACAGTGCCCCGGCCCCTTTAAGTCCATGCTTTCTCAAAACGACCCCCCCCCATTGGTTGTAATGATTCTGTAGTTACTTTTGAAATGTTTCCTCTCCTCTCATTGGTTGCTGTGCACTGTAACTAGGGGTGTGGTGCAGGGCAGCATGGCATTTATTGGCTGTGTCTTCCATCTTCTTTGTTGTTTAACCACCTTAGCAGCTACTGTGTGCGTGGCACATGAAACAGGCTTGTACTACTATGAATTGAAGTTTTTTTCCCCTACATCTATCTTTATAATAAGTGCTCAACAAACGAGCGGAATATCAATATAGATGTGGGAAAAAAAACTTTTAATACAAAGCAGTACAAGCTTGTTTCATGCGTCGCACACTTAACAGCTGCTAATGTGATTCAACAAAGAAAAAACACTGTATATGTTGCCCCACGTCATGCTCCTGATTTCGGTGGACAGCACAATTGGAAGGGCATGCAGTTAAAATATAATATAATACAACATCTAATAAATGTCACACGTGTATCATCTAATGGGGAGGGGGGTGAGAGAATAATAAAGACATTTTACTTGTAGTTACAAAGAAGATATTTTTCTTAGTGTTTACAGCTGATGGCCAATTTGTTTCTACTATTCAAGGTGGACATTTTCGGGGGACAGCACAGTTGGAAGGGCAGGCAGTGATCAGCTAATTGACAGCTGATGATTGCTTATGGCATGAAACAGGCTTGTATTGTCTCATAAACAATGTACTTGACTCTGGATATTTATTTATTTATTTATATAAATAGCACTCAGCAGTTCATCCTGAGGGGTGCTCTTCCTGATGTATTCATTATTTGTAAATCCCAATATCACAAATTACAAATTTGTGTCAGTGGACTTTACAGCAACACAACATCCTGTCCTTAGACCCTCTCATCGGATAAGGAACAACTCCCTAAAAAAAAAAACCCTTTAACAGGGAGAAAAAATAGGAAGAAACCTCAGGGAGAGCAACAGAGGAGGGATCTCTCTCCCAAGACGGACAACGTGCAATGGATGTTGTGTTCATACAATTTACAGAATGCAACATTGGAAGAGGATAAACAGTGGTCCTGACACTCACTAACCCCTCTGCCCCCCATCTTTTCGTTTATCATAGTCTCACGCTGCTGGACTTCGAGTGCAACCCTCTGTGCATTGTGAGGAGTTTCCGTATCCTGATATCTGTGGCCTTTGATTTGAGGAGGATAAACTCCTGAGAGAGTAGCACCATAGAAATGTGACTTATACACCGAAGCAACTTGTGTTTTTTTCCTCGCAACAATACGTTTTTTGCTGAGTAGGACTTATACTCCGGTGTGACTTGTAGTCTGGGAAAAACTATATATAGTGCTTGGTTAGTGACCATCAGCTGTATACCACTTTTCACGATGCATTGTGGGATAGTTTGAGTCCACTATGTAGAGTATAGCGATTCTCGCCATACAGTCGGACAAGACTACAAGTGAGTAGGGAGTGATTTCGGACACGGATCTTATGGCTTGTGGGTGAAAACTGTCCTTAAGCCTGTTGGTCTGGGCCCAGATGCTCTGGTACCATTTTCAACAGTGGAGGAAAATCAGCGGCGAACAATCCTCCTCAGCCTCTCAAAGAAGTGCTGGAGACGGCCCTTCTTGCGCTTAACTTTATGCTCTCTTCCTACCTCAGCCTCTTCATCTTCGCTGGGGGAGGATGTTCCTGCCCTGGCCTCCTCAACTTCATCAGGGGAGGGTGTTTCTACCTTGGCCTCCTGTGCATTCTGATCAGGGGAGGATTTTTTTTCTTTGGCTGCCTCCTCTTTCTGCTTGGAGGAGTCCTTTCCCTGGCAGGTTTTAGATGAAGCTCTGTGAAATACAAAACTTGTCATTCTACTGTCAATACACTATAATTTGTGCTACTGCTGTACACTGATTGTCTGACATTACAGCAAACTTATTTGATCCATTTCACTGATACACATGACAATGTTGTATACTTGTGTATAATATACACCGTTTCTGCCACCTACCACTAGAAACACAGTGAACATACTTGTCTCTGTATTCTGTCCTGCTATCCATGGAGCTGTCCTTTTCTTTCTTGGCCAGGAGGACTTTTTCTTCCTGCTCCTTGAGGGCGGTGTCTCTCTGCAGGGCCTTCACCTGCTGAAGGAGCATGTCTCTGTCCAGAAGGATGGACTCCCGTTCTCGTTCCATGGCCTCCTTGGCAGAAAGAGTGGCATTTATCGCCTCCTCTGCCTGGAGGAGGGCAGCCACAAAATGTCCTTTGCTTTCCTCCCGTCGGGAAAGCTCGTCAGTGAGGAGTTCCACCAGTTCCTCCAGAACCTTAATTTTCGCCATGGCAGCAGTTCGTAACTCCTGCTCTTTCAGGGCGGTTTCTCTCTGCAAGGCGGTGTCTCTCTGTACGGCCGCCACCCGCTGCAGGAGCACGTCTCTGTCCAGGAGGAGTGACTCCTTTTCTTGATCCATGGCTTCCTTGGCGGAAAGAGCGGCATTTAACTCCTGCTCCTTCAGGGTGGCGTGTCTCCATATGGCCTCCTTGGCACAAAGAGCAATATTCAACTCCTCCTCTGCCTCGACAAGGGCAGCCGCCATCTTTTCGTTGGTCTGAAAAACCTCGTCAGCATAGCGTTCCAGCCTCTCCAACTTACCACCAAGCTCCATGTCAGCAATTTGAAGTAAATGTTCCAGCTTCAGGGCTGTGTCTTTCTGCAGGGTGGCATCTCTTTGCATAGCCTCCACCTGCTGCAGGAGCACGTCTCTGTCCAGGAGGAGTGACTCCTTTTCTTGATCCATGGCCTTCTTGGCAGAAAGAGCGGCATTTAACTCCTCCTCTGGCTGGACGAGTGCAGCCGCCATCTTTTGTTTGTGTTGCTCCCCTTGGGAAAGCTCGGCAGTGAGGAGTTCTAACTGCTCCTCCAGAGCGTTAATTTTCACCATGGCAGCAGTGTGTAACTCCTGCTCCTTCAGGGCAGTGTCACTCTGCAAAGCGGCATCTCTCTGTATGGCCGCCACCTGCTGCAGCAGGAGTGACTCCTTTTCTCGCTCCATGGCTTCCTTGGCGGAAAGAGCGGCATTTAAGTCCTGCTCCTTCAGGGTGGCGTGTCTCCACACGGCCTCCTTGGCAGAAAGAGCAACATTCAACTCCTCCTCTGCCTTGACAAGGGCGGCCGCCATCTTTTCGTTGGTCTGAAAAACCTCGTCAGCATGGCGTTCCAGCCTCTCCACCCTACCATCAAGCTCCATGGCAGCAATTTGAAGTAAATGTTCCACCTTCAGGGCCGTGTCTCTCTGCAGGGTGGCATCTCTTCGCACAGCCTCCACCTGCTGCTGGAGCTCATCTTTGTCCAGGCGGCTTGACTCTTTTCCTTGCTCCATGGCCTTCTTGGCAGAAAGAGCGGCACTTAACTCCTCCTCTGCCTGGAGGAGTGCAGCCGCCATCTTTTCTTTGTGTTGCTCCCCTCGGGAAAGCTCGTCAATGAGGAGTTCCACCTGCTCCTCAAGAGCCTTCATTTTCATCATGGCAGCAGTTTGTAACTCCTGCTCCCTCGGGGTGGTGTCTCTCAGCAGGAGCACATCTTTGTCCAGGATGACTGATTCCACGTCTTGCTCCATGGCATTCGTAGCAGAAAGAGCGGCATTTAACTCCACCACTGCCTGGCGGACGGCAGCCACTCTCTTTTTGTTGTTTGTTTGCTACACAACAGATGGAAAATATCAGTGAATATCTGTGATTAGATCTGCTCAACACATCAGTGGCAAACACGAAGTCTGTAAGTATCACTACAAGAACTGTCTCATTTCCCCCCTCATTTGTTGAGAAGGTAATGCCTGCAGCCTGCGGGAAGGCAGAGTTGGCCGTTCAGCCCCGCCCACAGGTCCAGCCCCGCCCACAGTAGATTGACAGTGATTTATGCCGAAAATAATTACTGTTTAACATAAGCCTGAGAGTTCCACGTTTTGTTCTACAATAATAATAATGATATTAATAATAATAATAAATCAATCTTATATAGCGCTTTTCTAATTCTCAAAGTCGCTTTACAATAAACGGGGTGAAACGACGACAGATAAACGTAACACAGACATGCAGAGGCGGATGGGAAGGGGGGCTACGAGAGGGAGAAGCGGCAGCCACACACGACGCCAGCAGTACTCTCCCACTTGGACAGATACAAAAGGGAAAGAAAAACAAACATCATAAATCACATAAATCACAGATGAAGTCTGAAGAGGTGAGTCCCGACACAAATTATGACCGTTAATATCACGACTGTTAATTTTGAAGCCATTGTGTGCTTCAAACTTCCATTAATTGCCTGTGTGGCTCAAAATTCGTTAAAAAGGGGGGTTGATTTTTGGGGATTATCTTGATGAACAAAACGTGTTAATATTATAAGCCTTTGTTCGCTACAGAATTTATTTTCGTAATTTATCCAAAATCCAAATTCATAATTTTAGGATTCACCTGACCTTTTCCCTTTTCCGGTTCCGGGTTAAAAAGGAGGCTGGAAGCAGAAACTCGCAATATGTCGGTGAGTGTTAAATTGCCTTGCTACAGTAATCTAAACGCTCGTTCAAAGCTTATTAGGAATCAAACGCGTTTGATTGCAGCGATTGTCGCCTCAATATGAACGTGAGGCTATGTAGGTTGGTTAGTCACATGGCGTCGCGTTGTTAGCATGTAACGCTAGATCAGTTATTTTAAACGAGCGGCAGCGTCGCCGTCGTGTGACGGAGTATAAACCAGGCTTTCCACTGAGCCAACATGCACAATAACTGCTGCTGTTGTGCAGATATTAGTAAGAGCTAACTGGTTTGGGGGCTGGACCTGTGGGGTAAAATGCTAAATCAACAGCGCGGTGGGTAGTCGATGTGGGCTTGGGAGCGAAGCACGGTGTCGTAATGAATGTGGGCGGGGCTGGACAGACAGGACGTCCAACTCCGCATTCCGGCAGGCTGCAGCCGGTACTACTTGGCATCTGTCTGGCTTGGCCCGTTTTTTCGTTTTTTTTTAACGTTATAAACATACAGTCCAAAGTTTTCAGACATTCAGTCGTTAAGTGAAACATACACCCTCATATAATTTGGACTTATACGAGTGAAAATGGAAAAAGGCAGTTAATCAAATTAAATATGCAAAGTAAACAAATTAATTAACTTAAATGGCTTGGCCTGTTTTTACCTGCTGACCGGACTCTTGGTTCAGACCAGCTCTTGCGTTTTCATGTCCTTGGTGGTGAACGTCGTCCTGCTTCATCTTTCCTTTCGCACTTCTCTGTCTGCGACTCGGGAGTCTGACCTGTTCTGTCCACCGCGAATCACCAACTGACTCCGTCGCCGCTGTGCGGCCTTTTATAAGGCACCACGCCCAAATCGAACGCAACATGATTGACAGATTCTTTCTTACACGTTCTGGAACGGTCGGTTTGTTGTTTGTTTTTAAAATGTAAAACAAACCGCAGAATGAATTAAAATTATTTCAGTGAAATTACTGGTACAGAAATATTAAATGTGTTCACTATACAAGCCTTAAAATGTACTTCATATTTTAGAACCTGTGGGCACTTTCTGGAGCGCAGGACCTTCCCATGCCATTCTGTAGCTGAGCCGTCACTCCAAGTACCCAACTCCACAACCGGCAAGAAACGCACAAAAACCGACTGCAATCCAGCATCAATATCTGTCCCTAAATTCACACCGGGAATATGTTAAGCGGATCGGCGCGCCAGAAAGGCATGCAAAATGACGACAGAAACACTAAAAACAACTTCTGGGGATCTCACAATTGCAAATCAAACTCTATGAATGATCAACTTTTAGGTTATCATGCACATTTTTTATACGCCATTTTTTTGTTGTGAACGCGCACGTTTGTCAACACTTGCTGCATTCTTCTGTCCACAACTTATCAGCTGACATACTGTTAACATCTGGGATTTTGGAGTGTTTTATTTTGCTTTATTTTCTGTATTGATGAAACAGGTCGCTTGCAAGCCTTAACTTGATTTAATCTGCAGTTCCAAGTCCCCCCCCCCCCCCCCACGGCGTGGCCCCTCACTCATGGACGACCTGAGAGGGACGCTTAGCTGGGACGTTTAGTAGCACGCGCTTCTGCTAATCGCGCGCTCGTTATTCTTTGATATATTAATTTATACATTTCAAAGTTGATCGGAGTAGTCTGACCAAAACGCTACCACTTCATTAAATGCGCGCAGCAGAGGGGCGCCGTGGGTCTGGACGGCAACAGGCAACAAAGAGAACACAAATTAGATTTTTGGTTTTTTTACTTAAACAGGCCCAAGTGACCTTAAAAGGTTTGTAGCATTTTGAAATCAGAGTTAACAACTGGTTGTTAATTTATCACAACAAATAAAACAACGATGCTACAGCAGTCTTTTCTGTTTTAAGTTAAATTATACATTTCAGATAAATAATATAAAGGTCCAAAGCCTTGAAATAAATAAAATGTAAATAGATTAAATGTTATATAACGTCAAACACAATGAGTGAAATGTAAACCTGCTATAGAGCAGTTATTTTTCTGCTGAATTATATTAGTATCATTTGAACATTGAACAATGTGACAATAGTCTAAAAAACAAGGAACTATTGTGCCTTTAATTGGAAATGGCCATTTAGGGCTTCTCTTTCACCATTGTTCGCAAGTTCTTTGCAAAATGAAGCATTTCAGTTTTTTCACAGGCTAATCTGTTCCTCTTCGTCCACCACAATGATTTTTCAGACTGTAGAATAGATTCAAATTCAGAAATTCGTTGGATTTCCACACATGATTTGGTCCATAACAGTTTTGTAATTTCAAAAATAAAAGCAATTTTCTCATAATAGCAAATATTGTACAGGTGTCTGACACAAACAATTTTGTAATGTATTGGGACTTATGTTAATGCGCACGCTCTCTGGTTAGTCTTTGATGGGGGGCTCTCGCGAGGCGAGACTAGGAAGTAATATTAAGTATGAGCCGAATTTGAGGGAACGCAGATGTAGCCTGATGGCTGAGTATGCTAACTTTGCTAAGTTCTAAGTAAAGAGTTTGTTTACAACCAATGTCTCTCTCGTCTCTAAGTCGAATCCTACACTGGCGACGAAACGGATCCGAACTCCAACAGTTCCGAACAGTTTATTGATGGAAATCAGCAACCTCCGATATTCTACTACAGCTTTGAGGAATCTGTGAGTAGCCTAACGACATCACCATGACCACGCTGGGTCGCATAGTGTAATGACCTACTTTTCACTCTCACAGATGATAACACCGTTTCTGAATTAGCCGTGGAACTTCGGCATGTTTATTTCGCTCCTTGCATAACGTGCACATAATCCGACTGACCCTCGTCTACCTCCCGCTCCCGTGGCTGCTCTGTTTTACTATCCCATAATTCCCTGTGTCCTTAAAGGTGTATTCCCCTAATACTGAACATCACATCCCTCCAACATTCCCAAGAAAGTAAACATTACATTCCTGCTATAGCACAGGGGTTGAAGTTTCTTTGTAACAAATCCCACTAGAGGTATTACAGCATAAACATTTTTGTTTTTGTTTTTGTTTTGTTTTTTTGAATTAACGGCATACAAAAACCAAACTAATGCTCCACTACAACACAGTCCAAGGTGTTATGTTATGGCACAAAATCATTAAGGTACTCTGGCCGCTTCACGGCAACCCTTCTTGGGTAGCGAGGGGCACCTGAGGTCACTGGGCCTGGCGTTGGGTTGGGTTCATCATTGTAAACAAAGTCATTTGGGTCAGTCTCACTCTGCATGCTGTTGTCCTCTCCCAGTGTACCAGTTGGACCAAGTGTGGGGGACACTCGCTTAAAGTGTGACGCATTTCTTGTCACCACCTGCTGCCCCTGTTGAGCAGTGATCATTGTTCCTTTTGCTGCACTGACTTGAAACGGCTCCGGATTGAAAAAGGACTGGAATTTGTTCTCTAGTCGCAGTCTTTTCACCAGCACATGGTCACCCACTTTCAGAGCAGGGGATGGGCGACAGAAGTGTTTGTCATGATGCCCTTTCATCTTCTCTTTTGCTTGTGTGTCTCTGGCTCTCATGAGCTTGTCTGGAACTGTGTTTTGGACATTGGGTAGTGTTGTGCGCACCTGCCCACTAAAGATGGCTGTGGCAGTTGGTTTCCCAGTGGTGCTGTGTGGGGTTGTTCTGTATGCTCTCAGGAAGCGATTCAGTGCTTGTTGAGTGTTTTTGCATTCAAGTGTGGCAATCTGGATCGTTTTTTTCAACGTTTTCATAAAGCGCTCAACCTCCCCATTTGCTTGGGGCCAATAAGGGGTTATCTTTCTGTGGCGGAAGCCTAGGTATGAAGCAAACCTGGAGAACTCCTCAGAATTGAAAGGAGGACCATTGTCACTCTTGACAACTTCTGGGATGCCAAATAATGAGAACATGCTGTCTAGCTTTGGTATAACAGCTTTTGCAGATGTGGTGGACACCTTCTCCACCACCGGGAACCTTGAATAATCATCCATCACTACAAGTAAGTACTCTCCATTTTAGTCCATGGGCCAGACGATATTTCGGTACACTCAAGGTGGCAAAACTTACTTATAATTTTTGAAAGGATCCATGTCTGTAGATGATATTTTGGTATGATAACCATTCCTGAGTGGCAGCTGTATCACAGTTATCAGCTCATGAAGTTAACCACCCGCTAAACTAAATTGCATTTTAGACGCTGGTGCATATCCTGGTTTAGCCTCACGATCAGGAAATTTTTCAATGTTCTCTAATATTGTCTTTGGTATCATTTTAAAGGGGACCTTCTTAGCTTTCATTCAAGCCCTGTTGTGGATATTTCTCACAAATATAGAGGTCACTTGAGCTCTTCAACCCGTCAATAACACACATCTTTCTGCAATGTTCGCCTAAACTATATACTTTCTTTTAGCCCTGTGGCATCTAGGAATATCAGGGACACAAAACACAAAAACTGGAATACTCACAGGACTGTAAAGATTCAGAAAATGTATAATATACCCATACTATTTCATTGTGTGAGGTGATTGTGAGCCTTAAATGAGAACTAGACCAAAGCCAGTTAGGTCACAAACTGGTCTCTATACATTTGTTTAAATACACAATCAAAATACATGATAAAAAGGAATACCATAGTGAGGTAATGAACTATTTTAATATTTTAAACAACATTGACATTTACATATACTTAGTCAATGATACATGTAATCCCATATCATTAGTGGGTGTATGTAATGGTAATGGGTAGGGTAATGGGTATATGTGAATATGGTTACATTATTGTTATCAAGCTCTGGGTAACCAAGTCCAGAATCAACATCCTGTGCATCAATAGACTACTACCACAGTAATACCATCAGAATCATCACACTGTCATTCATCAAACTGCTCGTTTCTCTCATCATCTGACTCCCCAAGTTCAAAGTCCAGTTCTGGACCATCCTGCTGTTTTTGGTTACTGCAGGTCTGTAACCTGCACATGTCTGTGCATGGAAGTCCATTTGACAGGCACATGCAGCTTGGCATTTTGCATGAATGCACACACTTGCATGTTAGCATTTCCAAGACCACATCTGGTGCAGGTGGGGAGCGCATCCAGTAAATGGCCAGTTTGCCTTCATCGTCTGTCCATCCATACTCAGTAGGGCTTGGCACCACAGGGTTAGCCTGCAGACAGCACTTCCATATTGCTGCCTGATAGTTGGCTCGTTGAACATGCATAAAGAGACAGTCTCTACATGGTGGCAGCTGGCTGGACTCAACCTCTCCCCTTTTGGTGCAGAAGAGCTGGTAACGCAGTTTGTTCACCTCAGCAGTGCTGCTATTAGCAACATACATCCGACAGGTGAACTGCTCAATTTTCTGGAACAGCTCATCACTCACATTCCATGTCTGTTCCAGTTGACTAAAAGTCTCTTGGCAGGAAGTGTGCTTTCTCACTATCTTCAGGGCATTCAGCTTCCCTCGACCAGCGAATGCACTGACAGTGTCGCAGCCTGTGAAGGCATGTAAGCCAATTAGGCTGTCACAGATGCTGTCTCCAAGTGAACTTGCCAGTTTGGTGATGTCGACAAACCGTGTGCGGTTCTGAGTCCCACACTTCTGGTAGATGGGACAGGTGATGTCCTTCTGGAAGCCAAGACAAAGCACCATGACATCAGTGTCCTCAGCTGTGATGATAACTGACTTTGAGCCCGCATTTGCTGCATGCAATGCAGGCAGGAGCAGACGGGTGTCAGCTACTTCATGTGTGGAGTGCAGTTCTGCTGCTTCCTCACACCCATCTTCTGTCAACTTGTAGCAGGTTTCCTCACAGGTCATGTACAACACCTTGCCGTGCAGCATAGCTCTGTATCGTGGGAGTTTCCACTCTTCCACCAGAAACTTGATGAGACTGGTCTTGTTGGAGGAACTGCACAGAAATTTTCTCCACTGCTGGACGTGGTGTCCCCCTGCAATATTCTTGTACTGGAGAGTGATGTCTCCACCCCGGTTCAGTCGTTCAGCATCTTTGATCGAAGTCTGGTGATAGACATCAAAAACAACATCAATCCTCCCACTCTGTGCTCCCTCATGGAGGACCTGGGTCAAGGCTGACTCTGCCACCTGTGCAAAGGTTTTGTTGTTGCCATTCATTTTTTGGACCAGGCTCATCCCATCAATGATGGAAGTAGATGGGATTGGGATGTCTTCTGCAGGAGATACATTCTTTTCAAGCTCTCTGGCAAGTGCAGCCTTGTTTGTTTTTCGTAAGGACCCATCAGCATTTGCCAGTGCCCATGGTAGTGGGCCCAATGGGTAGGCAAGGACATCCTTCAGATTCACCTTCCTGCTTTCAGCCACCAGGATCATGTGACTGAAAAGGTTTCTATCTGCCTTCAGAACCACATCCTGTGCTTTCTTTCCATGAGCTTGTTTTGTGCTGACATTGGAGAATGTTTTCAGACTTTGCTTGGTCATCTTGTCGTGGAATTTCACAGGTGGTGGGTCTGCATCTAACCTTGTTTGCTGGAATGCTTGGTAGGCCTCTTCTCCTTTCTCAAGAGCTCTCAAGAGATCTATGGTCACATCAGGTGGAGCCATGTTGCCAGTGAGGAGGCTAACCAAATCAATCTCATCAGGGGACATAGGATTGAGCCAGTTATTCTCCATAAGGTCCATGAGAGACTGGACATCTGCTTCATCTCTCTTGATCCTTGGACTCTGTAGATCTGGATGAGACCATTTGCACCTGCCTTGACCTGTCAGGTCTCTCAGCTGTCTGAGGTACATGCTTCTATACTCAGCTGTGAGATAATATTTGGTCACAGCTCCTGGCTTCAAGCTGAATCCCTTTGTCCCTCCAGCTGTTTGGGTGTCTTTGTTCACCGTTTCTTCTATAGCTTGGTCAACAGGGATTCGGCCAAAGGGATTGGTGGAGCCCAGTTGGACTGAGAAGCCTCCTTCCATGAATTCTGTGTACACATCTGGGTGTGTGATGGGCAGCTCAGACATCTGGGCGTAGTAGTAGGGGAGGTAGCGTGCATAATTCATCCTGTCATAAGCAAAGCACCGTGGGATCATTGCTCGAATGCTAGCCAAGTGTAGCATCCAGTCTCCCTCTCTGGATGCTCGGATGAGCCCCAACAAGATTTCAACCATGTCCAAATAGGACATCCAGAAGTTCGAGAGGCTGCCGTTTCCACCTCTAAGGAACTCACGGTAGACTTCAAATAGATCCATGATGCATGTACAAGAGCTGTTCTCGAGGACCTCCTTCAAAGCATGTTGTGAGACTTCTTTCCCAAGGCTGTCAATGGTCTTCAGTGTCTCATTCAGGTGAACCATGTCATTCCTGTGAGTTTCTTCCAACCAGGACAGGAAACCATTCAAGGTCAGTCGCATGAGAGCCTCATACAGGAGCTTGTGTAGTCGCACTGCCCTGTTGTACTTGCGGCCATCCATAACACCAGCAATTGAGCCTTCTGCAATCATGCCAGACTCAATGCAGAGGTCTTTGAGTCCAGCATCTTGGAAACGCTTTCCTATTATTGCCAGCAGTGTGCAGATGGTGTGGAATACCCCAAGCCTAACGATGATATCATGGAACTTGTCATGGTGTTTCCATGTGATCTCGACAGCCTTCGCATACAGGGCTTGGTCAAAGACACAGACAATCTTCCTCAGGCCTAAGCACTGCATGATGCTCAGTGACTGGTTAAGCACCTCGTTGACAGTAGACATTTGTGTCGCTGGAGCATTGATGGTAGGCAGATAGCCTATATTGTCGGGGATGACCGTCATCTCTCCTCGAGTCAGGATGTTGAAGCCTGTCCAGCTGCTGACTGACTGTTCTTCTTGTTGTGACATGCGTGCTAGGACCCAAAGAAGGTTTTTCTCTCTGGCAAGCTTAGTATTGGCTGCAGTATCGGCATCTGACTTTTTGCTTTGTGGTGGCCCTACCCGTTGTCCAGCATTGTAAGTTGGTAACATTGGTGGGGGTCCATCAATGCTTCTCTTCTTTGTTTTGGGAACAGTGGGCATGGGTTGTACAGGAAGTGGGTTGACTGGCTTTGCTTGCACAGCAATCCCATTGACTCTGTGAGATGTTCCCTCACCACTGACAGTTTCTTCAAGACGGTCGATATTGTCCCAGGCTAAAGTTGTGAATATGCCAGGATGGATGTTAGCTGGAAGGGCAATGCCACTCCCTGATGATGAGAGTTTCTGGAGACACAGGGCAGTGTTGATCTCTTCCATCTGTGAATAGGACACACTGTGACCAAGTCGGTTGAGGATGTTTATCAACTCTACATTTCCTGTCAACGATTTGACACTGAATGGCAGAACAATGTGCTTGGAAGGCTTGGTATTTCCACATGTCACTGCATATACTATGTCATGGCCAAATGACTGCAGAAGGCACTGCACTCTCTGGGATGCATGATCAGGATCATTTGAGCCTGTGAGTAGAGAGTACAGGAAGATAATGAGCGACTCTGGAATGGTAGGACATTCTGCTTCTGGTTTGACTTCAGGCGGCCAGGTTTGAGGAACATCTTGACTTTTAATGTCTGCTCTCAATTTGATGGCTGCTTTGGCTATAACATCTTGTGCACTGACACTTTTCAGGGTCTGCAGCTCCCTTTTGAGAGACTGATTTTCTTTGGCAAGTTCCCTCATGGACAAGTTATCGGGATAGAGGAGGAATTTTCCTTTCTCATCAGGGAATATCTGCAAGGCTCCAGCAAACTCACTCTCCAGGTTTCGCCTTATGTGCTTCTTGGTTGATTCCTTGACTTGGGCAATGCCTTGGGAGTTCATTGAAGCTACCAGTCTAGAAGAGAGATCAGTCATTGTCATCACTTGAGGATTGCCAAAAAGCTCCATCCTGATGAAGAGGAACAGCTCATTGTATGCCTTATTCACAGCAGCTTCATACTGGGCTGCAACATCACCATCTTCATTGCTGGCAACCTCTCCTTTGGAAACCTCTTCTTTGGTGTAAAGTCTATAGCATGACCTGTGGTAGTGCCCTTCAGCTGCTACAAGGTCTCTACTCACAATGGCAAGGATTCTGCTGTCCCTTTTCTTTGTGGCTGCACTCCTGATCTTTGCATCAGCTCGCAGTTCTCGACACTGCACCAGTACTTCTCTCGTATTCTGTCTCTTGGAATATTTGCTGTTTTTCTGACAAAATATGCACTCTGCATCATAAGTCCTAGATGTACTTGGAGCATGTCGAGCTACTCTCTTAGATTGTTTCTCTTCAGCAGAGACACAACTTTTCTTTTCTTTTGCAAGGAGGCCATCAAGAATTTGCTTCATAGTGAAGATACTGCGACACTTTCTGTGGTAGTAGATTGCTGGAATCTGTCCCTCAGGAATGTCTTTTGCCAGTTTCAAAACTGGTGCATGATTTCGTATCTGAGCTGCCCTGAGCAGAGTTCTCCATGAGTCGACACTTTGTAGTGAAACCAGCTTATCTGTATCATCAGAACAGTGGATAATGCACTCCACCCGTGGGCGCTTTGGTATTGGGTAAAAACTTGCTTGTTCACCAGTGGCCATATTCAGTCAGTTTTCACCTGCCACATACAAACAAATACATGTAACTTAGGTGTATGAACACTACTAAAACAAAGTTTACTTTGCTTCACCAGCGTCATATTACCATTATTTATCTTACATAGCCACACATAGATACATTACCTAGTTGCTATGCAACAGCTGTATTTTGTCCACATGAGGCCGCTAAAATCAACACAAGATGAAAGTTCCTCGTAGCCACTTTAACTAATCATATTAACATATACATTAAAAGAACATGCTAACATTATGGGAAATTAGCTTACAATCTTCTCCAGAGAGAGACAAGAAGATAGATACCAGTTTCCTCTATATGTGTTTAGTAGAAAGCTATCTGGCTGCACGTTAGCCTAGCTTAGCACAATGAATGGAAGTACACAGTACTGGTTATCCTTGGTTGTTGGTCAACTAAGAACTGTCCCAGAGTTTAAGCTAGGCTAATCAGTACCAGGGGTGTTGAAATGCTATATTTGTAAAAATCTGGGCAAATACACAATCGTGAGAGGCACAGAAACAGGTTTCCTGAAAGAAAAATGAAATAGCTGCTCATTTGGAAAGGTTATCATGTATTATTTTACTTCTGTTAGTGTACCAAATAAAATGGCACCAGTGAAGTTGTGTCACCTTGGGTGATATCGATATCTGGTCTGACCCATGGAATAACTGGCTTTGGTCTAGTTAGTTTCTTAGTAATAATGCCCTTCTAATTTAAGGTTCACAATCACCTCACACAATGAAATAGTATGGGTATATTATACATTTCCTGAATCTTTACAGTCCTGTGAGTATTCCAGTTTTTGTGTTTTGTGTCCCTGATATTCCTAGATGCCACAGGGCTAAAAGAAAGTATATAGTTTAGGCGAACATTGCAGAAAGATGTGTGTTATTGACGGGTTGAAGAGCTCAAGTGACCTCTATATTTGTGAGAAATATCCACAACAGGGCTTGAATGAAAGCTAAGAAGGTCCCCTTTAAAATGATACCAAAGACAATATTATAGAACATTGAAAAATGTCCTGACCATGAGGCTAAACCAGGATATGCACCAGCATCTAAAATGCAATTTACTTTAGGGGGTGGTTAACTTCATGAGCTGATAACTGTGATACAGCTGCCACTCAGGAATGGTTATCATACCAAAATATCATCTACAGACATGGATCCTTTCAAAAATTATAAGTAAGTTTTGCCACCTTGAGTGTACCGAAATAGGAAAATTTGGGCTCTGGCCCATGGACTATAGGGCATCATAGATGCTTCTGGGCCTTACAGATGCAAGCTTCATAGAAAGTGTTACCGGAGACTCACATCACACCATTCACATACAGAAAAATATAAAGGAGAAGGCATCATTCAGAGAGAGAGAAAAGACGTGAGAGAAGGGAACATTTTGCAGTTGTCAATAATCTATACTCTATAATCTGGTCCGCAGAGCAGTGCTTGGTAAATGCAGTGAGACAGAAACCGATCTGCCATTCAGTACAGGTTGTGGAGTTTAATTTAAAGGCAACCAAATGTAGGGTAAGGCAAAAAGGATGAGTTTTAAGTTTGGATTTAAAGGACTCAACAGACTGATTGTCTGACGGCAGCAGGCAGGTTATTCCACAGGAACGGGGCCCAACAGGAAAAGGCCCTGCCACCAGCTGACTTCTTTTTAACTTTGGGTACACACAGGAACCCTGTATTTTGAGAGCGAACAGCTCGAGATGGAATGTGTGGTTTAAAGAGATCAGACAGGTAAGATGGGGCAAGCCCATGTCGAATTTTACAAGTCAGCAGAAGCACCTTGTAGTCTGATCTAACATGGATAGGAAGCCAATGAAGGAAGGCAAAAATTGGTGTAATATGGTCAAGTTTCTAGTTGGGATCTGGTACCAAATTCGTGGAGAAGGGCTGCACTCTACTTTTCCGGAGTTGGCCAAGGTGACAGGCGCCAGGCAGGTATGGGGATACTCACAAGTCCCTGGTTGAGCTCCACCATGTTGGAGTTCTCCCCGGGGAATGAGAGGGTTACCTCTATGCAACTACGAGTTGCTGGGGGAGGAGGCTCTGATTCTTGTAGGGCTGCACGATTATGACCAAAATGATAATCACGATTATTTTGATCAATATTGAGATCACGATTATTTATCACAATTATTCGCTGATTTTAGGGGAAAATATTTTTATTGCACTTTCCCATATAACAGAGGCTCTAAACAGAGCACAGAATATAAACAGAGCACTGCCTGCAATTGTACAAATATTTGCATCAAAATAGGACTTTAAAAAAAGCAAAATAAGCAAAATATAAATAAAATTGTGCTCAAAATGTAGTCTAACTAAAAATAAATATGCAATTACGTAACGTAACCAAATTAAAACAATTCAGTCCTATGCGGAAAAGGTTAAATAACAGTAATCATATGTTTTTAGCAAGGAACACCAGCCTATCAACATTTTCCGGCTTGAGCGATGACCGTAGGCAGGTCAGCACATTTCCCCCCGTGCTAAAAACCCTCTCGGAAGGGGAACCTGTGGCCGGAATGCACAAATATTTTTTTGCCAGTTTTGAGAGTCGGTAGAGTCTCTGGCGTTCCCTCCACCAGTCCAGCGGGTCCTCCTCACTGTCAAGGTGGCCTAATTGTAGGTAAGACTGTAGCTCAGAGGCTATAGCTTGTTGTTCCTGGGGGAAGAGGGTCTTGGTGTGGTTCCCTCAGTGGTCTTAAAGAAGCTCCCCAAGGTCTTCTTTTTCTTTGAAGTTGGAGCATCCTCAGCAGTCTCAACGTGGGGATCAGTCTCCTTGAAGAGTATGGTAAATAAAATATGAATACCAAATTCAATCTAATGACACATATTTAACATCCACATCCAGAAAGTAGATTACAGCACTTTATTTCATAGCACATTTTAATCCACTTCATTTCATTCATTTATAATAAATTCTGTATCTGTATGTAATCACAATAATTACTTACTACCATGCCTGCAGGCATAGGCCTCGCCATCTCAGAAGTAAGTCTGGCTGCAACATTGTCCTCACTGACGTATCTCAGTTTGAACCGTGGATCAAGAACAGAGGCCATGTCAAGCAGTTCTTGTGTCAGAGGGTCCTTGTATTTTTCATCCAGGTAGCTCAGTATTTTGGTCTTGATGGTGCATGTTAGGTTTGGATCATCATCCTTCACTTTCAGGATAGAGGAGCTGAAAAGGTGGAGGACTAGCTTTACAAAGGAAACACTGACATACTTCTCACTGGAAAGCGCATCAGTAAACTTAGTCAGAGGGTGGAGGGATTTGTTGATGGCCTCCAGGACGTCAGTGTCCTGCCATGTGGGGATGAGGTGTCGGGCCTTTCTGTCAGTGGACAAGACATGAGCAATGGCCCTCTGCTGCTCCAGGACTCTTTCTATCATGGCCTGCCTCTATCCCCACCTTGTTGGGCACTCCGTCTTCAGTGCATGCTCTGGAAGCTTCAGCTCCCTTTGTGCCTCTGTAAGCTCCTTTTTACGCCTCCAGCTGTAGGAGAAACTGCTCACTAGCTTTTTACACAGGCCCACTGCACGGTCAATCCGAGGAGCTCTCATTGCATTCTCTAAAAAAGAACATGATAGAATTCATATGTTAAATTAAAGTACAGAATAAAACCTTATCTGCTTCTATACACATTTGATACACAATCCCCATCATATTATTGTTATATTACACAGTTAAATTGGTAGCATGCTGTATTAGCTAGTAAACTGAGACACCAAAAATGACATCCATACAGGAAACCCTGAGAAAATCTAGCTAGCTAACTACATCTAAATAAAAAGGCCAGCTAATCAGCTGATGTGGCCATCGTCAAACAACCACAGCAATTTCCCTAGTTTGCACTGCAGTTGTTCTAGATGTTATTTGCGATACTAGTATTCTCACATTTGACTGTCTTTACATTAAATCAATTACCTACCAAGCCAACTAGCAAGTCTGCGTTAGTCTACCGACCTCACAGTAGTTAACTGGTCTAGTTAGCCTTACTTCTAAACCATAGCGCTTTCGCTAGCCTGTTTCAAGGATAAAACCGCTAAGCAGCCATCAAAATGCGGTGACCAACTGCGCATTTTGCAAATTCACATGCTGTCAACCAAAGCCACATACTTTGCTAGAACACTAACCAGAATAGTGCTAGTTTAGCTATCTAATAAACTGCCAACTAACGTTTTATATTTGTTATGGGTCCACAAGCTGGCTGACGTCCGCAAAGACTGCACCTGTTAAATACCAACGTTGCCCAGCTAGCGTGTGCATCCAAAAGAAACAAAAATAAACTGAAAATAGTCGTGTGGTTATCTGCAAATTCATAACATGTTAGCTACTATTGTTACTAACAAAGTATTCACACACATATTAACACAATCAGCACAGATTACATACAGTTAATCATCACAGGTTAATGTAACGTACACAAAATATTTCAATTAAACATGTACTTTTTTTTCTTTCTTAAAGAAAATCCTGCTACTCACCTATTGCTAGATGGAGCCTGTGGCCAAAGCACTGTAGCCTCGTCCATTCATTCAGAGAAGCAGCCTTCACAACGTTTGATCCGTTGTCTGTTGTAATACAGACAAGTCTCTCCTCCAGCAAATTCCAAGAGGCCATCGCTTCCCTCAGTCCCTGGGCAATTGACTCTCCTGTGTGGTCTTGTGGGAAAAATTACGTTTGCAAGCATCGACTCTTCATTGTAAAATCATGGTTTATGTAATGGATTGTCAGGCTCAAGTACGGCTCCATTGTTCTGCTTGACCATAGGTCAGTGGTAGTCGCAAAGTACTCGACAGCTGTGACATCGCTCTCTATTTCCCCTCGACGTTTTGCATACAGCGCAGGTAATGCCACTTTGGAGAAATAATTGCGTGATGGGATCACATATCTTTTATCCAGCGTGTTGATCATTTTCCTGAAGCCTTCGTTGCTCACAGTGTTTAGTGGACACGTGTCTTTAGCCAAATGGAATGCGATTGCATTGGTAATTTCAGTCTGTCTTTGGGAGCTGGATGGATACGGCGACGCGCTGTACAGCGTAGCTGCTATGGATGTTTGGGAAGGACTAGGATTCAGTGAGGTAAAGTTAGTGACGCTATTCTTCTTGGCCTTCATGCATTCATCCTACTGAGGTTTGTGGTGTTTTTTCAGGTGGTTGAACAGGTTAGTTGTGTTGCTTTTCGGCGCAGATACAAGTCTCATGCACTCTTTGCATATGATGTGTTCTTGCTTACCATCACTTGCCCTAAATCCGAAATACTTCCAAACAACGGATGATGATCCGTTTTTAGGGACTAGCTCTTCTGCTTCTGACATTTTCGATGTTCGTTTCATCCGTCTGCTCTCATTTGTGTGCTACTCTTATGGACCATGCTCTGGACTGCTGCTGCTACATCCATGACATTTTGCCATTAGGGTCCCCTCACAGCCAGAACATCTCGATCGCCCCCTGGTGGCTGGCTGACTGTTAGTTTAGGAAGAGATGGATTTGATATGCAGCGGAGTTTTCTATGAGCGGAGCACGCATTTTAAACGTTAACATCGCCGTTGGTCATGTTCATTTAATCGTGGAAGCGAAAATCGTGATCGCGATTAATATTCGATTAATTGTGCAGCCCTAGATTCTCGTGTGTGCTTATGCGCCGAATAGCAGTTTGGAGTATCTGGCGTTCTTGGAGTCTCTGGGTACTGCCCTGGATAGGGTTCCACCTGGAGACTCTATAGGTCTGCTGGGGGACTTCAATGCTCACTTGGGCAATGATGGTGAAAGCTGGAGGGGCGTGATTGGGAGGGACAGGTTGACAATTACACCAGAAGGCACGAGTAAACTAGGTAGGCTAGACAACGTTACCGACTGTTGCTTAGGCACGTTCTGGTGACGACGCAATGGGTTGGCTGAGGTCTTGCAGATTGGTGATGAGCTGATCACTCACAGGTGTGGTGGTTGTAGATTGTGGACAGGTGCGTTGTTGTTGATTGTGTCAACGCGACGCTCTATGAGCACGCGCAGGCATGCCTGGTGTTTCAAAGACAGATGATGGCGATGTGCTTCGTCACCTCATGGTGGAGCCAGAGGGCCGAGCAGGGGGCTGAAGCACAACAGAAATATCGTTTTCTCCAGCCCACAGCAGTGCAACACAAAGACAAAAACACGTATCCAATAACTACAAGATCACATATATCCAAACTAACACGTATATTCAAATACCCAAACTAAAAACATTTTTTTTAAAAATCACTGTCAAATGGAACGAACGCCAGCCTGGATGACTGTCAGAACTGTTGGTCTGCATAGGCTACAGTTAGCTTAGCCTGCCCCGCTTCCGCATCCTGTCAGACCGCCCTCGGTTTTTCCAGGCTCCCTCAGCTGATCCAGCGCCAGCTCTCCCAGCCAGACACCCTTGACACACCTCCCTGTACTCCACACAACGACACCAAAAACACAGTAAATGCTAGATGAGGCCGCCGCCATGCTGCCCTCGGTGTTATCGGAACTGCCGGTCTGCATGGGCTAGCAGTTAGCTTAGCCTGCCCTGCAACCGCATCCTGTCAGACCGCCCTCGGTGTTTTGGGAGCAGCTCCAGGCAGGGCCATGGTCCCTGGGGCCACAGGATGCAGCAGCCCAAGCTCTCCCAGCTGATCCCAACATCCTTGGGGTGGACCAACTTCTAGCGCAGCGTGTTTTGGGGTTTGAAAGCAACTGAGAAACGGTGTTTGGAAAATACACATCTCAGCTCTTCCGATACTCCCACCACATACAGAATCACCACTGGTTTACGTTTAGGCAGCTGTTGTCCTTCTCGCTGGAATATTTTATAAGTCCATTATAATTCTGTTATCCTCTTTCAATGTTGTATTGTGTAAATTGCGTAAACACAACATCCATTGCACGTTGTCCGTCTTGGGAGAGAGATCCCTCCTCTATTGCTCTCCTTGACATTTCTTCCTATTTTTTCTCCCTGTTAAAGGAGTTTTTGTTTTTTTTAAGGAGTTGCTCCTTATCCGATGTGAGGGTCTAAGGACAGGATGTTGTGTTGCTGTAAAGCTGACTGACCCAAATTTGTAATTTGTGATATTGGGCTATACAAATAAAATTGACTTAACTTGCCTCCTCTCTGTTTGGGCGTCTTCCTGGCTTTGACAAATGACCAGTTAGGATAACCACACTTGGCCAGGGCCTGTTTAATGTGAGATTTCTCCCCCTCCCCAGCCACTGTGTTGGTTGTTGTGCCACTGTATTGTTTATAAGGGTGGAGATACCTGCAGTCAGCTGAGGCTGAAGAGGTCACTTAGATGAGAGATGAAACATATCTGTCAGTAAACGTTGTGTCCAGATGAACTGATTCAACCTTCTTTGATTTTCTTACCTGGATTATTGAGCATGCATCAAGACATCTTTTATTTAAGATTCATATCTGGAGTACACCTTTGAACCATTGAGGGAGCTCGTTGGTTGTTCTACCACACTCATTGTCTCCACCTGTACACCAGACTGGAATGCAATGCTAAAAAGCAAGCAGCCCCACCTGTCACTTTAGCAAGATGTAGATAAAATTAATATGCACAATTGGATATTTGGAGTTGTACTAAAATGATAATATTCACAGGGGCGACTGGGTAGCGTGGCAGTCTATTCCATTGCCTACCAACACGGGGATCACTGGTTCAAATCCCCGTGTTACCTCCAGCTTGGTCGTGGGTCCCTACAGACACAATTGGCTGTGTCTGTGGGTGGGGAGCCGGATATGAGTATGTGTCCTGGTTGCTGCAGTAGCGCCTCCTCTGATCCGTCGGGGTGCCCGTTCGGGGGGGGAGGGGAACTGGGGAGAATAGCGTGATCCTCCCACGCGCTACGTCCCCCTGGTGAAACTCCTCACTGTCAGGTGCCCTCCCGGATCAGCAGAGGGGATGGAGCAGTGACCGGGATGGCTCGGGAGAGTGGGGTAATTGGCCAGATACAATTGTAGAGAAAAAGGGTTAAAAAAAAAAAAGAAGATAGCATTCAGGATAAGTAAAAAGCACATAAAGGGCCTAATGAGATTTGACATGTCATAGACCTGATGTGGTTAACAAATTGATTGTTGACCATTTATTGCTTGATTGACTGTTTGATAACAGCTGCACTTAAACACAAGCCAACTTGTTCTGATAATGAAGACGAAAGAAGAAAGCCACTTTATTTTGTCATTGTACCTTACAACAAATTATATCCATCCGTACATCAAACCAAACCACTCATCCTGCTCTCAGGGTCGCAGGGATGCTGGAGCTTATCCCAGCAGTCACTGGGTGACAGGCGGGAGACACCCTGGACAGGCTGCCAGGTCATCACAGGGCCCATACACACACACACACACACACACACACACACACACACACACACACACACACACACACACACACACACACACACACACACACACATACACACACACATTCACACCTAGGGACAATTTAGTACAGTTGATTCACCTGACCTACATGTCTTTGGACTGTGGAAGGAAACAGGAGCCCCCAGAGGAAACCCATGCAGACACGGGCAGAACATGCAAACCCCACACAGAGGATGACCTGGGACAAAACCCAAGGTTGGACTACCCCGGGGCTTGAACCCAGGACCTTCTTGCTGTGAGACGACTGCGCGAACCACTGTGCCCCCCCTTTTTTTTCAGAAAATAACTAATAGGCATGTGCATTTCAGAAAACTTTCAACGAGAAGTGTTTCTGATACTGAATATTCGTATCGTTCTGATAATGGTACTTAAAACATTGAATGTAATATGAAAGGCTGGTGTACATTCTGTTTGTTCTACTGATGAGGATAAAAACGAGAGCCTGTTAACTCCGCCTAAATGCACTTATTTTGTCTCATTTATAGAGTATTTAAAATGTGTATATTGTTTTACTGATGAGAGGAAGGAAAAAACAGTGAGCTAGCCTGTTAACTAAATGTATTTATTTGGTCTCATTTAAAAAGAATTTAACATGTATGTTTCAGTAACACGTAGATAAATTGAAGTTGTGACTCATCAAACGTATATCATTTGGGAATGGCTCGTTTACCTATTCCAGATAATATAAGGCGATGCGGAAATGACAGTAAAAAATAGTCAGGAACATTCATTTATGCACAAATTCTCTCTTCTTACAGTTTATATATAAGGCCTATTGTGAGTTGGGTCATGATGGTTTGTCATTTTTAGAAGTGGGTCCACAGAAAAAAAGGATGCAAAACACTGCTGAAGACAAAAACATCCATTCATTTAGAACACTGACATTTTAATTCTATTCAAGGAAATACCATCTTGTTTGAATGATCTGGCTGGATTATCATTAATCATTTAAGAGAGGGAGAGAGAGAGAGACCGACTGACCCCTTTTGGCTTTGACCAGTTCTTTAATGGTCCAATTTTTCATTTACATTGAAAAAACAGTAGAATTAGCACAGATGCTTCTTCTTCTTTCGGCTTTTTCCCTGTTTCTCAGCGGCCACCACAGTGGATTTTACAGTTTCCATTGGTAGCCTGTGAGGGCACCGAACCGATGGTGGCCATTGTTAACCCGGGCCAGGACCGATCTGGAATGGTCTTGTCAATCCGCATATTGATTTGGCAAAATTTTACGTCAGATGCCCTTCCTGACACAACCACTAACCCTATGGATGGGGGCACAGGTAAAGCGCTGGGTGCCATCCCAGTATTGATGGACTTGTCTGTTGCCAGAAGTAGCATAGATACTCATATACATATATTGAACAACAAGCCCCATACACATCAAAAACAAAGATACATACCTTCCCTTTTTTAGAAATTAAGAACAAGTCATTGTTTTTCTACAGTGCACAGAAACTCTCCATGTCCCCAAACAGAAGCAAATTCTTCCAAAGTTTTAAATCATTTTAAAATATGTGAACTCAATTTTCAGCCGAGCAGCCACTAGACCCCTGAAAATTAGTGTAGCATCTGTGGACTCTGTGCCTTCCATTTTGTTTTTCTACTGCGCCAAATACTCATTTTTGCCTGACCCATCAGAAAATTAACCAAGGACCAAAGATGGGCTGTGTTCGAAAACCTCTCCTAAACTCTTCAACCAGTTCCCCTCAGGGCTGTTGCCTCTCCCCGTTACTCTTCATCTTGTACACTAATGACTGTCACAGCAACCATACCAACAGACACATATTCACATTTGCGGATGACTCAGTGATTGTAAGTGTTCTTGAAGGGGAGGAGGAACAACATGGACCTGTGGTCGATGATTTTGTATCTTGGTGTGATGAGTCCTTTCTCCACTTAAATGTTCATTCATCATTCATTCGTCATCAGTCGCTTCCCTGGGGTCAGGTTGCGGTGGCAGTAAGCTAAGTAGGGCACTCCAGATGTCCCTCTCCCCAGCAATGCCCTCCTGCTCCTCCTGGGGGATTCCAAGGTGTTCCAGGCCAGATTGGACATGTAGTCCCTCCAGCGAGTTCTGGGTCTATCCCGGGGTCTCCTCCCAGTTGGTCGTGCCCAGTAAACCTCCAAAGGAAGGCACCCAGGGGGCATCCTAATCCGATGCCCGAACCACCTCAACTGGCTCCTTTCGATGCGAAGGAGCGGCGGCTCTACTCCAAACTCCCTCCGGATGTCCGAGCCCCTCACCCTATCTCTAAGGCTGAGCCCAGACACCCTTTGCAGGAAACTCATTTCAGCCGCTTGTATCCACGATCTCACCCTTTCGGTCACTACCCAAAGCTCTTGACCATAGGTGAGGGTTGGAACGAAGATTGACTGATTGAGAGCTTTGCCTTCTGGCTCAGCTCCCTCTTCACCACAAAGGTTCGGTATAATGTCCGCATTACTGCTGATGCTGCAACAATCCACCTGTCAGTCCCCCGCTCCATCCTACCCTCACTGCTGAACAAGACCCAAAGATACTTGAACTCCTTCACTTGAGGCAACAACTCTTCTCCAAATGTCATCCCACTTAAATGTGTCTAAAATTAAAGACATGATGATCAGCTTTAGAAAGACTCCTCCTAGTCCTGTACCAACCAGCTGGTGGATAGCTACAAATATCTGGGGGTTGTTCTTGACAACAAACTGTGCTTTGAAACTCATGTTGCTTCCACATCAAAGAAGGTCCAAGAAAGACTCGTTTCCTGAGGAAAATGTGGACATTTAATGTGCCCTCACAGATGATGACTCTCTTTTATACAAGTTTTATTGAAACCGTTTTAATGTACTGTATCATTGCTTGGTTTGGTAACTTGACTCTGGCCAATAAAACACGTCTTGATAGACTCATCAAATGGGCTAGTAAGATTTCAGGGAGAAGTCAAGCCCAGCTTACTGACCTTTATAACAGGAAGGTGTTCAGAAAGGCTGTTTCCCTTCTGGAGTGCCAAGGACACCCCCTTCAGCCAGAGTTTGAGCTGTTACCCTCAAGTCGTTGGTTGAGGATGCCCTGTATTAGGACTAAGAGATACAAGGCTTCCTTTGTCCTCACTTCCATCCAGTTGTTAAATGGTAGATAGTATTCACCTGTTGTCTGCACGTCGCTTGTTTCCTTGGTCTGTATATTTGAACGCCTTCGGTTCTCCTTGCCCACTATGTCCTGTTGTCAATTCTGCCCTAGTGTTTACATGTTTCGTTTTGTATGAGAGTTTTATTATACTGGCTGCAAACTAATTTTCCTGTAAGGGACAATAAAGACACTTTGACTTTGACTTAAACCTCTGAGCCACCACTGCAGCACAGAGCTGAATCTGAGACAGCTGAGCCATAAGTGCTGTAGAGTTTCTTCATCATTACAGAAAAAACAGTGACTCCTTGCTCAGGGATCTATATGTGCCACATGCCTGTTCATAGTCACATCCCCATGTACCACCCTCCACTGCAGAGCTGCAGTGTGTTTCTTTATGGGGGTTTTGTACAGAGAATTTCAGCTGCCTTTGGGAGATGAACCTGGTGTCAATACACTCAACCACCTCGCCTCCTGTACACCGGCTAGTTATGTTCTGTTGAGAATCTTTACAGTGACTGCATACAAGGCCTGCTTTGATGTTCTTGAGAAGTCCTGTAGCTCTGGTGTTTTAAAAGACAGAAGGGGCCCTTTTTCTTCCTCCTGCTCTTTCACTGCAGCATGGATCATAAAGATTGAAAAACAGGCCGCATAACTGGCTGATCCTCTCCACAACCTGCTCCAAATGCCTCTCTGAAGAAATCAGGAAGTGCACTGATCACTTCCTCCAACAGCCTCTCCATTAGACAAAAATATTCAAAACCAGTCTCTTGGCTCAAAATGGCAGCCGTTTTCCACACACTATCTTAGTAAATCCAGCTCTTGTGAGGGATCGCCGTACACTGACGGAGCTGAGAATCCTGCAGTGTATCAGTGGGTTGCAGAACAGAGATTCATCCGCTACACTGCCATAGATCTGGGAGCAATCTCTCTTCTTGTTTTAGACTGTTCCCCAAGCTCGGAGGACAGCCTGATAGAAAGGTGTCATAGTGAACTCCATGCCAGCTACTTCCAGAAGGTACAAGTGCTTGTCATAATTCAGGTTCGCAATCCTACAAAGCAACACAGATGCAGTTTCACTTCAAAGCAGGGCCCCCCCCCCATTTTCTCCTCAATTGTATCCAGCCAATTACCCCACTTCTCTGAGCCATCCCGGTTGCTGCTCCACCCCCTGTGCCTGTCAGGGTAGGGCTGCAGACTACCACATGCCTCCTCCGATACATGTGGAGTCGCCAGCCGCTTCTTTTCACCCGATAGTGAGGAGTTTCGCCAGGGGGACGTAGTACATGGGAGGATCACGCTATCCCCCCCCCCCAGTTCCCCCCCAAACAGGCGCCCCGATCGACCAGAGGAGGCACTAGTGCAGTGACCAGGACACATATCCACATCTGGCTTCCCACCTGCAGATGCAGCCAATTGTGTCTGCAGGGACACCCGAACAAGCCAAAGGTGACACGGGGATTCGAACCGGCAATCTCCGTGTTGGTAGGCAACGGAATAGACTGCGATGCTACCCAGTTACCCCCAAAACTGTTGTTTATGATATATAATAGTCACTGCACACTTTGAAGGTGAAAAGCTGTGATACGACTGCAACGGTCAATCAGGCTCTGGTCACCTTCTTTTTTTATGAACATATCTTATTAGCATTTTAGGAAAACAAACATTTTAGGAAAATATAAAGCAATGCATTAACATAAATTGTTAATGGCTTCCTCTACTCCCTCCCTCCCCCCACCACCACCACTTAGTCTTTTGAGCTCCTTATTTTAGGTCAAGGAAATATGACAATAATAACAAAAATATATTACTGTTAACAATAATAATAACGATAATAATAAATGAGGTACGTTAGTGTAAAACAAAGAGAACAAGAAAAAATGTATATAAACACACATACAAGCATAAATGAGAGCAAAGTGTACTGCGTATATGTATGGGCCATTACGGTGCATAATAAGTTGTTGGGAGTTTGAAGATTTTGCATGTGCTACCAAACTGTAGGATTTAGCCATTCCATTGTATTAATCGTCTCATCTGGGTAGTCATTCTGGGGAAAGGGAGGTCAGACTCTTTAACAGAAGAGATCAGAGGCTGCCAATTTATCTGTCGAACCTGGTATGGAGAATTTGATCTTTTACCAACTCCAAAACAGACATGGTATCACGCAGCCAAGAAGTGGTAGGTGGGGGTAGCGGTTTGTCCCATAGTAAAAGTGTTCACCGATGGGCTATTACAGAGGTGAATGAGATTATATTGGCTTGCTTTACTGACATATTTTTGCCAGGGTCACGTATACCAAATATAGCAGTTAGTAGGGATGGTTCTATTGCTTGTTTTAATATTACTGAAATGACTTGAAAGTAAGATTTCCAATACTCCCCCAGTCTCGGACATGACCAGAACATGTGAGTGAGATTACAAGGAGCCTGATAACATCTGTCACAGGTGTTAGCTATATTCAGGTATTTCCTGGCAAGTTTAGATTTACTATAGTGTGCCCTGTGAACTATTTTGAATTGTATGAGTTGAAATTTTGCACAAGATGAACAAGATTTTATTTCTTTCAGCGCCTTAGCCCACTGATCGTCAGGCATGATAATGTCAAGTTCTGTTTCCCATTCTGTTTTAATCTTCAGCAAAACTGGAAGTGTATCTGGAGCTAGGAAGTTATATAAAAACAACATATGCTGTCTTGCCATTTTTGTCACCATTAAATGGTTATCAATTCACGATGAGGGTGGGGCATCTAGAAAAGAAGGTGTGTTTGATTTGAGGAAATGCCAAATTTGGAAGTACCTGAAGTGGTCAGATTGCTGTAGGTTGAAGGTATTACACAACTGAGCAAAGCTGGAAAATGTGCCTTCACTATAGAAATCACCAATTGTACCTTGTCTGTCCTAAAAGGAAAATCTGGCATCAATCTTAGCGGGTTTGAACAGTTCATTATTACATATTGGGGTGTTAGGGGGGGGCATGTTCCAGCCACAGTGTTGTTTGATTTGTTGCCAGATTTTCAAAGTGGATATGACTATCGGCGTATCTGTGTATTGTTTGGGTTTAAGTCTGTTAGCATAGCATACCAAAGCGTTTAAGGAGGAGGAGTAACATGAATGTGATTCCACCAGTTGGCTTCAGGACAGACAATGTTAAAGTTTTGCATGTTGGCTGCCCATTAGTAAAATTGCAAATTTGGTTATCCTAAACCTCCCTCCAATCTCCCCCTCTGTAATAAGGATCTTTGAAACCTTGGAGATTTATTGCCCCATATAAATGAGGAAAACATACTGTTAATGCTACGAAAAAAATGACCTATGGAGGAAAAGTGGCAAACATTGAAATAGGTACAGATATTGAGGGACAATATTCTTTTTTATACATTGTACTCTCCCTGCCAGTGTGATCTGCAAGCTGTTCCACCTTTGAAGATCTAACATTTGTTGTTGGCACAGAAAAATTGTTGTCAAATATTAGTGATATATTTCGGGAAATGTTGATTCCTAAATATTTAAAGGTTATAGGGGAAAGAGTGAATGGCAAATCAGACTGTGTAATATCCCCTGCCAGCTGATTGGTGGGGTGGGGGGGTAAATCCTTTTTTCCTATACTGAGATTATATCCAGAGAAAGTGCCAAATGTTTTGAGAGTGTCTAAGAAATATGGAATGGCTCTTTTTGGATCTGATACATAAAGTAACGAATCATCTGCATACAGGGACACTTTATGCTCAATTCATTATTCCCATCGGTCATGTGACTTTCTGGTTGCCGCCATGTTGGATCACAACCGAGCTATGGATACATGTAGCAACAGTTTGTTTATTCTATGCAACGTGTGTTCTCGCTGCTTGTCTTTGCTCGAAAGTAGGTTTATAAGTTAAAAGTTAATTCTTACTTCGTAAAATTATTGCCTGCTGACTTTTAATATCTAGGGAACAGGTTCTTTTTAAACTTTACGTACCTGGCTCTGACAGGAGTAAACTTTAAGTACCTGGCTCTGACAGGAGTAGGAAAAATTCTTCGAATTAGTTCCTATCGTTTTAGGTCATAAGCCTACCCGATCAAAAGGAGTTCATTAATCATGGTAAACTTTTTTACAGTCGTTGCGTGTTCAAACAGAATTGGAAGTGACAAGAAATCTTTGTTCACATTACCAAAAGTTATCACACATCACGGTGAAGATGCAAAATTAATTTCAGTAGAGATACGAGCTGTCTGGTTGGCTCGGATTAGCAGATCAGATTTGACCACGGAGAAGCAAACCAACACCAGAGTTTGTTCAGATCACTTCGTCTCCGGGAAACCAGCTGCTCTTTTCCACAAGGCGAACAAAGACTGGGCACCTACTTTAAACTTGGGACACAACAAATTCAGGCCTCCTGCAGATTCATCACTGAAAAGAATCATTAGAGGTCAAAAACGGAAGCAACATCAGGCAAACCAAGATGAAGGCAATCAGACCCCTGTCAAGTTACCGAACGATAAGGACGGATATATCGAAACCACATTGGTAACCAAGGAGGACGTTTCTTGTCAAACTGATATGACCTGTGAGGAGATTTATGACTTGGAAAGAAGGTATGAAAATGCGGGAGCAAAGCTTGATAAGTTATCCTTTACTGAAGAATGATTGAAGGAAGATGACAAAAAAGTTGCAGTATACACAGGGCTCCAACTTTTCTCACCCTGTCTTCAGTATTTAGCCTTTTGAGCCATATATACCTTTAGCACAGAGTTCTTTATTGACAAAATTTCAGCAGTTGATGGTCCTTTTACTGCGACTGAGGCTTAATCTGTCTGTCGAAGATATAGCATACAGATTCGATTTATCCAAGTCTACCATATCAAGAATATTCCTACGGATGCTAGACATTGCCTTTGTTAGGTTTTCATTTTTGATTAGATGGCCAGAAAGAGAAGAAATATGGAAAACAACACCACTTACATTTCGACAGCATTGATGGACCAAAGTGACAGTAGTGATAGACTGCTTTGATGTTTTTGTGGAGAAACCTTTGAGTTTACTTGCAAGGGTAAAAACATTTTCAACATATAAGCATCACAATACCGTAACATTTTTGATTGGAATTTCTGCACAAGGAGTTATAACATTCATCTCTAAGGCATGGGGTGGAAGAGCCAGTGATAAATTCATCACTGAAAATTGTGGACTGCTGGATAATCTACTCCCAGGTGATGTCATTCTTGCAGATAGGAGATTTAATATTGAAGAAAGTGTTGCCCTTTATTATGGAGAAGTTAAAATCCCAGAGGGAAGAAACAACTTGCTGCACATGATATGGAGAGTACAAGAAAAATTGCCTCTGTAAGGATTCACGTTGAGAGAGTGGCTGGACTTGTATGTAGAAAATACAGAATTCTGCAGTCTATCCTTCCAACAGACCATGTAACTACAAAAGATGTTAATGGTGCAACAACAATTGATAAAATCGCTTTGGTTGCTTGTGCCTTATCAAATACCTGCAATAGCATAGTTCTTACAGAATAAATTAGGTTTCAAACTTTCCTTGTAAAGTACTTATAGCTACAAGTTCTGGTAGTAGGCAGTTCTTAAAAAATGAAGATGCTTCAGCAACAGTCGTTTTCCACATCTCTTTATCGGGCAGGATTCTTTCAATAAATACATCTTTCTCTGTCCACAAGACAAAATCTCCAAAGACGGCTTCTTTATACAGATTGCTCTGTACCTGGCAATAATAATATGCATGAGATCTTGATAGTTGCATACCACCACTACACTCAACAAGGCAAACGTTTTTCTGTTTAGGCCGGCTTCAATGCTTGAGCCATGTATGCAAAAAGGGCACTTTATTTCAAATGAACCAATCCCACAACAAAAACAATATGTGGTTCCATCTGGGGAGACACCCATGAACGGTGGATCCTTTGAAATCACAAAGCCACAATCCTTTACTTGAAATATTGTATGTTTTGTAGCCATTATATCTTTACATGCATCAAGTGCCACTTTTTCATGGGTGCATCCCCATCTTATTGCCTCAGTAGTGAAACTTTATGAGGGTAGCACATTTTCTTGATCAGGCTTTGAGAAGGGCACTTGATATTTGTCCTAAAGCAAGATTTTAATGTTGATGAGGAGATATGTCCTGCCTTGAATTATATCCAAAGCTTAGATTTTGCCTGTTCCTGGGTTAGCTCTTCAACACATTTAATTTGTTCATCAGTTACCCACCCTCAGGTCAATCTTGCAATTTGCCCTCGCCATAGAACCCCTGGCGATAAAACTTCTCTCCAATCCTCTCATTAAAGGTCTAATTACACACGGACAAGAACACAAACTGTCTTTATATGCAGATGATTTATTGTTATATATATCCAACCTTTCTGTTTCTGTCCCCGCAGGCCGCAGCCCTTGCCACTTTCACATCCTTCGGTTACTTATCGGGGTATAAACTGAATTTTAGTAAAAGTGAATTGATGCCACTTAATGTGGCTGCAAAAATGTTCTCTCTACATAACTGTCAATTTAAAATGGTTTATAATACTTTTACCTATCTCGGTGTACATGTCACAAACAGACTTGAAAACCTCTTTCAGGCCAACTTTGTCCCCCTTTTAACCCGAACTAAGGACGATTTGGAACGCTGGTCATTGCTGCACCTCTCTTTAGTTGCAAGAATTAATTCTATTAAAAT